>NC_056755.1:10180500-10511500 GCF_018687715.1 Carya illinoinensis
TGCCCGGCCAGCTATATTTGGGCGTCACAAATGACAACTGCAAATGTTACCTTAATCATGCTTCTTGTCATCCGTCGCTTAGGTTCTGAATGAATCGTAGGAAAAGATAAATGTTTTTGTGTCAAACAACAAACTGTCGCAAATAACCAACTTAGTGATGGGAATATAAATGTGGAAGCCATTTTCTCGATTTTGGATGGAAATGTTATAACCGGGGACGCAAAAATGTTTTGGCATTGAGCTATTTGGATCACAAATGGCAGCACAATATACAATTTCGATCTTAAGTATGACGGCATAGAATGTGTCTTTAACGGTGATCGTTTGGAGAAGTTAATCCTAGCGCATGTACATCATAGGAAATTGTGACAATCTCCTGTTTTTAGTCACCGTTTTGATGTAGAAAAAATGGTCAATTATTTTGTGTTTCACTCGCAAAAATTTCAATAAATCACAATTTTACTTCAATATTAACATTTCAAGCTGTCATATTTCATGTATATATATATATATTAAATTTTCTTGATTTTGTTAACACTAGAACATATATAAAAATCTAATCTAATTTTTTGGTGCCTGAGTAGCAACAGATTATTACTAACAATTATACATCTTTCTCTATTAGTCAACATGCTTTTGTTGTATATAGGTTCCATTTCAACGCAAATAAATCAGAGATAATTATCATTTAGAGGAGAGGCAAAGCATCTATATTTATGTACACAATGCCGTTGAGAAGTGTAATTCTTTCATTCACGAGAGTCAAGTACCAATCAATCTATATATACATAGAAGTTGGAAGCAAAACTTACATTATCAAAGCAACTTCTTAATGTTCTTCACTGAATGTGGGATTCTACATACAATATTTAGAAGGCTAACATTAATGGGGCAGATGCACATGCGTATATGTGGCAGTCATGCTCTGAGTCTTTTCTCTAAGTGAAGCATGGTGAGAAGTTGCCCCAAAACTGTTGTTTGAATCCCAATTAGCAATCACCCATCAACTTTCATGTGATTTGTGCTACATTCTTCTGCACCCAACAGTTGATACAATTAAATAATTTTACTAATATTAAATGGGAATGAAAGACCATTATTCCAACATGAATGAAGTTGTATAACTAATAGCCTATATACATGTACGTTTGTGTTGCGACTAAACTCTGACTCAAATTAATGAATAAAAAATCTAGTGCAGTTTTACCTGCAAGTATACAGGTGTTGTAGTATCTTACAGGATCGAATCCACAGGGATTGACTTTTGTGATAAAGAAAATAAATTCAGACAATGAAACGAAATTACTAAAAGAAACGTGCAATCAAATGAAGATTGATAAAATGAATCAAACTAAAATGATAAAATGAATGGAAAAAGACTAAGGTTTCGAGGATCAGTCTAATAATTTATGATATTGTTTCCGATTAATTTACTTCAATTAAACTAGAATAATGATTCCGTTTAATTGGTAGATTTAGCATTTAAGATCGAGAAAAACAAACGCTTATGATTGAGCGTGAACGATTGATGATTAAAACATTTACAAATCTATTTGAATACCACAGGGATTCCTCAAGCATTCACTGTATTCGAAAATCACAATGAATCAAGATGAGTATATAGATAATCAAATTATCCAAATAAAATCTTTCAATCAATCAAGCTCGCAAAATATATTTTACGTGGATTCGGAAACAATATGTAAATCATTAAACTTCACCTCTAACCTTAGTATGAAAATTTAGCCAAACATATTCATTGCAAATACTATAGTAATCACATAAGTATTCTCCATTAAATAACTAACACAAGAAATACTAAGCAATAACTTAAAAACAACAAAATCTGAAATCCAATTGATACAGAGGAATAAAGCTCACAATAAAACAGAAATTGAAATTAAAAGGTATTCATCAAGAAGAAGCTGCAGCCCCACCATATGCCAAACGAAAAACATGAAGAAGCAAAAAAATAAAACTCCAACCACTTCAACTCCACGTTAAACTCAAGCATCAATCTCATCATGTTCCTTTCTCCACTAAAATAATTCCATCCAATTAGATTACTCCAGCTGGCCTACACACTTTCAAGAGAAAAACATAATTCCAGCCGTCTCCCCTTAACTCTCTCAATTCGTGTCTCTTCTCCCTCTCTTCAACCGACCTATACGTCTCTCTCTCCCTCTCTCTTTTCGTCCAGCACATCCCCCACTTAACTCTCTCCAAAATGTCCTGCCCCTTCTCTCTCTTTCCGTGTCTCTTCCCCCACTTAACTCTCTCAATTCCTATCTCAATTGGTTGAAAATTCTGCACCGACTCTACTATCTTTTCTCTCCCTCTCTACTCATGATCAACACCCATCAACTCCTCTCTATCACCCACGTAACCCTCTTACTTTATATCTCTCCAACCGATTCCCTCCTCTTACGTCCAGCAACATATATATATATATATATATATATATATATATATATATAAATATAAAGCTGCTTCTAGTCGTCCAAAGTCCAAACTCCCTCCTCCAATCACCACCGATTTTCCACTCTTCACTCCCCTTTAATCACGGCACCTCTCTTTCTTTACACACCAACCTCTACCCACTTCAAAAGCAGCCAATCAATCACATGTTCTCCCACGTCTTTTTTCTGGAAATTGCCTTTTTTCACTCCTTCAATCAAACCGACTTCTTACCTCTCCATTTCAACCACGTACATCTCTATTTCCTGGTTTGAAAAATTAATCCCAGCCTTCCACGTCTCACTCTACCTCTCTCCAATTCTCTCAACACGTCTTCCCTCCCCCATCAATACTCTAGCAACAATAAAAGTTCATTGAACTGACCGACACCTTCTCACTCCAGCCAACTCCTTCTCACCCTCTCTCCAATTCAATCAAGCGCCGATTTCCTCTCCTCTATCAACGTAAAAAGCCAAACAATCAATTAGCTGCACCAACCATCATTCTTTCCGTATACGTCCAGCTCCATTCCCTTCTGTCCTTCACTTCTTCTTTTGCCAAACTTGTTCTTGACTTTTACATTGTATGTATTTATCCACCGAAAATTGCTTTCTTCATGCATCTTTAAACAACCAAGTAAGAAAGTCTTCGTCTTTATTTTTAGCTGCCCAAGTACACTTCTTCATTTCTTCTCTTCGTTCCTCTCAATTAATATGCACTTTTGGTCACAAGTTCCAACCGAATTCCATCTGAATTTTATTTAAGCTGAAAATAAGAAGAAGAAAAATAACACTCAAAAATAAATTAAAAGAAAAATAGATTATAAAAATAAACTATATATGTGAGGAAATATTGTCCAATTAAATTATAGTTATAAAATTAAGCATAAACATGATATCAATCAATTAAAAATTACAATTCGTATCTATGCTTATTAACTATTTTTCCATCTAAAACTAATAATTGTGTCACGAAGAATTTAAAATACATTGGTTTTAAATAGCTAAAACATGCAATATTTCAGCTCAATCAGTTTGGAATATATATTGAAGTTGTCTTCAATAATTTAACAACCTGCTCATTTAAGAGATCAACCGCAATATATATATATTGCTATATATATATTAAAACAAAAAAAAAATATTTTCTCCCCCAATAAAAGCAGAACATGTAGAGGATATATGTGTGCAACTAAAAAATCCTATGTTTCTGGCATGTATCCCTGGAAATTTTTATAAATTGACTCAAGTGTTTAAAATATATATCTAAATAATCTCATCCCCAGTATATAAGAACCCAAAGCACAACTTCTCATATTTACTATTTAAACTTGTCATTATTATGTATTTATTTTATAGTTTTTATTTATTTTATAGTTTACAGTTAGTACCGATGTCTTATTTAATTAATTATTGCAGATTGCAAGAGTTTATATTAGCTTATATCTTAATTAGTTAAATTTTTTATTCAGTTTTTTTTCTTATATTTTTCATATGATTGAAATTTCCTAATTTCATATAATTATTTTTTATTTTTTTATAAGAAAGATGACAGGACCTTGTAATTATGGGCATGCATGCATATATTATATTATCAAAACTTATAAGTACTTTATCTCCTAATTAAAAAGTTTTTTGTAAAGTAAGGAAAAGATTTGTAATGTCTAATTAATTACCTGTCGCATTAGGTGTGAAATTAACTAATTAAGCATATAATGCACATTTGAATGAACTCAATAAAAGATCTTAAATTCACATGAGTCAACGAACATATATAGATAATATGAACTGAATATATAGAATATTATTGAGATTGAAAAGAATTTCACAACTAATGCTCCTTTATTATCTACATTGAAAAAAATATCTACATTGATTAATGCTCCTTATATACATATTATATATATATGTGTGTGTGTGTGTGTGTGTGTGTGTGTGTGTGTGTGTGTCACGCGCACGCGCTTAAAAACGAAAGCAACTGAATTTATAGTCTTCTAAAATTTATGAAAGGACTATTTGTTAAGTACTGTAAAGTCTGGTCCACATCGCTCAAGCGGAGACATTAGCCGCTTGAGCGGAGGCAAATCAGAGAGGTACACTCGAAGACAGCTTGACAGTGAGTTCGAGCAGTTGTGGGAAGGAGGTTTGCTCGACACGCGCTTGACATGCCACTTGAGTGAACATTACTTTTACACGGATTTAGGATTTTTTCCACTGTTTGACTATAAATATGTTATTTTACAGCATATGGTCGTACAGTGTGAGAACAATAATCGCCCCACCATTGTATTGTGATTCCTCAGTAATAAAAATCCACTGCAGCTCCTGTGGACGTAGGTAGTTTTCCGAACCACGTAAACCTTTGGGTTGTGTGTGATTGATTTCTCTTTCGTATTTATTTTTTCACTTTGTTGTTATCGTTTTCACAACAATTGGTATGAGAGCTAAGGTTCGGATCTGAGGGAAAATGATGGTTGGAGACGAAGTGAAAGTATCGAGGATCGAGAAGTTTGATGGCACGGATTTTTGATACTGGAGGATGCAGATAAGGACTACCTCAATGGGAAGAAACTTCATCTTCCACTATTGGGAAAGCGAACCAGAAAAAATGGATGAGGCTGATTGGAATCTGTTGGATCGATAGGTTCTGGGGGCTATTCGATTAACCCTGTCAAGATCCGTTGCACACAACATCATCAAGGAGAAGACGACTGCAGATCTCATGGCGGCTCTGTCAGGTATGTATGAAAACCTGTCAGCGAAAAACAAAGTACATTTGATGAAAAAGTTATTCAATTTGAAGATGGCAGATGGTACATCTGTTGCATAACATCTGAATGATTTTAATACTATCACAAATCAATTTTTGTCTTTTGAAATTGAATTTGATGATGAGATATGTGCACTAATATTATTAGCCTCACAGCCAAATAGCTGGGAAGCCATGAGAATGATTGTCAGTAATTTTGTTGGTAAATCTAAGTTAAAATATGATGATATTCGCGATTTGATTTTGGCTAAGGAGGTGCGCATGAAAGATTTAGGTGAGACCTTGGGTTCGAGTTCAGCACTAAATGTTGATGCTCGAGGGAGATCATAAGACAGGAACTCAAATAGAGGAAGATCAAAATCAAAGCACAGGGATAAGAGCAAGTCAAGCCCAGTCAGCAGGCAACTTACTGGAGTGGCAAAGCTGGTCACATAAAGAAGAACTGCAAAAATCCTAAGAAGACCGAGAATGATAGTGCTAATGTGATAACTAAAGAAGTATAGGATGCACTATTGCTTGCATTTCATAGTCCAGTTGATGACTGGATACTAGATTCTGGATTCAGGGGCTTCCTTCCATATACCTTTCCATTAGGAGCTAATGCCGAATTATATTGCAAGTGATTTTGGGAAGATGTATCTGGCTGATGGAGACGCTTTAAACATAGTGGGGATGAGAGACATTGACATTGCACTTCCTAACAATAACAAATAGACCTTGCAAAAGGTCAGACATATTCCTGAGTTAAAGAAGAACCTCATTTCTGTTGGACAGCTCGATGAATGTGGTCATTCAGTAGTATTCTCAGATAGCATCTGAAAGGTCACAAAAGGGGTATATGGTACTGGCTCGGGGTAAGAAAACTGGTACATTCTATATGACTACTGGTTTGATTAACACTATTGCTACTACCGTTGTAGAGAGCACAGCAAATTTGTGGCATTGCAGGCTTGGCCATATGTCAGAAGGGTATGAAAGAACTTCTATCCATAGGCAAGCTACCAGAACTGAAGTCAGTTGATTTCAGTATGTGTGAGAGTTGTATTATAGGGAAACAAAATAAGGTTAGTTCCTTGAAAAGTGGCAAAACTCCTAAGACAGGAAAACTGGATCTAGTGCACACAAATGTGTGGGGACCTTCCCCAGTGGCATCTCTTGGAGATTCTTGTTACTATGTCACGTTCATTGATGACCATGATAGGAAGATATGAGTTTACTTTTTGAAACATAAATCTGATGTATTTAATGTGTTCAAAATTTGGAAGGCCATGGTTGAAATAGAGACAGGCTTGAAATTAAAATGGTTGAGGTCTGACAATAGTGGTGAGTATATTGATGGTGGGTTCAAAGAGTATTGTGCAGTTCTGAGTATTAGAATGAAGAAGACCATTCCTTAGACACCGTAACAAAATAGAGTTGCTGAATATATGAATAGAACCCTAAATAAGCGTGCTAGAAGCATGAGGTTGTACGCTGGATTACCACCTACTTTCTGGGCAGATGCAGTTAGCATTGTCGTCTATTTGATAAATAGAGAGCCATCAGTTCCATTAGATTGTGGATTGCCTGTGGAGGTTTGGAGCGAAAAAGAGGTCAAATTTTCTCACCTTAAAACTTTTGGCTGTCTTTCTTATATTCTTATTGATTCTGATACTTGTAGTAAACTTGAGACTAAGTTAAAGAAATGTTATTTCATTGGCTATGGAGAAGAGGCATTTTGGCTATCATTTCTGGTATGATCAGAGTCGAAAGATTATAAGAAGCAGGAATGTGATTGTCAATGAGAAGATTGTGTACAAGGACAAGTCTAGTATGACATTTGAAGCAGCTCCTTAGGAATCTGAGTTCGTAAGTTTGGATGACCTATTAGAGGTCACAATGCAGTGCATCCATTCCTATTATTCTGCAGTCAGTTTCAGAACCGTCCACTCCTATAGCTGCAGTTCGCAGGCCAGTTAGGACTATAAGTTTTTCACAGCTTTTCTCACATACTTTGAATTTTATTATGTTGACAGATGGTGGAGAATCGCAGAGTTACGAAAAAATTTTGTAAGATGAAAATTCTAGCAAGTGGGAGTTGGCTATGAAAGATGAGATGGATTCCTTGTTAGGGAATCAGACATGGGAGTTGGCAGAACTTCCATAAGGGAAGAAGGCATTACACAACCGGTGGTGTATCGGGTGAAAACTGAGCATGATGGCAGTAAGACGTACAATGCCAGAATTGTTGTAAAAGGCTTTCAGCAGAAGTAAGGTTTTGATTACTTTGAGATATTTTCTCCTATGGTGAAGATCACAACCATTAGGATGGTACTGTTTATAGTTGATATTGAAGATTTATTTCTTGAGCAGTTAGATGTGAGGACAACCTTTCTTCATGGAGATCTTGAAGAAGACATCTACATGCACCAGCCTGAGAGGTTTGTAGTATAGGGAAAAGAATGTTTAGTTTGCAGATTGAAGAAGAACTTGAATGGCCTGAAGTTGGCTTCTAGACAGTGGTACAAGAAATTTGATAACTTCATGGGCAATGCAGGGTACATAAGATGTCATGCAGATCACTGTTGCCATGTCAGGCATCTTGACAATTCTTACATTATTCTATTGTTATATGTGGATGACATGCTTATTGCAGGGGCTAGTATTGATGAGATCAATAATCTGAAGAAGTAGATATTAGAGCACTTTGCAATAAAGGATTTAGGAGTTGCAAAGCAAATCCTTGGCATGAGAATTGTCAAAGATAGAGTTAGAGGTATGTTGAGACTCTCACAACCTAAGTATGTGAAACAGATACTTAGCAGATTCAATATGGACAAGGCCAAACCAGTTGGCACACCCTTGGGTAGTCATTTTAGACTCAGCAAGAATAAGTCACCTGAGTCAAATGAGGAACATGATTACATGAGTAAGGTTCCTTATGCCTCAGCTATTGGTTCACTTATGTATGTTATGGTTTACATAAGACCGGATATTGCCCATGCAGAGGGAGTTGTAAGTAGATACATGAGTAACCCAAGAAAACAACATTGGGAAGCAGTGAAATGAATTTTGAGGTGCCTAAAAGGCTCCTCAGAAGCGTGCTTGTGTTTCTCAGGAGAGAGCTTAGAGGTACAAGGCTATGTTGATACTGATTTAGCTGCAGATATTAATAGCAGAAAGAATACCACAGCTTTGTTTATACTCTTGGTGGTACTGCAGTATCATGGGGTTCTAATCTACAGAAAATAGTTTCTTTGTCTACTACAGAAGCTGAGTACATTGCAGTGTAAGAGACTGCAAAGGAGATGAATGGTTACAGGGCTTCTTAGAGGAATTGAGTAAAAAGAATAAAAAAGGCACTATCTACAGTGATAGTCAGAGAGCCATATTCCTTGCTAAGAATCCAACATTTCATTTCAGGATCAAGCACATTTAGATCAGGTATCACTTCATATGATCATTGTTAGATGATGGACAATTATTACTTGAGAAAATTTGTGGAAGCAAGAACCCTGCTGATATGTTGACAAATGGTGTTACACTTGAGAAACTGAAATTGTGCGCAACTTCAGTTAGTCTTCTAGCATGAAGACATGGGCAGTGAGTTGCAGAGGTAGAGGATATCATGTTTGAGAAAGAGGGCGATACAGTAAATGTACCAGTCTCCAAATGGGAGAATTGTTAAGTACTGTGGACTCTGGTCCATATCACTTGAGCAGAGGTACGCTCGAAGACAGCTCGACAATGAGTTCGAGCAGTTACAAGAAGGAGGTTCACTCGACGTGTGCTCAATATGCCGCTTGAGCGAACATTGCTTTTACAAGAATTTAGGATTTTTTCTGTCGTTTGACTATAAATATGTTATTTTATAACATATGGCGTACAATGTGAGAACAGTAATCACCCCACCATTTTAGTATGATTCCTCAGTAATAAAAATCCTCTGCAGCTCCCATGGATGGAGGCAATTTGCCAAACCACTTAAATCTTTATATCGTGTGTGATTGATTTCTCTTTCGTATTTATTTTTTCACTTTATTGTCATCGTTTTCACAACACTATTAATTAATAAAAAACTCAACTTATCATCCTCTACACCACACACTAACATGTGATTTGTTATTTTTATCATTCTATTTAAACACATATACTGATATGTAAATATGTGTATTTAAATAAAAAGAAAAAAAATGACTAATCACGTATTAGTGTGTTGTATAAAAATGATACCAAGTTTTTACAATTTTTTTATTCTATGAAGATATAAGGAAATGAGAGAGATAAAATGCTATGGAAATACTCAAGGAACAAATAATTTTTTGTCAGATCTTTTTATAAGGTGTTGCAAGACCACCAGTCTATTATGTTCCCTTGGAAAGAGTTTATGGAGAGTTTTAGTGCCACCTAAAGTTGCATTTTTTGCCTGGGCTGTAGCTATAGGTAAGATTTTGACTGCTGGCAATTTAAGGAAAAAAGAGATGATTGTTTTGGAGTGGTGCTATTTGTGTAAGAAGAATGGTGAAATGATCTATCATATTTTTCTACATTGAAAAGTGGTGCAAGAGCTATGGGATGACAATATTAGTAGGGCTGGGTTGAATTGGGTCATGCCCAAGCATGTGGTGGATCTTTTAGCATGTTGGAAGATGCATCATCAAAGCTCACAGCTGGCTGCAATGTGGAGGATGATTCCTTTGTGCTTACCATGTTACCTTTGAATATAAAGAAATGAGAGATGCTTCAACAACAAGGAGAGAACAGTGAGAAAAATCTAGAACTTTTTTATATTTTTTTTGGTCTAATGGTTTTCTGCTATTGTACTAAAGGGAGATAATTTTCATGAGTTTTTGATTTCTTTTCAACTTACTAGAGTATAATTAGGTGTCTCTTTTATATACTTTTTGTGTATATGGGCTTTGCCTAGTTGCATTTGATCAATAAAGTTTATTACTTATCAAAAAATAAAAATAAAATTTCTCTTAATTAATTTCATATATAAATCGAGTTTCCTTACAATCACTATTACTAAGTACAAGTATTTCTCTCCAAGCAACACGTGATGTCATCGCCAAGTTTTCAATGATCGCTATCTTCATGACGTGGGAGTGTTGCGTAAAGAATCCATGAGAAAAGGAGATCACACTTTGATGAGTTCTTCTACACTTAAAGCCCTCCATTTCGCCGACACCACACACTCCGCCTATGTGACTTTTTAAAATTTTCTTATCTTAAACCCAACTTTTTAAAAGCAAACCCACCGTCTGAAAATGTCCTTTTTTAACATAAATCCACCATTTTTTTCCCAAGGTAGAACAAATCCACCGACTGAAAACATCCTCTTTAACGCATCCACCATTTTTTTTTCCAAGAAAGAATAATTTCTCCAACTCTCAAATATTAATGGCCATCAATCTTTCATTTTATTTATGTGGGAGAGAGTAGATTTATGAATGGGATAATTACTTCTCGAAAACCAACTAGAGATTGTTGGGACTTCATCTTTAAAATTGTGAAAGTTCATCTCCAAATCAAGAAAAAGAATCACATTTTAACATTGTACCTAGAGATTTTTTTTACTGGAAAGGGAACACCTCTTTTTTTTTTGTTTTTTGGAGAAGAACCCGTGAGAGGGAAGACAAAGGGGGAATGGCAGAGAGAGAAATGGATTTGATAAGACTAAACTGTTTTCACCTCAACCCGATTTGCCACATCAGCTAATGCGAGTAGATTTTCTCTACTTTGAAAGATTGAGAATAATTTCCAAAAAAGGGATTTCTTTTTTAAAAAAAAAAATAATTTGCAATGGGTTTTCGTGCTTTATTCATTTCACATGATTGAGCGTTCTAATTAATTAATAAGCATTAATTATATATAGTGGGCTTTAATCCTCAGCTAGCTCACAGCTTTTTGGTATTTGGTTCTGATCTTATTCCGGCCGGTTGCTTAATTTTGTTTTTTTCTTTCTTATCAAGAATATTAAAATAGTTACAGGATATAAAAAATAACAAGACGAAACGTCTTTACATTTATCCCAAACCAACTAATACAAAGCAGACGAGATAACTTATGTGTGAAGACATTCACTTGGGAAATATTAATTAAATATGATCAGCGGTAATATCAATACTTTGTAATCATTAAGGACTTGTTTGTAAATATATCTAATTTCAAAATTCGTATTTCATCTCATCACATCACATTACATCTTCTTTTTAAACATAATTCAAATACAAAATTTTTAAATTATTCATTTTATTTTTTCAAACTTACAATTTTTCCTACACTGGAAGAGCATCACAAATGATCCTCATGATATTAGGCAGTAATACATGAACAAGAGAGATGGTACCTGCACTCATTTTTTTTCTTATTATTTAATTCTCCAGCGGCTTTGTTTGAATGATGAGTTCATTTCAACTCATTTCATCTCATTATTATAACTTTACAAAACTTTCAAATAAAATATAATAAACAATTCAATTTTTTTAAATTTTAAAATAAAAATAATATTAAAAAACTATATTCTAACAATATTTTATTCAATTTTCAACTCTCATCTTATGTCATTTCAATTCAACTCACTATCCAAATCTTAATTTATTGAAGTTATAATAATGTACACTTATTTTAGTAATAGTAGAAGAACAGTTTTTTTTTTTTTTTAAAAATGAAAAACCACTCAGAATTTAATCATATATACGGAAAAAAGAACAATTCTTGCCTTGAACTGTTTTTCCCAATTTTCCAAATGTAAAATCAAAATGTGCTTAATTCGCTTGACATGTTATATGCGTGCCGCATGATGGATGCTACTTATCATCCCATATCATGAGACAACTTACATATTTATTTTATTTAATTGAATTATTCTACTCATTATTCATACATCACATACTTGTTATGGGCAAAAGAAAAAAAAAAAAAAGAAAAAAAAAAGAAATGAGATATGGTGTATGGCATATGGGATATATGCTAAGTAAAACTTTTCCCTATTCCTGGGATACTTATAATCTGTGGTCAAAAAAGGACAATTATAATGGTGTTCTTGTGGGAGGAGACATTAACCAATATTACTTTGAAATTCCTTGGTACAGTTAAATATAACTTCTCCCCAAGAAAATATAAACCATTCATGACTACATTTGGATGATCATCACTTGGAGGCGTGGGTGTTACGCACAAAGATCCCATGGAAATTAAATTAGGAGATCATATTTCAAAACATCAGGCATAATTCCTTGCAATATTATATTGACTGGACCAAACTAGCTAGGAACGTTTTATATATATATATATATATATATGCTTTATTCCTTTCTCAATTAAGAGCTGCATTCAGATAAGCATTAATATATCATATTGTATATATAGTTCTCTTTATTCTTCAAGAAGCTCACTTTGGTATTTGGTTCTCTCTTCTGCTTCCCCCCCCCCCCCCCCCCCCTCTCTTTTTTAAGTGGTTCTCTTCTGATTAACGTGCCTGTAAAGGTGTTTTTCCCAGCTTTGGGCCGGAATCTTTAAACAGAGAGAATCACTTCTAAAATTCCAATTCCAACCATGATGAACCTTACAAAACTGCACCCAGATCAATGTCTTATATATAACCTAGAATTTCTCTTAATTAATTTCATATATAATTCAATATTTTTTACAATCACTAGTACTACTAAGTACAAGAATTTCTCTCCAAGCAATACGTGATGCCATCGCCAAGTTTTCAATGATCACTATCTTCGTGACGTGGGAGTGTTGCGTAAAGAATCCATGAGAAAATGAGATCATGCATACTTTGAAAGATCGAGAATAATTTCCAAAAAACGGATTTTTTTTAAACTTATTTTGCAATGGATTTTCATGCTTTATTCATTTCACATGATTGAGCGTTCTAATTAATTAATCAGAGAAAATATTCGCTTCTAATCACGAAGAATCTTGCAAAAACATCTAGAATGAACTATAACTTACTATTGTACGTATTTCCTGTAATATTATCGTTCCTTAAGCTGCAGTACTTCTCTATTAATTACCTGCATGCAGGTACCAATTTCTCCTATAAAAGAGAAAACAAATCTCCCAATTTCTTTGAATTGTACGCAACCAGCACAAAAAGTACTACACCCTATTAGAAGGCTTTGTCTGGTGGGAGGACAACAATTAATAGATCAGAGGGAAGAAACAATGGCCAGTGAACGCCATAACGAGGAGACCATGCGCAACCCTGAAGATGAAAGCCCAGTAGTAAAGCAAGAAGAAGATTACAGCAACAACCTCGAAAGAGGCACAAAACCCAATAAGGGTATTAATCCTGGTTTTGTTTTGGGCTCTTTATTTTTTATGAGTATTAGCATGATCATACGATTTGAAATTAGGATAGGATGATTGCAAATGTACGTTGAATCAACCTTATTATCGGTAGATCTAGATATCTGTCTAGCTAGCTCTAGCAAGCTGCTTTCTCGGGAAATATAATTCCTCTACATTTCAAGTTCTTTAATTTAAAGCAAAATACCATGCATGCATGCTCACTTTTAGAGATGATCATCATCGTGTTGAGTTTGGGAACACAGTTTTGCCATCAAGCGAGCATGAATATCCTGACCCAAAAGACAGTGACTGAAGGGGTCCATTCAAAAAATGAAGAGATCCCATCGGGTAGACCTCAATTTCAAGGTGGAATTGATACCGTTCCACAACAAAAGGAGAAAAAAGGTACTCATGTATTAATCACCTTGTTCCCAATTTATTTATTTATTTATTTTATTTAAACTTTAAGTTTTCTTTTGTGTTTTGTGAAAATGCCAATTTCTTGAGAGATGAGATTAGTATTTGGCATTAGTATGTCGCATCGGGTACACATGGCATTAGTATGTCGCCTTTGGTTGGTCGCTTGTGGTGTGTGTGTGTTTATATGTAGTATATTAATATATATACTAATTAATTCCATGTGGTAATTTCCCAGATCTCTTTCGGATTTGGAAAGCATTTTATCTCTTTCATCTCATCTCATCATTTTAATTTTTTCAAATTTCCATACAAAATATAATAAACAATTTAATTTTTTCAAATCTCAATTCAACTTTTTCAAATTTTAAAACAATAATAATAATATTTTATTCAACTTTCATTTAAAACCATCTCATTTGATCTCAATTCATCTCTAAATCCAAACCAATCTTTAGTATTGAAGTATCAATTATATATATATATATATATATATCATAAAATTGATACTTGAACATGATCTACACCTCAATTTGTAATTACTTTTTATAAAAGTAAAAATTTAGATACTAACCCTTAGCTAAATGAGTAATAGATGATGTAGACCATTACATTATATATACAGTACTCTTGGGAATGCAGATATGTTGCTGAAGGAGGATAAAGACATGAATGGCGGAACCCAAGATTCTGACCCTTCAAAAAGGATCGCAACTGGTCAAGAGGCCAAGACATCTTATGATGATATACAAGGTATATATATGATAGATCTTTATTTATTTTATATTTTATGATGTGATCTTATTTAATTATTATTTTCATTTGTAAAATTCAGGCACTATATATTGGTTATTAACATGAGAATTTATTTTAAGAGTGGGAAGACACTACAAGAATTTGGACTTTTCCAAGCGATTTTTGAGTCGCTGCAAAAAAAATCGCCGTAATCTATATCATATAGCAGCGACTTATTAATCGCTGCTATATATCCACTGAATAGTGGCGATAAGGATCATTCTGCTTATCCCAGCAACTTATAACTCTTTTCGCGGCGACAATTTTCGCTGCTATACCATGAATAATTAGTAGAGGCGCCAAAACAACAATTTTATTTTCTATTTCCCTCCCCGCGGCCTCGAGTTAGTCACAGTACTGCCTCTCCTCCCTCCGTTTGTGTTTCAGTCGATTTCTTACTAAATCCCTTCCGGCGATTCGATACGACGGCGGCGACGATAATCCCCCTCCCAATCACTCCCAAAGCTCCCTCTCTGGCCTCCACTACATTTTCGCCGTCAAGTAGAAGCTTGGTCATCGTTTCCAACCCAAACCAAAGCTGTGCCGGGGACTATCGGCTTACCCATTAGGTTGTATGTTACCCCCTTCAAATCTTAAACTCTCTAAACCTTGCTATGCGTCTACCAAAAATTAAATCCCCATTCTGTTGAATGCATATGTACAGACGAAGATCAAAGCCAACTTCGACCTCTGTCCTGATCTAGAGCGGGGTAATTTCTTCCATTTTGCTGTTAGTCAGAAACAAAGGCCGAGAGAGTCCCAGTTCTTACTGTGTTCGAGGCTTGCCAGTCCATGGAAAGGGGTAATTTCTTCCATATGTAAATTTTTTTTTTCCAACCATGCATGAACATAGTGCCATGGAAAGGGGTGACTTGGATTGTACCATTTCATGCACAAATTGGATTTGATTGGCTTTGTGCATGTTTTTTAATTTTTAATTTTATTTTTTTGATATATGTCGATGCCGTGCATGTTCAATTCATTGGTTGATTATCATATAATGGTAGTTGGTATTTTCTTATGTTCAACCTCAAGTATATTTAGGTCTGATCTCTAGTACTTGTTGCTGCAAACCCCATTCAATGAATCTGTGCATTTGAGGTTAGTTTTAGGGCTAGATTCTAGGAAATAATTTGGGGAAAAACAAACCTGTGATTCCAACATTGTCCATTCAAGCTTTCAACAATGGCATATCCTACCAACACTTTGTTTTTTTTCTTTCCTAAAATCTGGATGCTTGTTAAAATCTGTGTTAGTATGGTTGGTTGCCTGAAACTAGGTGTTCTTTTCAATCATCATCATGCTTATGTTTATTTATTCAAAAGGCTGTCTTTCTAAGCTTGCTTATATTCATTCAGTTTTGATAAATATCCTAATATGTATCAACACCCACTATTAGTTTTGCATCTACAACTTGGTCCCATGTTGTTACTTAGGATGACAAAACCGGGACAAATCAATGCTATGTAATTTATTATGTTATAAATAGAACAGGTTAAGATGTTCTATTTTTCCATTAATTAATCTAAACAATAAAAGTTAGGCTGAGTTGAAAATTGAATCTGTAGGCAATAAGTTAAACACTATGAATAGACCAATAGGAGCAAATAAATGGTTATTGAAATGAGGTTTCTCCAAAGTTCTAGCAGACTAGCACTAAATCATATGGAGGGTGCTCCTAAATATTATCATCAGATGTCACTAATAAAATCTTCATGATGGTCAAGAGCTGTTCCTTTCTAGTTTCTTCAAAGTGTGTTGGATGTGAAGTGTTCAAGAGGTTCGAAAACAAGTGATTATATATATATAATCTGTAAGTCTCTAGAGAAATCCACGTTCCAGTCTTACTTGTTATTAGAAAACAAGTAAGAATCGGCCTATAGAATCTGATCTCTCTTTCTCTCTCTCCAATCTCTCTGTCCATGCATGCATGCATGGACCAAGTGATTAACACAGATCACTCACACTTTAATTTTTCATATTTAGATGCATATAACTGATCCATTGTCATACGAGTTGTAGTGAAAGAAGATGCGCAGAGAATTAAGTATCTAAAGCTCTTTGTTCTGCAATATTCAGCAAAAAAAATAGTCTAATACCAAACCACCAAGACATAGGGACTTTCCCCTCAACACTTTAAACTTTTGGGCGAATTATCTTTTAAGGGATATCAACATTTGTAATGTTTTTCTTTAGTTCTGTTTCTGATTTAGATTGTACTTAGGTTTACTCTCTTTTATACTACCCGTGTACTTGGGCTATGCCTATTTACTATGAATAATCATCCATATTATCTATCGCTGAAACAGTCTTGCTATTAGTTAGTTAGCTGGAAAATGTTTGGAGTTTTACATTCAACCAGACATTTTTGGATGCCATATGAGTTTTGGAAAAGGGATGACAAATTACCCTTTTCATTGCTCTATGTTCATGATCACTAATATGATGTAGAAGAGTCTTTGAATCATTTATAAGAACTTAGATCAGCAAAAGAGTACTCACTTTTGCACCATGCATTTAGAAGCCGACAGTTTAGTTTTTATTAGTGGCGAATATAGCATTAGCATTTTTGACGTAACATATTAAGAGTAGGTTACACATTTATTACTTGCAAATATTGCATGCTTTAAGTACTCTATGGCAGTTTGTAATACTGTAAACATGAGCACATTGGCAACATTTTCTGAGTTTTGAGTAAAAAACTACCTGGCTATAGTAAATCTCTTTGCTATAATTTAGTGCACATGTATTAAATTTGTATTAAATAAAAATAAAAACATCCTACATTATATATCGCTTATATAATTATTATAAACTAAAGTTGATGTGCAAAACTGACACGAGTTTGAGATCAAGATGTTTGGGGGTTCTTCCTTTAACTTGTTTAAATTGAGCATCCGGCTGATTGTTAAATCTATTCTTCCCAAACATTTTTAGCCCACACCAAAAGAATAGATCATACATCAAAGCTATTTATGTCGAGCAACTTTGATTATCATACTTTACATAGCAAAGATGTGATGCATATCATGAACATATGATTTGGGCCTAATAATCCTACTTCCTCGAGTGGTAGTTCCGCTAAGATAGGTCTCCACGAGCAACCATTGCCTGCAAAGTCAAGAAAACTATACATTTGCATTAGGAGCTATGATATTGATTGAAGATCACAAATAGATTCTTTCAGATCAATAATATGGGAACTCCTATCAAAATTTTTTAAAAAAAAAAGACTGAAGCAAAAAGATTGCTAATTTGGTTACAGTGAGTACAAGCATGTTATTTTTATGGTTTCTTTAGTTTTTTTTTTGCTGGGGGGGGTGTGGTGACCATATAAATGATATTGCTGTCTATGCTATTATAAAAAATTTCTGTAATTAAATTTCTGTGCTGATTTTTTTTGTACTTATATAATCATCTGTTTTTAATTCTTTGAGAATATTAAGCAGGCAATGAACTTAATTCAAAACTTCCACAGCATCTTGTTTAATCTGAGATTAGGGATCACCTGTGAAACACCTCTTAACTTTTAACAACCGAGAAACACCTGCAGTATAATATGTGCACTAAGATTGTCTAAATAATTGATTGCTCTGGCCCTGTCTCTTTCTTGGAAATAATTGTGTGTTTCGATTTACTGTAGGTTTGAATTTGCAGCAGATTGCCATTGTGCAGCAATAGCCTGTCTAACATCACGCACATCCTGCCGCGACTGTCGTTGCTAAATAGGTAACTATGATTTTGTGGCAAGTTTTACTTTCTGTCTTGATTTGCTGTGAGTGGCAGAAAAGTACAAGAACTTTATCGCTGAAATCCTAGGCTCTAAACCAGTGGACTTTGTCTGGACTTTTTGGGTTTAAAGACTACCATGTATAAAGCGAAACATCCACTTCATTCAAAATGTTTTTGTATTGTTTGTCTTCCATGTTTAAAGCAGTATTTTGACTCTTACATATACTTCTAAAACATTAATCATTTGTACTTCTGTTTACACTTATATAAAGGGCCTGTCTTTTTACAATGTTTTTCTCCTATGAATTCTTTGTACAATGTGGGATATTGATTGACTACCCTTTAATTAATTCTCGAATGACATATATATGGAATAAACTACGTGGAATAAATGGAGCGTTTCTAACCAAAAGAAACGCTGCTCAGTTCACTTTTTCATGCTTTAAGAATCTATTTTCCTGACATGCCCTAGAAGCTGAAGTTTGATTGCAATTGTCCATGAGTTATGTTGATTTTGTTATTATTTGTGATCGTAAGTTAATTTTAACATGTGCAGACTTCTGTGGCATTTACTAGCCTTGTTATTGCAGTCGTCCCAACACTATATGTAAGTTGAGTGGTGTTTTGTTTAAACTCATGGACTCTTTGTATTGCATGCCCCAGCATTATATATTAAGATAACATTATTCATCTCACTTATGACGATTGTGACTGCCCTTTCTTTTGTGTAGAGCATTTTAGCATGTGCAGATTTAAGTGACTCGGACATTACGGTCTATCTCCCATTTGAATCTGATCTTCCAGCCTTTTTTTTTTTCCTTGATGTTTCGTTTATGGGCCGGTAATGGGACAAAGTGTTTTGCATTTTTGCCTTGTTGGACCTAAAATAGGTGACACCTGTTTTATTTCACAACCAATTGTGAAATAATCTTTCGCTTTCAGCTAATCGCTAAAGGTCAATTCTGAACTATCAGATGTAATTTCCCAATGGTATGTTGACTGATATGTTCTGTTATGCGCATTCTCCTATTTTGGTAGTGCCTAAATCCAAAGTTAAAAAGTAGGCAAAGATTCCTGGGACATACCTTGAAATGGTTATTTTTAATTGTTTATGGAAGTATGATTAACATTCTGCTTGTTGGTTTTGTTGAACTGATGGATGATAATAAATATCAATGCTAGGGACAAGCCATCTTGTGAAAACTGCTTCTCAGTTGCTCGATTGGTGTACTTGTTTAGAAGTTGGTTATATTCCTGAGGTTAATGTCGTTTAACCTTCTTTTGACATTAGTGCTGATAAGAGAGGCAGGCCAATGGCCACATGAGCAGTTTGACATTTGTGTTTGTGGTTGAGTTATTGACCAGCTAACTCAAGAAGAAATTAAAGGGTTTGACCAGATTAGGGTTTTTTTTTGTTTTTTTTTTAACATCAACTGAAATTTACAGATTGATAATTATAAACGCTGTTACAACTATAAATAAATCTGTGTACAAATTGCTATAAATTTGTGTGCTTAAAAATAATTTATTTATTTAACATATATTAATATGATTATAAATTTATTTTTATAGAATTTTTTTTGGGTATAGAAATCCTGAGTGCATTAATCTTAGATGAAAATAATTAAAGGGTTGTCAACTTGAGCATTCATTAATTAATGTCCATTAAAAACAGAATGAAAGTTGCAGCATTAGTAGCAGTAACTTTCATTTATCCTGCACAGCACAGCACTGAAGCAAATAGATATAGACAAAGACTGCCCCTTTGCTTTGCGTGCTTGCATTCTTTGATGTGATCAGAGTCCAAAGTTGAAAAACAAAGCATTAAAAATAATGCAGAAGTGTAAACCAACAAGTAATTGCATTTAGAGCAGGAGAAGAGGAGGAAAGGTCCCCTTCTATTAAGTAAAAGTGTTTTGGTCTAGATATATAGGCCGGCCTCCCTAAGTACTTAAAGCTTAAGCTTGTTGTCTATGTCTATGCAAGCTAAGAGCAGCAGCTAGACAGCTATATCCATCTTTTATAGCTGAAAGCTATTGTGTTTGTGGGTGATGTTCTCTAGGAAGCTGGAAGATAATGGTTCCTCATGAGTCATGCAAGGCTGCAATATCCCTTCTCCTCCTTCTCTTCGTCTCCTCCCCGGCTAGCTCTCTAGCATTGAAAGACCTTAGAAACTTCTTGATCTTTTTCTTTGAGATTTTTTCATATATATAATAAATGTAGGCCGTACCATCATAAAGCTCTAAATAACATAGACACAACTGTACGTGTGTAGCCGCCTGTTTGTCGCCAAAAATCTCAACATTCCAACACCCATTATCATTTCTAAAGTAAAATCCCATAAAACAATTTTATCATGCTTTTCCTTTTGATCAGAACAAAAGCTATTTTACTGTTCGCTGTAATATTGTTGTACAGTGCATGCCATGTTTGTACTATACTCAAGTTTATTAAATACGTTACATTTTTGCTTATATTTAATGCGTGGCTCTGAGTTAGGGTGGAAAAAAGTACGATTAAATGCCTTGCAACTTTACTTTTTGTTGGGAAAGTCCATGCTTGAATTTTTACAACTTCATTCGACATTATTGCTTGAACTTAGCACTGAAGTAGAAACATAAATTTTGTTTTTTCTGGGCTAAGCCATGAAAGATGTGAGTGTGCCTGAAAGATCGTCTTCAGGTACATCTATGTTTACACATCCAATTACAACAATGAACCAAAGAATACTAGAAACCCCCTTTGATATACCAGTTATCCCCCGAAAATTCTTAGACTTCAAGTTAAACATTTATTCTTCATTCATGAGGTCCACGCTATGTTCGTTTAAAGATCCAATTGGTAACTAAATTTAATCACTCAATCAAGATTGTGATACCATCGGGTGTGAGGCTTCTCTTATACTTGATGAAGCTTTGTACAACTGCGCATAACCTCACTCATTCCACTAACTCAACTGTGGAATGAGTGATACTTGTAACATACACACCTTTCTCGTATGAGCAAAGCTTTCAACAGTTGAGCTTGCTAGACATATGAGGATGAATTCTACATTTCTTCATGTACTATACCCGTCATGCAATTGCATGATGTGCCCAAAGGTCATATATTTTGCCTTCATTTTTCCATGTTTGTCAAACGGTACTTCATCAACTACCGGTATATCATGGTCTCTGTTTGTCTAACTCTATTCCTCACCCACTTTTTTTAGATGGACAAAAGTTGGATGAATGAGCCCGATAGACTATTATCGCCTGCATACTCTGAAGGGGTTAAAAATTTCTTGACACAAGCACAAATTCATGCAAGTGGAAGGAATCGCATTCGGTGTCCATGCCGTACATGCCTTAACAATCTGTGGCTGCCTATATTTGAGGTGGAAACCCATTTGTTCATGAAAGGGATCAATCCAAATTACACACAATGTGGAGATATCTCGAATGAGGTTATACCCGAAGATGATTACATCGATGACATGCAGCAGATGTTGGATGACATGCGTGCAGGCACCTTTGTTGATGTGCCACAAGAGAACATTGGATCATCAATACGGCCACCAATTCCTGAAGATTCACCAGCAACGTCTTTTGACAAGCTACTGGAGGATGCCCGACGTCCTCTTTTCGACGGGTGTACAACATTTACAAAGTTTTCGTTCATTGTTAAGTTATTACACATCAAATCTATCGGTGGATGGTCAATTAGATCATTTGACATGCTCCTTGATCTGTTGCGGTCTTCCTTTCCTGATGCGCTCTTACCACAATCATATGAGGAGTCAAAGTCTTTGGAGCGCAGGTTGGGTTTCAATTACCATAAAATCCATGCGTGCCCCAACGACTGCATCTTATTCTGGAAGGAATATGCCACGCTTAATGAATGCCCTGTATGTAAGGCTTCGAGGTGGATGCCAAATGACAGGGGACCCCGCGTCATACCTCAAAAAGTGTTGCGCCATTTTCCGTTGAAACCGAGATTGCAGCGTCTTTTTATGTCTGCGAAGATAGCAGGTGATATGAGATGGCATAAAGAGCATCGGGCAATAGAAGATAGTAGTATGAGACATCCGGCTGACTCTGAGTCTTGGAAGAAATTGGATGAACATCATAGTTGGTTCGCTGCGGATCCTCGCAATGTTAGGCTCGGACTAGCAAGTGACGGCTTCACTCCCTTCAACAACTTGGCGAAACCTCATAGCATTTGGCCTGTGATCCTTGTCCCGTATAACTTGCCGCCATGGTCATGCATGAAGGACCAATTCTTGATAACATCTCTGATTATTCCAGGGCCAAGGTCACCAGGGAATGAGATCGATGTTTACTTGCAACCGTTGCTGGATGAGTTGCTTGAACTCTGGGAATATGGGGTACCTACCTATGATGCCTCAAGTAAGGAGACGTTTACGTTGCATGCTGCATTGTTGTGGACAATCAATGACTTTCCTGCCTACGGGAATCTCTCTGGCTGGTCAACAAAGGGAAAATTAGCTTGTCCGTCTTGTAATGCTGACACGGACTCCAATTGGTTGAAATATGGCCGAAAACATTGTTATATGGGACACCGACGTTTCTTACAGCCAGATCACATGTGGAGAAGGAGGAAAGGGTTGTTCAACGGTAAAGAAGATCATCGCATGCCACCAAGGGATATGGGAGGATACGATATTCTAACTCAATTGCAGATGATTGGGGATGTGACGTTTGGCAAATCTCTTAGGAAGAGAAAACGTACTGCCGAAGAGCTGAATTGGACAAAGTGCAGCATATTCTTCACGTTACCTTACTGGTCAACACTTCGACTTCGGCATAATTTAGATGTTATGCATATTGAGAAGAATATTGCCGAGAACGTCTTATTCACTTTAATGACCAGTTCAGGAAAAACTAAGGATAATATCAATTCAAGGCGTGACCTGGAGTTATTGGGCTATAGAAAAGAATTACATTTGAGGCGTGAAGGTGATCATGTAACAATGCCGCATGCACTGTACACATTACATGGAGATGAAAGGAAGAAGTTATGTGAGTGGCTACGCGATATCAAATTTCCAGACGGGTTCTCTTCCAATATCTCGAACTGTCTTTCTACACGTGATTGCAAAATCATTGGGTTGAAAAGCCACGACTGTCATGTTTTCCTTCAAAGACTACTCCCAATTGCTGCAGGGGGTTTTTAAGAAGTGACATTGCCTTGGCTTTGACTGAACTTAGCACTTTCTTCAAAGAGTTGTGCGCTCGCACACTGGATCTGAATCGCCTATCCCAGCTCCAAACTGATATAGTCACCATTCTATGCAAACTGGAGATGATATTCCCTCCCTCCTTTTTCGATATCATGGTCCATCTAGCTGTCCATTTGCCCCGTGAGGCTATACTAGGGGGTCCAGTACAATATAGGTGGATGTACCCATTTGAGAAATATCTAGGCAAATTCAAGCGGTATGTTAAGAATAAGGCTCGACCAGAAGGTTCAATAGCCGAGGCCTACATTCACACTGAATGCCTGACATTTTGCTCCATATACCTCCAAGATGTTGAGACCAAGTTCAATCGAGTGGACCGCAACATTGATGCTGATGAAGAGGAAACTATAGATGGATTCCGCATTTTTAACCAGAAAGTTCGTCCCTTGGGAACATCATCGAATGTGCAATTAGAAGATAAATTCTTTAAGGCAGCCATCTGGTATGTGCTCAACAATTGTCCGGAGATTGGACCCTATATACAGTAAGCATCAATCTCTTTACTGCAAAATCTACTTCCATTCAAACTTAATAAGTTTGCATATATGCATGACCATAACGCCAAATTTTATAGTTGCGATTATGTTCTCCAAATGTAGGGAACACTACGAGAAATGTAGTGTGCAACACCCAAACAGCATCGTGAGCACGCATCAATCCGAGTTTGCAACTTGGTTCAAGCACCGTGTAAGTTCTCCTCCATACTTATCTACGTTGAGATATTATAAATTTATTTGACATGTTTTGAAATTATGAAAATAATAAATTATGATCCATCTTCAACAATATTGGTATAGATCCAGGAACATCGTACCCAGAATCCACTTGGTGTGTCCGCTGATCTGTATGCGTTGGCTTGCGGGCCTGACTGTTGGGTTGCATCATATGATGCCTGCATAATAAATGGAAAGCGGTTTCATACGAAAGATCGTGAACTTCGCCGGCGTACACAAAATTCTGGGGTCTTGGTAACTGGGGACGAGGCCACAAATAATGCCGACTTTTACGGTTGTCTTAAAAATATCATAGAGTTACGCTACATGGAGTGGCGTCGGGTGTACCTATTTGAATGTGATTGGTTTGACGTTGGTGATCGAAAACGAGGGGTACGGGTGGATGACCATATGATTAGTGTCAACATGAGCAGGACTTGGTATAAGGATGAACCGTTCGTGTTGGCGAGTCAGGCTGATCAGTGTTTCTACATAAGAGATTTAAGGGTGAAAGGGAATTGGGGTGTTGTGCAGAACTATACAAATAGGAATGTATACAACATTCCGTCCATGTCGAGGAGTAACGCAGATATTAATGATGGCGCCTCAAGTAGCCCTAAGGCCGATCAAGAAAATGAGTCATCTTATTATTATGAACCAGTGCAGTGTGATAACTCTGATCCAGTGTCAATTCCACTGGATCGGCTTGATATACCACCTAGTCAAATTGATGCACGGGAAGTCATGCATGTGGATGGTCAATGCGTAGATTCATCAGACTTTATTAATGATGACATGATTAATTCTGGCTCTGAAGATGCGTGTAGTGAGGGGGAATATTCAGATGAGGAGGACCTATCCACAGACGATGATGTTGGGTCAGATTTATAAAATGTGCCAGGAACTTCTTTGCATTAAGGTTGGTACAACAGATTAAACCCACATACCTTTTTTGATTTTTTTTTTACAAACATACTTTTTGATCCATATTGACTGAACTAATATGTAGAATATCACTTCTATGTTGTTATATTCTTATTTGCTCGAAATTTGCAAATCTCTTATGATGTGTATTTCTATAATTATGCTTGATCAGGTGAGGGGAAAACAATACTACGTTGCATTAAAGCTTCACTGCACAGACAAGTTTGGCATCGACCTATGATGCTTTATCCTACGAGACCAATTTATCATGCAATCCAATCTTCAAGCTGGCGGCATGAGGAGCGCTATTAATTATCAAGGTATATAATTTAGATCGAAATCTTCATTGTGTTTGTAAATATATGTATATCATAATGTAAGGCTTAGTCTACAAAGGATACTGTTGAAATTGGTAGATAATTGATCTTATTTCGAACCACTCTCGTATGACTTTCATATTTATAAAATGAATGGACCTAACGTTTATTACATTTATTTTGTAATAATACACACGCAGGTGACCGAGCGGGACCCAGTTCTAGAGGCAGAGGGAGGCTGCGAGGTATTCGTGCTAGGCGCCATGTACCGTACAGTGCTCGCCACAACCGACCAAGGGGGGCAAAAATCTCCTCATATCACAGCCCTGAGGAGCGCAATCAAGAATCATCGGATGACTCCACATAGCCCCCAAGTCCCCCACCAGCTACCAACCCAATTCCCACACCAGCGCCTATTCGAGAAGCCTCACCAGTGCGCGAACAATCACCTCCTAGAGAAGACGCGAGATTGGAGGACGCCAGTATACCACAAACTGGTATGTTGACTTTTCTGATATATATTGAATGCATTTACAAAACTTATGTGTTTGTTAACATTATGTTTAGTATAATTACATATACTAATCTAGTGAGTTTTTCAATGCAGTTGCGGACGCCCCCACAGAACCTGAAGTAACGCAGCAACAAAGAAAACGAATACGTGGGCCCGCTAGATGCATCGAGTTTGAGAAGGTGAGAAAGCACGGGAAAGTGCTTTTAAAGATAAACGATGGTGAGACTGCCCCGTGTTGTGAGCATGCTTCTATGTTCACGACACGAGTAAGCTGGATTGTTAAACAATATTGTGACATGAGTTATGCGCGCTGGACCGATGTCCCAGAAGCCATGAAAGAGGAGCTCATTGACCGTGTTCGGGTAAGTTAGACCAATTCAAGTCGTTTGATGAGTTTTTCAGCGGTTTACAATCAATAATCTTGTGCCTTAAAACTAGTTTGCTCTGTCATGTAGTCTGACTTCGTGTTCGACTGGGAACGTGAGAACCACCGATTGACCGTGACGAAGGCACTTCGTAAGCGCTTCAACTCCTTTCATCATGATTTGCACAAGATTTATCAATCCTTTGAAAGCCATGAAGAGGCGTTAGCTAGTGGGACAAGCTTGGTGGACCCCCTTGTATGGGTCAAGTTGTGTGGCAGGTGGGGCAGCGATGCATTTAAGGTATATATGCTCCAACTCAAATTTCTATAATAAATCCTTCCATTAATATGTCTAAAGTGTCAAAGAGTGGCTGTTCAACATAGCTAACCAAAAAACGTGTGCATTGCAGAAAATTTCATCTCAAAACCGGGAGAACAGGAAGAAGCAGGCAATTAACCACACATCAGGACGTAAATCATTCATCCGAATACTTGAGCAAAAGGTATGTTGATTGCCTACCAACTGACCATGTTCATTTCAATAGACTTGAAAGCATTCCAAACCCATATAACGTATAAAAACCAAGTTCCTCTAAATGTAGGTGCCATTTTCCTGTGTATAATAATTGTGAAATTATTACCACAAAGTTGGGTAGTGGTTGATTTCAAGCATGTAGATGTAATTCCATGCACATGTCAACCAAAATAAACTTATGTTTCTACCTAAAAAATTCTCTTATACGTGTTGCTCATTCATGTAGCGGGCTGAAAATGGAAATTTGGTTGACTTCTATAAAGAGACGCGATGGTCAAAGAAGAAGAACAAGTTTGTGACAGATGCTACAGAAGAAACATACGTGAGTAGATTACATACAGTCCATCTCCCTACAATGTCTATTTCTGATAATAATAAATGCATAAATAGCAGACACAATGAATGTTAATAATATGAGTTTGGTGCATGTGCAGAAGGAGATGACAGGTAGGTTGGATGGCCTAGAACCAGAGCAACGTAATGATGAGGCAGCAGCGACTGTCTTTAGGGAGGTCCTTGGGCATCGACCTGGATATGCGCGAGGACTCGGGGAGATGGTCATCCCCGAGTCCTCGCGTCAACGAGACCAGGTTAAGATGCAATGTTACCTGTCTGAGATTGAAAGACACAAGAAAGACTCTGAACAACATAAGAAAGATGCTGAGGCGTATAAGAGTCAGCTGGATGAAATGAGATCAGAGATGCGGGCTCTTAGGGAGCATCAGATGCAGACTGATAGATTGCTTCAGTCGTTCTTTAGGGATCATCCTTCATTCACTGAGTCTTATCGACAGACTCAGTGTAACAATTCCCCCGACCCATAGGGGAACACTGGGGGTCAAGCGGTTTTTTGTACTGGATTGGGTGGTTTTTTGATAGACAATATCACAACTGGGCAATATATATATATATAGATATTACTATATCTATATAAATATATCTATCTTAACACGGGGGAGATGAAAAACTGTTTTGGGTATGAATATAAGTTGATTATGCACACACTGAATGTAAAGTGAAAGGAATAGCCAGTTTGAGTTATGGAGGTATGATTTCTGTCCTCTGAATTTTAAACTTATCATTCTTGCTTATAAGTTTGTGGGTTTCCCCTTTTTCTGATTGAAGGGGTCTGATTATTGCTATATTTGGCAGGGGAAATTGGAACAAATGACACCTGTTTTTAAGAGGCTGACACCTTGCATCATATGGTTCCAACAAAATGATCTCCTAAAATATGTCAAACTTTTGTAAAAGCTTGAAAGTGTGATACATGCAGTTGGAAAAAGTGCATGGTAAGTGGGTTTGGTTGTATGTTTCTTCATGTAAATGGGGGAAAACGAAAAGTGACTTTTTCTAAGTTCGTTGTGCTTGTGCAATAAAATATATGTGAATTTTTTAGTTCTTCATCCATCTCTACCTGTTTTGTAATGAGAATCATTTTTATTCACTTAGAGGCTGAGATGAGAAGCAAGGAGGACGCGTACAACTGTAATTTCAGACTTACAACCAAAAGAAGCAAGATAGTTGGAGGAGAGAGTTGCTCAAGAATCAGATATGGAACTCGGGTATTTCTGTAATGTTTATTTTAGTGAACAGCTGATACTATTATGTTTCTAGATGTCATTTATTGTGGTCTTATATCATACTTGTATTTATAATACCAAAGTTATATTACTAGTTATCTTAAATAACATAACTAGTAGCTTCCTTTGTATACTGAAATTCAAAATGATGTTCAAGAAGGTAACCTCACTCATTATATGTCTCGATTTGCCACTGGTTATCCCATAATCTCTGTTAATGATATTGAAGAGATCTACCAATTGTGCATTAGAGAGGTGTATGGTTTTTCCCCTCTATTAGTCAAGAAAGATCTTGCTTATTTCTCCACCTTAGGACTGAAGAAACCGAACCAGTGCATCCATTTATATAAAGTAAATCTGCGAATTCCACAGTTGAGCAGATTTACTAACACCATCGCTAAGATAGTACTCATTAAAGTCACTTGTCAACTTTATCCCGTCTTCTTTGGACATATTAACAGTAACTTCAAGAAACTTTTCCTCTTCAGCCTTCTGGAAATCCAGCCTAACATCATCCTCATTGAAAGCCAGCTTTCTGTAGTTAGATATAATGCCTGTGTTTTGCCCACAGTTTAGATTAAATATATTGTGAACTTCTATAAATATTGATGTTGAATCAACATTTTGCTTGTTTACATTGAGTCTTGTTTCAACAGATTTGGCCGAGATTCTTCTTCAAACTGGGTATTATAGGATGACATGAAGGGCACTCTCTATCTGAATGACTTTATTAGCAACTTTCTGTCCAAAAATGTGATTTGCGGATAGTACACTTATATATGTACTGAATGTTAGTCACTTATTCGTCTCACCATTAACGACAAATAAATCTCATCTCTGCAAGACTTAATACACTTTGGAAAGCATGCCATGACGTAGTATATTTACCTTGTGCAACTATGATTAATACTGGAACACTGCTCGTTACAAAGCATACTTAGTTTATATACACATAAACTAAGTGGGGCGTAGTTTTGCAAAAAAATTCCCCAAAAAATGGTGTTGTACAATTTCTGATTGCTTGTGGATTTGTCATGTTATTTTCAGGTGTTAAGGTTTATAATCAAAGGTGCTTTTACTTGCATCAGGGGGGGGGGGGCTGGACATATCTATCCATCGATGACAAATCCTCATGAGGTATAGTCCAATGCTTATATTCCATACCATGAGTGGGACTGGTCATTTACATCAAATTTTCCTACATGCATCTTGTTTACATATCTTGTTTTTCCACAGATACTAACATCCAAATCTGTGTTCCCATGGAAGTTATTTAAACTCATATGTGTACTAAGAATGCCATACGCAACAGTCCAAATAAATGTAAATATAACTCATATACACTACTATATGAGTACACCAACAGGAAAAAATCTGACACTAATCATTTGTGAAAGGAAAAAGTGCAGCACAAGTTACTATGAAATCAGAGTGCAGGATGGACTCACATATTGTGAGTTCTACCTCAAAATGTACATCTCCAATACTCTTCTCTAAACTCACTTCAGGATCTAACTAGCAAATTATCACAATAAGCTAATGCATGTATAGTGAAATGAATTGAAAGGATTGCTATAAATATTGGTCAATATTTAGTTTTCATCAAACACCCATTTTAACAAATAATAATACCATTAATGACTGTGTATAATAATTATAATATTAATTATCATAATAACATTTATAAAAAAACATTTAATAATAATAATAATAATGACCATAATAGACATAATGCTAATGCTTATACTAACTTGAGCCATTAAGGAAGAAAGTCATAAAAGGGACCAGTTCTAATAGATAAACATATAATGCAAAGAAAGGAATGATATTTGAGGCTGCAAAAAGTGATAGTTTGGTCAAGGTTGAGCTGTTAGTTTTGGATGGGTCTCAAAGGTGTTGAATGAGGGTTTGACTAGTATAAAGGTAGAAGGTTGATAATTGTTTTATTTTCTTATATCTGAGTTTTTGCGATCCTCAACCAATGATGACTGTACATGTGTTCGACTACATGCCATATGTGTGTTTCCATGATTTCTACATCTTTTTTGATCATCTTTTTAGGGAAAAAAATAACTTTCCTGTTTCATGTCATTGTATTTTCACTCATTACCAGGGTTGTTTCATTTTGACTCTTAAATTAGGCATCGTTTGACTCTACCGTTAAGATTCCGAGCAAAAGATCAGGATCGGGTCTTGGCGGGGTGATATGACCAACCACCGATTGGGCTGACAGTTGTGGGAGATGTTGGTGTTCACCACCTTTCTTTGAAAAAGTGACCAAGTAGAACTGTGGATGGTAGTTGGTGAAAAGTCCAGATTAATATGAGATGTTTTTACTTGGTAGCTGTTGGTTTTAGTCACGAGTAGAGTCCTCAAATAACTTATACTAGTGATATTTATCTTTTATATAAGTAGTAGCTCAGTTTGTAATAGATATGATTCGTATAATGCACCACCCAATGTAGTAAGAAATTATATGATTGTTGGTATTCATTTGACGCATATTTGAAATTTTTGAATTGCACAGAAATGGTTAACGATATTTTTGTTGATGCATGGATTAAATGGTCATGTCTATCAGGTGCATTTGGATGAATGGAGAGAGTAAAAATGAGACCTAGTAACCCGTTAAGAATATTGGGTTACTAGGTTATATAAAATTTGATTTTCAAGTTTTTCCAGCGATTTTTTAATCGCCGTCAATAGTTTTAAAAACTATTTAATCGAAAAAACTACTTGAAAAGAGGAGGCAAGGTATATTGCAGCGATTTATAGTCGCTGCCAAATTATCTCCCAGCGATTTTTATATCGCTGGAATATAGCGGTGAAACAGTCCATAATATGGCAGCGATACATAAATCGCTGCCAACTTATATCGCAGCGATTTAAGCATCGTTGCCATATGAATAGCAAACCAGGGATGTGATATGGCAGCGATTAAGAAACGCTGCCATATAATTTCCCAGCGATTACTATAGTCGCTGCCATATCAAGATATTTAGCAGCGATTCTGTAATCGCTGCTAAATTACATCACAGCGATTTTTTTTATCGCTGCGATATCATTTTGAAACCAGGAGCTTACATAGCAGCGATTAAAAAAATGCTGCGAAATAATCTCACAGCGATTTTTGAGTCGCTGCTATATGGTTTCCTAAATCGAAATTGATTTAGCAGCGATTAAAAAAGCGCTGCCAAATGATATAACAGCGATTTTATTATCGCTGCTATATTATTTTAAAACCAGTACTTCATATCCCAGCGATTTAAAAACCGCTGCCATATCATATAGCAGCGATTTCTTAATCGCTGGTATATCAAGTTACGGTTTTGACTCTCTATGGCGGCGATGTGGAAATCGCTGCTAAATTGGCCTCATTTCACGGTGAGTTTTTGGTTTCGCCGTGCGATATATAAAGTGGAAGACTAATAGCGGCGAACCTGCGGCGATTTGAGAATCGCTGGGATATTTATATAGCGGGAATTTTTATGGTTTTGCCGGCGATTTGGGATCGCCGAGAAAAGGCGATTATGTTGTAGTGAGATTAATATTCTTTTTTTAAATATATATTGGAAATATATATCAAGATTAAAGATTAATGCAAGAGTTGTATTAGTTTATATACCTACCTACCTAATTAGTTCAACATTATTTTCTTTAATTTTTTTTTGTCATATTTTTCGTATGATATGAATTTCGTAATTTCATAAAATGACAAGAATTTGAATATTGTTTATAGTACTAATTACAGGATGTAGTGCAGTGCAGACTTTTCCCCGGCCACTACATATGCACCATGCATGGGAGATCGAGGAAGTAGCTTAGTAATTGTTTGAAATATAATTTGTTTTTCTTCCGACGAAAAGATCGAACAGAAAAAGAGAAAACGCATGTCATTCTCAGTATATACTTAAGACATGTAGATAAGGCTGTAAATGAACCAGTCTGTTCGATAGCTTGCTCGGTTAAACTCGAATCAAACTCGACTCATGAAGAAAAAAGCTCGTTCGTTAAAACAGATACCCGCTCGATTTGTAAATGACACCTACTCGACTCGACTCGACTAAGGCTCGTTTAGGTTCGCTCGTTTATACTCGAGTCGACTCGTTAGCTCGACTCGATTAAAACTCATTCATATATTGATAAATATATACATACACCGATGCATGTAATATTTATTAGCTAATAATATAAGCATACCACTTTTATAATTAAATATATAATATGTATTTTAATTACTTATGTCTATATAATAAATATCTTTATAGGTATATTTTATAATTTGTATAATAATTAATTGATAAAATTTAATAATTTCATATACTAGTACGTGGGAACCATATATGAAATAGATATATTCTATTATATTAAGTGTATGTATTAATAATATATGTAGGCATATAATATATTGTTATTTTGGATAAATATCAACTAGTTAGATATTAATTATTTATAAAATTTTTAAAATTTTATAATTTAATAGAGGTTCTACTTGTTAGTTGTATAAATTCAATATTAGTTCTTTATTTATTTATTTATTTATTTTATTAATTATTAAATCTTATTAAAAAAACAATTTGAGCTCGAGCTCGAGCTCGGCTCGATTCGAACTCGTTTGTGGTACGAGCTCGAGCTCGAACTCGAGTTGAGATTTTAACTTATCAAGTCGAGCTCGAAGAAAGAATTAAAAAAAATCTTGAATTCGAGCTTTAGCTCGAGTATTTTGAATTGAGCCGAGCTCGGCAAACAAAAACTCGACTCGACTCGATTATAGCCCTACATGTAGATGTCATGGCCTTTGGACTTTAGAGCTTATGACCATGATCTGCGTGCAGGCACAGGAAATTGCTGTAGCTGCTGCACCATATCCTGCTGCTCCATATTATAAGTCAAGGCCGTCTGCATGCAGATCATCGAATACCTAGTAGTACTGGCACGTGGATGTGTCGACGAAGCTGTTGCATGAACAGGAGGCAAGTCTTGCATGGGTCTTAAAAATATAATTATTGTAGGAGCTAGGGAATGTGATGATCATTGATGTTTTAGGGAACGTAAATGTCAAGAGCAGAGTACAGATCGGGAGGCATGCATGTAAAACATGATTCTCGACTCAGTTTACGCTGCTTATTTCGTACTAGTATATGTAACAATGATTCTTAAGTTTGAAAATTACGTTTTTGTAATTGATGTGCATATATAGATTAACTGAAAGAAATAACGTACTATATAGGTTAATTTTGTAAAAATAAAATTTATGAACTGAAGTAATTAGATCATGTGAAAGCTTAAGGTTGTTTGGATAGTGAGATGAGATGAAATCAATGGTTTTAGATGAAAATTAAAAGTTGAATAAAATATTATCAGAATATTATTTTTTTAATATTATTATTCTTTTGAGATTTAAAAAAGTTGAATTTTTTATTATATTTTATGTGAAAATTTAAAAAATTTGTAATGATGAGATCATGATAAGATAGGTTGAGAGTGTTTCTCAATCCAAACGGCTTCTAAATTTATATGCATTTTTTATTTTTAATATAAACGTCATTGTATTATTCATAAGTCTCTATAAAAGAGAGAGAATATAAGGAGGAATACAATGTGAGAATTCTGTAAATTACCAAGAGCATCCTTTCCAGGAGTATGAACTATCATTCTATTGTTATTCCTGCCAACGCGTTTCACTGCCCAAGTATCAAAACTAGCCAGCAACAAAGATCTTGTATATCAGCTAATATCATGCTAGCTGTACTAGTCCCAACCTCTTCAGAACTGAGCAGTCCTTGTACTACCTGCGACGAATTTCCTTTCAAAATTATATCTCTAAATCCTAAATCTTGACAAAATAATATGGCCTAAAGAGCAGCTATTGCCTCTGCTAGAAAAGAGTCATGATGGCTCCAATCCCCACTTTGTAGTGAACTTTATCCAGCGCATATTCTAACATTGCCTTGTGAGTGGGCCCAACATCAATTTAAGCATCCTATATTTTGAGTCCAAAACTATGGACATGCTTGAACATGTCTACAAGAATTTTATTATCAAATACCATTTAAATATAATAATATTTTTTAATTTTTCAATTTGTATTTTTTATCTAATTATTTATTATTCATATAAAAAAATTAATACAATTTTTATAAACTTCAAAACAAAAATATATTCAAATAATTTTTAATTTTATAATATTGTTATTTAATTTTTTCTCTATCTTTTCTTAAAATCCAATAAAACATATTCACTCAAACTATTTGATTATTATTCAAAAAAGCCTGACATGATACCCTCAATGTCCAAACATGTCCTAAAAGAGTATGATGTGGTCCTGGTCTCTACTTTTTGAGGTGAATTAATGTTTTATTTGTTTAGATTAAATTTTTATCTAACTTCTCTATACAACATATATATATATATATATATATTTTTATAGCAAATAGTTCTTTATTCATCAAATCAAACATCACAAAGAAAAATCTAACCCAAACAGCTTGAAAAATACAATGTGGGATTGAATCTCACCAAAGCACTATATCATTTAGTTTCCATGCAAATCTAGCCAATGCTTGAGCTATTCCATTTGCTTCACGCCTTTGACCAAGTGTCCCCACAAAGTTGAAGCTAAATCTTCTTTTTGCAGTTCCTATACTACAAGCAATGCATTTAATATATATACTACAAGAAAAACGGATTTTTATGATTAATTTATTGCAAAAAAAAATATATATATATTAGCAACCAAAATGCACAACCAAGCCTCTTAAAATTGCAAGTAACTCAATTTCCATTGGATCAGCAAGTGCATTTTCTGGTTTACTCGTAGCAAACAATACATGTCCTCTTTGTCTCTTAGCACCACTCCAATACCGGACTTGTATTTTATTAAAAAGAACATAAAACATGAATATTTATAAGCCAATAACATTCGAAACTTTGAGAAACACAAAATATGAAATCAACCACGTCTAGCTAAGGTCTCTAATCCAACTATAAATACAATGCAACAATTCTATCAAAACAATTTAATAGGATTGAATTAATCATGACGTGAGAATTTTAAGAGCCATAAATAAAAATATTGAGATATTTAATTAATTATATGAAGTGTGGAGTTAGAATTTGAACTCAAATTTAAGATTTAATATTAAATTAAATCATTACTTATCTTAAACATTTAATCTAGTCAAAAATGTATATTTAATTTAGTTAAATTATCTTTTACAAACATTTAAAATTAGAGAATATGGAATAAACACGTACGTGACGCCCTTTAGGGGTTAGTTGGGACTAGAACATAACATTTTCATATGGAAAAATATAGTTGCAAGTACAATTGTGCACTAATCTGTGTACTAATGTGATATGATTGGTCAAAAAGTAAATTTTATTAAAAACAGTGTTAATTTAAATTTTAAGTATGAATAAATTAGTATTGGTACACAGATTAGTGCGCGACTGTGCTTGTATATAGCAAAACTTTTTTCATATATCTGAGAACGAAATGACTGATGATAGCACAAAATCGTGATATGAACAGTAGTACATAAAGATTGCACGACTCATTCCGGAGAAGCTTTTTAAAAAGCTTCTTCATGGATATAGTGGGACCAGGTGATGCCGGATAGAATAACGATTATTTTGTAAGCTAGTTTTAACAGATAATTTATAGGGAGAAAATAAGATGTTTGCCCAAAATAAAGAGCTAGAAGACTCTAAATAGTTTTAATTAATAATAAAATTCAGAATTATTTTATGAAGCCTACAAGCCAGACTTAAATAACTGTAAAATTCAAAATTATGAACAATTTTTTAAAAACATAAAAATCCAAATAATTGTATGAAAAATTAATACATAAATAAATAAGAATCCTACAAAGAATTTGGTCAAAATCAAACTTAGAATCACTTCCAAACTTGAAACTAAATATTTACTAAGAAGGCAAGAATGAGTATAAATATATGATTTGAAAGAAAATAACTGATATTATTCTAAATGATGAAAGAAAATAATTGATATCCCATATCAATTTGGATGTGCACCATTCTCACCGGGTTGGAGAGAATTCGTTCTCGAATTCTAAACTTTCTTGCCTCGATCTCTTGGATGTCTAATTAGACCAATCTTTATTTCCTTTAGTTGTATCATCCCGATGATCATGAAAAAATTAAAATTGAGTTTATTGACTCGAAATAAAATAATATTGAAATTTTTATACTCCAAAATTAAGTTTTTTCCCCACTTCTCAAATCCAAAAAAAATTTTTGCCTAAGAGAGTTTGAAAAGAAAATTCTCAACTCCAAGAAAATCAATATATATAGTTAATTGCCTCAAAAGTTGTTTCATGATCTTCAAATTTCAAAACTTCACCACCATTTTTTTTTTAAATTTTCTATGCTTTCAATAAAAATAGATACCTCGCCACTAGGTTATCTTCATTCGGATATGTATCACAAATTGGTATGGAGTTCCACACTATGAAAGAATATATATATCCTCAAACTCGTCTTCTTTAGAGTAGTAAATCCACTCAACCTTATCCAATAAATCAGCAAAACTTTTAACCTGAAGAGTACCAGGAAATTCTGGTAAATCAACTCTAAAACTGAGATCCCATGACGCTCTTCCCGACTATGCTACTCCCAAAATAGAGCACGCTTGTGATACTGGTTCTCAAAATTAGAATCAGAATCGTGATCTTCCATCTCATGATTACCGATATCCTGCGTCGTTAAACAAAGAGATAACTCTACAACTTACCTCTGCAAATCCTCGATCATCACATCCTGAACGCTGAGATCATGGTGTGGGACTTCCTAGTTCGGAACCTACCCACGACAACTATGACCACAACCACTAGTCATAGAAACTGATAAGATATCATCCCAGGAAAGATGCTAAAACTCTGATGCCAACTGATGTCGGATAGAATAACGATTATTCTATAGGCTAGTTTCAACAAATAATTCACAGGTAGAAGACAAGAGATTTGCCGAAAATATAGAGAAGACTCTGAATAATATTGATTAATAATAACATTTGAAATTATTTTATGAAGCCCACAAGTAGAACTTAAATAGCTGTAAAATTCAAAATTACAGCTTGACCACCTATTTAGAATCAATGATAATTATGTAAAATTAAAATTATTTTTTAATGGAGTGACATAATTGCAGTAATTATTTAAAATAAATTATAAAATAGAACGTCATATAAGGTATATTATTATCTAAAAAAAAAAAATCAAACTATATATATATATATATATATATATATATATATATATGGATCTAACTAAAGAATAAGCTCACTCGAGCAATTTTTCTTTCGAGACGTTATTATAAATGTCGTCCAAGGCATGCAATGTTTGCCTAGTACCTGTAAATATTAGTTTTGAAACTATTTGTATTTGTAACCATACAAGAAAAAGTTTAATTCATACAAGATCACAATTTGAAAGTCCTTGGTATCATTCTTAATTACAGTTAAATATAACTTCTCCCCAAGAAAATAAACCCATTCATGACTACATTTGGATGATTATCACTAGCTTGGTATTACTTTTGGTTGTCGAGCCTATTTTGACATAGAAGATGATCCTGGACGATTGGTAGCTATTAATTGAGTTCATGAATCACACTGGCGAGGTAATCAACTTATTTAATAGAAACTTTTATGATACTACATTTTTAATAAAAAACATTAAAAACCTCTTTACAACCATGGCATAAAATCTAACATCCTCATGACTAGAAGACAAATAATTACATTTAAATAGATGCATTTCTTTTATTTAGTATTATTTTTTTTCAACATTTTCTAAATTCTAAATTTAATTTATGTACGAACATCTACCATATCTGAAAATATTGTGACACAAGTTTTTGGAAAAGAATGGATCATACACCTTGGTGCGGAAATATACTCATTCCAAAAATAGTGACATAGAAAATTTAACATCTTGTCTATCCATCCAGTGATTGAAATAACAACATGAACGTTTTGTTCACTTAAAAAAAAAAAACTTTTGTGCTTTATATATTGTTCTTCAAAACCCGCGCGCCTTTGAAGAGCCTCTGTCATGCTTTTTGGATATGTGTTACATATATGTTGTATATAATTTTGCTCTTCAAAATCTATATTTGAAGAAATTAACTTTTTCTATAAACGTCATTATGACATGATAATGTTGTTGGGTCATAAATTTTTCTTCTTTTCTTTCCTCAAATTACCTAACATAATTTTATTAGGTCAAAAATTTTATGATAAAAACTCATAACATTACTGACTCAACAAATTTAGATATATCACTCACGCCACAATAGTGAGAAAATTTTATACTTAGCTTTATATTGTTGAAATCTTATAGTTCAGATGTTAAAAATCCAATTGTAAACCTAAAACAAAATGCAAAAACCCCAACAATTTGTTTTTTTTTTTTTTTTTAATGTTTACTACTAGGTGCTATATGCAAAGGTGCTACGTGCAAGAAGGGCATATGTGCCTTGCACGTAGCACCTTTAGTAGCATATAAAAATGCAAGCAATTGAATTTATAGTCTTTTAGAATTTGTGAAAGGACTATTAATTAATGAAAAAATCAACTTATCATCCTCTATACCACACACTAACATATGATTTATTATTTTTGTCATTCTATGTGTTCCTTTTCAGTTTGATGTATTAGACAGAGTTTGGACCAACAAGGATATTACCTATGATCACTTGGTGTCTTTGGATGTAAAGCATTTGTGCATATTCCCAAGGATGAGAAGTCTAAGATTGATGTGAAGATCTGATGGTGCATCTTTCTAGGTTATTGTTTGGATGATTTTGGATACAAATTATATGATTTAGTTGATAAGAAACTAGTGAGAAGCTGGGATGTGTTTATTGAAGATCAAACCATACAAGATATTGAGAAGCTAGATAGAGTAGTATTTTGGTACAATGATGGTTTAATTAACTTGGATTTAGTTCCATTGACATATTTTTCAGCACAAGTTGAACATGTTGTTCAAGATGACCAACATGGTCCAAGTGATGCAGATGCTCTCTTGCAGAATGAGAACCTTGATCAATTTTCAAAACCCGAGATACCACCAAATGTTCCACTTAGGAGGTCTACCAAAGATTGATGTCCTTCCACTCTGTATTTTACAGACAAATATGTATTAATGACTGACGGGGGAGAGCCAGAGTGTTATTCAGAAGCCATGGAAGATGAATATTAGGCAAAGTGGGGGTTGTCTTTGTGTTGTTAGAACTTGAAAAAAAAAAATCACACTAATGATAGTAGTTCTGATATGTTAACGAAGTCTATAACAAGGGACAAACTTGAGACTTGTTGCTTAATCGCAGGGTTGGTGAGTCCTCCCACATAATTGGGAATGAGGAGATTTGTTGTGTTAGGTTTTCCCTTCTATATGTAGAATGGCCTATGTGGGATCATTAAGCCAACATGGATAGAGGGTTTAGGCTCAGACTAATTAAGTTTTAAACCTAATTATTGCAGTAATTAGAAGTAGAGCTGAAAAGGTGAGAGGGCCAAGATTATCCAATACTGGTATCAGAATCTAGGTTTATAAACAATCTCGATGCAACAGTCTGTTGGAGAAATTGGTTATCACTGCTCCAACCTAGGGCCTAATGTGTGAGGGGAAGACTGTTGGAGTTGGCCCACATCGATTGTGGAAGGGGGCTAGTGGTCAATTTATAAGTGTGAGGGAAAGTCTCATATTTTTAGTTAGCTGTTGGAAATGAGAGAGGCCCAAAATCATTCAACAGATCCTTTTTCCTTTTTCATTTTCAATCTCTTTTCTTCTTGTTAAATGCTCTTCTAGTATATTTTCAACCTTAATTTCTTGCTATTGCCAAGGCATTTGGTTTATTTTCTTGATGGACTTTCATGTTTATGCTATACCAATTAACTATGCCCATGATTCTTGCTCATTTTCACTGTCAATGTCAGTTTAATATGGGGTTTTAATACACAATAAATTCACTCCTTAATGGGTAATTGTGATAACCTAAGCACATCTAGAGGCCACGGAGATTCCCTCCATACAACTCTAGATATTTGACATCTTAAGAACAAATGTTGTGTGGTTTCTATTGTCTATATCATACATGTACAAGAGTTCATGGCATTGACAACTTTAGTGTTTGCTCTGGCAAGTGATGCTTCCAAGCAATCTTCCATAAATGAAGTTTTTAGCTTGTCCTGTATTTTCAATTTTCATGACTTTCACTGAATCTGATTTGCTTATTTAGATTTGTAAACCTCTTTTGTTGATCCTAATTGTAGTCAATCAAATTAACAGTATATTCTCAATTGGTACTTAGAGTGGCAAATAAAAGAATCCTCATTCTCTAGATCTATGAGCCTAATGTTTAGTATGTTTTCTACTAACTTAGTGTGGAACATCTCATATATTATATCACTTCTCTAGTTCCTATCAGTTGAGTTTACCAGCTTGGCTACTGTGCCGCTCCCGACCTCCATGTACGGACACGTAGAATTAAGGCATCTAAGATGATGACAACACAGGTCACACATTCCATCGCCATGTGTTAAGTATGTGTACATGCAACACGTGTACAACAAAAAACGTAGTGAAATAATTAAAGTCGATCAACTAAGTACTAGAATTTATTTAAATACAAGTACACTTAAAAATAAGTGAACCAAAAATATTACAATTAACTAGCATAAATATAATACAAATAAAAAATAATAAACAAAAGCAGGAAATAAATCACAATCCATGAGTGAACCCTGATCATTCATTTGGCGAAGCCGCCTCCTCGGACTCAGCCTCCTCGTCCTCTATATCAAAATCTATAGTACCAAAGACAGTACCGCAGGTAAGTACTAATCCAAGCAACCCACAAGATAAAAATTCATTAAAACCTAAACAATATGTATGAATAGGATGTCATATGCATGAGATCCAAAAATAAACTTTTTTCAAAAATAATTTCTTTTCATACTCAGGCCAAAAATCACATTTGGTCCAAAATATTTCATTTAAAACCTTTTCCTCGCCATTTTCCCAGAAAATGACCCAAAATCCAAGTCTTAACTCAATATCTATTTTTATTAACTGTATGCACCATGACCTTCTCTAGGGGTCATCGGCACACCCAGACTCATTTCGTCATACCATGGGTAACGACCATGCATGTGACTTCGTAATGAGCGATGCCTAGTTCTGCACTCAGCGCGTACGTAGTTAAGCATCCTTTAGCCCCTGCCAACAGAGGGGCCATGGAGTCGGCACGAGAGCGTTACCATTCCATGCGATCCCGTTGTCGCCCATCGAACACCCAGGGGACGTTATTCAGTATATTGCGCTCCTAAGTAACCGGTGGAGCTCCACCAAGATAATGCTCCATCTCGGTTTGTGTCATGATACATAGCACCCAAAAATTCATTTACATGTGAAAATTCAGTTTTCAATATCCAACACATGTCCATGCATGCACCATGCAAAACAAATGACAAGACACAAGTATCCAACATTATCCAAACATAAAATAACTCCGTCCTTAAATCCATCCGACCCTTGTTTCCTAGGATTCAGTTCTGCATAACCAACTAATCACAAATTATTGTTAAAGCAAAATATATTTAAATCTTAAAAGAAGTTTAGAAAATATTTACAGCCCTTTAAAATAATTTTTGGAGGATCAACAAGCTACAAAAGGGGTCAGCGAAGCAATGTAACAATGCAAAATGCACTATGGCCGTGGGTATCAAAATACTGAAATATGAATGGAGGCAAACAAAGACTAAAGAAGGCTAGAGAATGGCTCATAGACGTCAGTGGAGTTGATTGTGGCGGTTGGTGGCCGTGAGTGACAACACACGGAGGAAATCGGCCAATGTTGAGGAAAAGAGGCTGTGGGAGAGTGAGGGAGAGTGTGGTGGCTATAGGTCATGGTAGGGCATGAGAATGGATAGGGAAGGTCACCGGTGGATGGGGAAGCCGTTGGTGGTGGTGCGTTGGCCAGGCGACGGAGGTGGAAAGGGGATAAAACCGTGGGGGGTCATGAGCTTTGTGGGGGTAAACAACTGGGAGTTAGGGGCTGAGATTGGTAGAGGATGTTGGCTGGTAGGAGGGGAAGCTGTAGTGGTGGTGGCGGCGCCGAACGGTGGCGCACAACAGTGCAGTGAATATAAGCCCACTCGGGCTATACACGGCTAGGAGAGAGAAAGAGGGGGCTTGAGGAGTGGTGGTTGGCATGGGTGAGCTTGCCGACATGAGGGTAAGGTGGTCAGCTGGGCGGCGAGGTACACGGCGGTGCACGATGGTGGTGGGGAAGGCTGAACCGAACGGAGAGAAAAAGGGGAGGGGGAGGGTCGCACTTGGCTGGGGGAAAAACAGGGAAGGAAAATAAGAAAAAGAAAGAAGAAAAAGAAAAAGAGGAGAAAGGAAAATTGGAAAAAGAAAAAGGAAGAAAAAGAAATGAGGTCTTTTCCAATTCAGGGTCTCCAACTGATCTAACGAATATAAATTTTAAAACAACGAGTTAAATAAAATAAATTAAACACATCGACTTAATAAAATAAAATAATAAAACCCAACAATAACTACTTTAAAATAAAAAGCACAACAAAATAAATAAAAGTGAAATAAAAACACTACAAGTCAATATTAATAAAATAAAATAGTTAAAACCCAACAATAAAATAATTTAAAATAAAGAGCATTTTAAATGCAAAACAATAATTAATATTAAGAAAGCACATAAAAATAAATTTCACAATTTAAAAATCATAAATAAATTTAGCAATAAATCTGATAATTTAAAACAAAAAAATTATTATTTTAAATTAATTAAAATAATCATTCGATAAAAATAAACTAAAATACAGGACATCACAGCTACCATGATGTTAGGAAGGGGTGTTTACATCCTCTATCGGGCCAGGCCCAACTTACCCAAGAAGCCCAATGATCAAAGTGTAGTTGGTCCATAAGCCAGAGAAGGGAAATGAGGCCTGGGGCTCGCCTGAGAAGGAAGTAGATATGAAATGATGGAACATAGGTATTTCTGAAACTGATCTCAACACGCACGTAAGGATAGGGCTACGTTGCCCTTATGTATTGACACAAGACATAGATAGGGATCATGACGAAGTGTCTTGTACCTGATAGTCTATGTGGCACTACTCCTGTCCTTGACAAATTGTACGGGAGGTGGCTGCACTAACCTTTCTGCATAAGGATGTGACTCAGGCAAGCCACACCACAAAAACGTTGATGGCGTGGAGGCCCACTTGAAAGATAGCCACTTCTGACGCATGGGTATAGAATGCAATACTAGATCAGAATTACGATCCATGCTCTCTTATTTGCTAAAAACTCTCCCTAAAGTACAAAAAGCTAATTTAGGCATTAAAGGTGTCCCTTCCACCCCCTATTTTCTTTGTGTTGCACGTGATTGAGTCTAGTACCTGATATGCATAACACGTTGTAAACGATGTTGTTGGAAATATTATCAAGCCTCTTTTTGGCCATGGTTGAAACCTTGGAGATTGGGGAGCAAGGAATCTTCTTTCCAGTTTTGACTATATAACACATCCTTTTTTCTTTTTTTTGGTCTCTCTAGGTCCAAGATTGTTGCCTTTTAGGTTTCAACTTCAGAAAGTAGTCATTTTTCACATACTTGGCTTTCATGATTTGGACTCAAAGCTTATAATGAGCTTCGCATTGAGCTAGCATTGTCCATCCTAATTTTCCCATGACCTTGGAGTGAAGTGTCTTTTGCCATCTTGGAAGCTATGTCAATTATTATTATTGTTATTTATTAGTCGTTCAGATTATTTTACTAATTCAAAGCCTTCATGACGAACGTCAATATTTATTCAGAGTTTTTTACTCGCGTGCCCGGTGCCCGTATTGTTAAACATAGATTTTCAAAATAAAAACCAAAGAAAATTAATACTCATGACCACTTTATAAAATTAATGATCATGTACAAAACTAATCAAGCATATAATGCACATCTGAATTAACTCGTGAATAAAAGATCTTAAATTCACATGAGTCCTCGAACAGATATATTGAGATTGAAAAGAATTTCACACCTAATGCTCCCTAATTATTATTATCTACATTGAAAAAATTGCTTTCGATGCTTTTGTTGGAAAATTATCGAAAAAGAAATGAGAAACAAGGAGAAGCACATGCCCTTTGCTTCTCTTTAGGAGCAGCACATATATAATATCCTGAGTTATTGGAATATAAATCTTTCATGTAAGAATCTTTGAAACTTTGAATACAAAAAATGTAAGAATCTTTGGGGCCCCTAGATTCGTTCCTGCAGCTGAAAGCGGGGAAAAAAAGAAGCTGACACTAATTACTTGTTTGGAAATAAATTTCATTTTAAAATTCTTATCTCATCTCATTCCATCTCATTCTCAAACATAAGTTAGATATAAAATTTTCATTAATCATTATAATTTTTTCAAATTAATCATTACAACCTTTTCAAACTTTCTAAAAAAATAATTTAATTTTTTCAAATTTTTAAATAAAAATAATATTATAAAACTATATTATAATATTTTAACATTATAATATTTTTTATTCAATTTTTTATCCATCATTTCTCAAAACTTAAAAAATACTCAACTCAAACTATCTCACTACAATTTACAAAATTTTCATCTCATCTCACTCCCCAAACAAGTCCTAAAGAACGCGGGAATTAATGAGACATCAAATTGGAGTAATTTATTATTATTATTATTATTATTATTATTATTATTATTATTACATATATAAAAAAATTCTATGTATAGTCACTTTTGTATATTTTTTACATATTTTATTAATATAGTAAGTCAATTATATCAGTAGGGTGCACAAAAAATATAAAAGAAATAATTGTATATAACAAACCTCATATATATATATATATATATATATATGTATGTATATATGCTTTAAAAATGCAAGCAACTGAATTAATTTATAGTCCTTTAGATTTTATGAAAGGACTAGTATTTAATTAATTTTATGCCAGCCCCTTGGGGACTGTTAGTTGGAAGCAGACCGTCATTTTCATTATTTCATACCATCCTGAAAACTGAAAAGGAAAGAAAAGCTAGCTGTGCCCTCCGCGCGCTGTTGCTGTTCAGTAAACATTGTGAGACAAACACAAAGGAGTTTTATAAAAAAAAAAAAAAAAAACACTACTCTCATTTATAAATTAAACCCACCGATTAGAATATGTTTGTTTTCCTTAATGCACGATTCAATTTTTTTTTTAATGAGTTTTTATTTTCTTATAATTTTTAAAATATTTAAAGTGTTGAAAAAAATGTTTAAAAAAAACAAAGGAAAAAAAAAAAACTTTTGCTGTTCAGTTAGGATTTATGAGTGTTCCATGATACCATCACCCTTTCATCAAATAATAAACTTTCCAAGAATCTAAGATATCGTTTGTTTACACAGATAAGATAAGATAAGATGAGATGAAAGTTGAAAAAAATATTATTATAATATAATTATTGTTTTGAAATTTGAATCATTATTTATTAAAATAAATAAATCACTTGGCCATAGTGGATAAAACACCTTATGGATATTTTTTTTCCAGGATCACTCATGATTTTAATCCTTTTTATTTTAATTAGTATAAATCCATACTTTAATCAAACATATGGAGTGTGTACGTAGGACACTTTAAAAATTTAAAATTCTTAACCATATTAGGCTATTTTTGTCAATGACTGAGTTTGATATCATTTGTAACCACATTTTTTTTATCGATAATTAATTTGGATTTATACTCCAAAAAGATTTGTCAAGATTATAAGTTGAGATTGATCTTTATAATCATTAGTAATCGCAATAACTTCTCTTAAGAAAATATGAAATCCCACTCACCAAGTTTCCAATTTCCATCATCACCAGTCATAAACGTGGGGTGTTAGATCCCATGAGAAAATAAGGATCAGATACTTGCAAAAATAAAGTACAATTCCTGAAACAGTAAACATAAAGGAAGAAAGCTCTCGGCCATCGAAGGCCTTATCTTGACTGGACCATGCATGGGACGTTTATATGTATGTATATATGCTTTATTCTTTCCTTAAGAGCATTCAAATACTTAACAAATATAGTTCGCCTTATTCTTCATGGAGCCCGCTGTGGTATTTTGTTCTCTCACTCTCTCTCTCTCTCTCTCTGTGCTTAACGTGTCTCATGTGAAGGTGTTCCCTAGGGGAATTTTAATCAGAGAAAATATTCACTTCTAATCACGAAGAATCTTGCAAAAACATTTAGAATGAGCTCTAACTTATAACTATTATATTTCCTGTAATATTGTTCCTTAAGCTGCAGTACTTCTCTATTAAATAATTACCTGCAGGTACAAATTTTCATGTATATAAAAGAGAAAACAAAGCTCCCAATTTCTTTGAATTATACGCAACCAGCACAAAAGTACACCCTATTAGAAGGCCTTGTCTGGTGGAAGGACAACAATTAAAAGATCAGAGGGAAGAAACAATGGCCAGTGAACGCCATAACGACAAGACCATGCGCAAGCTCCCTGAAGATGATGAAAGCCCAGTAGTAAAACAAGAAGAAGATTTCGGCAACAATATCGAAAGAGGCACAAAGCCCAATAACGGTATTCGTATTAATCCTGGTTTTGTTTTGGGCTCTTTATTTTAATTATGAGTATTATCATACGATTTGAAATTAGGATAGGATCATGATTGCGAATGTTGAATCAAGTTTATAATCGATAGATCTAGATAGCATGCTTTCTCGGGAAATAGAATTCCTCTATATTTCAAGTTCTTTAATTTAAAGCAAAATACCATGCATGCTCACTTTAGAGATGATCATCGTGTTGAGTTTGGGAACGCAGTTTTGCCAACAAGCGAGCATGAAGTTCCTGACCCTTCAAAAAAGAATGAGACTGAAGGCCGGCTCCATTCAAAAAATCATGAAGAGATCCCATCGGATAGACCTCAATTTCAAGGTGGAAAGGATAGCGTTCCACAACAAAAGGAGAAAATAGGTACTGTATTAATCACCCTGTTCCCAATTTATTGTTTTTTATTTTATTTAAATTTTAACTTTTCTGTTGCATGTTATCAAAATAGTGGCTCTACAGACACAAATCCTTACTGGACAATTTCCTTGTTTTTTTGTTTATGTATTTTTAATACTTTTTAATATTTAAAAAAAAACATAACATCATTAAAAAATACTATTTTAATCACTAAATAAAAAAATACCAAAGTCAAGATCCCCAGTCAGGATCCCGTACGTAGCTTTAGCATTTCTATTTGTGAAAATGACAATTTCTTTTGAGAGCAATAAGTGCTTTCTTGATCAAATAATAACATGGCAGGTATATATATAGATTGTATACATCGGGCATGCAAACAGCAAGCAGCTTGTGAGATAATTTAGCCGCACACAAACTCTTAAAGGCCTAACCTCTTATTTAAAATTGTGAATATTCTAATTAATGTTTGTTTTGGGCTCTTACTTTGCATTATGATCATTAGCATCATTCGATTCGGGGTTGGATCGATATTGATTGTAAATGTTGAAATACGTACGTACATTAATTTTCGAAATCTGTTCCTAGCTAGGTAGCTGATATGTTGTTTTGAAATAATTTTTATTCTATAAATAATAGACGAAAGAAAAGACTTTTTATAAACAAAAGGGTTAATCGCAAAATCATAGTGATCAGTTTTTATATTTTTATAAATCAAGGTCTAGGTTTTAACTTTCAAAAAATTAATACATGAATTAATAAATGTTAGGCACCTTCATCAATTTTTTATTAGAAAACTAACTAATTATATATAATTGAGAGAAAATATATTTATAATAGTGAATTGTGCAATTGTCAGGTAATTGTTTTGAAAAAAGTAAATAAAATATGAGATTCATATAAAAATAATAACATTTTAATAATAAATCTCACTTTTATTTTTAAAACGATTATGCGGCATTTATGCACTTCACGATTCTACGTAGATATTGATATATATCATAAAATTGATACTTGATCAACATATTGATCTAGACCTTAATTTGTAATTACTTTATATAAAAGTAAAAATTTAGATACTGATTTTGCGACTAACCCTTAATTAGCAAAATGAGTAATAGATCTAGACATGATTTGAAAAAAAAAATAAAATAATAAAGTAATACATCTAGACCATTACATATATACAGTACTCTTGGGAATGCAGATATGCTGCTGAAGGAGCATAAAGCTAACAATGGAAGAACCCAAGACTCTGACCCTTCAAAAAGGATCGCAACTGAAGAGGCCAAGCTGACATCTAATTATACAGCCACAAAAAATACACCTTTGCCGTTGTATAGACCAGGTGAAAACACTTCGACCTTCCCCAACAACGTCAATCCATCGGATAAAAAAAAAGGTATATATTAATTCTTTATTTATTTTAGATTTTATGATGTCTTATTTGATTATTATTTTAGAATTTATTTTGAGAGTGGGAAGAATTAATGTTCTTTTAAAAAATATATATATATATATATTGGAAATATATATCAAGTTTAAAGATTAATGCAAGAGTTGTATTAGTTTATATACTTAATTAGTTCAATTTTATTTTCTTTAAATTTTTTTTTTGGTCATAGTTTCGAATGATATGAATTTCGTAATTTCATAAAATCATGACTAGAATTTGAAGATTTTTGGCAGTGCATCAATCTTATAGTACTACAAATTACAGGATGTAGTGCACTGCAGACTTTTCCCCACTATATATGCACCTTGCATGGGAGATCGAGGAAGTAGCTTAAATCTTAATACTTGCTTGATATATAATTTATTTTTCTTCCAATTAAAAGAAAAAAGAAAAAAAGAAAAACTAACACACGTCATTCTCATTATATACTGAAGACATGTCTACGTAGATCATGCCATGGCCTTTAGACTTTAGTGCTTATATGATTTGTCAGTACTACTAGAGCATGATGATAAGGACGATCGATAGCCATAGATCTCAATCTGCATATATATTTGCTTCTAATTTTGAAAAATTTTCGTAAATGTCGCTCCAAGGGAGAAAGAAATTAATTTTGTGAAACGATGTTCGTATAAACCCAGACCCAGGAAATTGCTGTCCCTGCTGCTCCATATTGTAAGTCAAGGTCTGCATGCAGATCATCGAATATCTAGTAGTACTGGCACGTGGATGTGTAGTCGACGAAGCTGTTGCAGCAGGAGGCCAGCAAGTCATGATGTGTCGACTTAATTAATTATTGTAGGAGCTAGGCAATGCCATGATCGTTGATGTTTTAGGGAACATAAATGGAAAGAGTAGAGTACAGATCTGGAGGCATGCATGTAAAGCATGATTCCCGATTCAGTTTACCCTGCTTATTTCCTAGTATATGTAATAATGATTCTTAAGTTTAAAAATTACGTTTTTGTAATTGATGTGCATATATAGATTATAATTTTATAAAAATAAAACTTATAAAATGAAGTAATTAGATGTGAAAGATGAGATTAGGTTGTTTAATAGTGAGATTAGAAGAGATGAGATGGTTTTAGATAAAAGTGAAAGTTGAAAAAAATATTGTTAAAATATTTTTTTTAATATTATTATTATTTTAAGATTTGAAAAAGTTGAATTATTTATTTTATTTTATATAAGAATTTGAAAAGGTTGTAATAATGAGATAAGATGAGATAGTTTATGAGTATTTTTCAATCTAAATAGCCTCTAAATTAATATACCTTTTTTAATTATTATTTTTATTTTATTATATATAAACAACATTTTATTATTCAAAACTCTCTATAAAAGAGAAAGAATACAATGAGGCCGGAAGACAAAGAGAGAATTATGTAAACCAAGAGCATCATTTCCAAGAATATGAACTATTCTATTGTTATTCCTGCCACTGTGTTTCACTTTCCAAGTATCAAAACTAGCCAGCAGAGATCTTGTATCAGCCAATATCTAGCAGAGGCAGTAACTGCTCTTCAGGCCATATTATTTTGTCAGGACTTGGAGTTTAGAGATATAATTTTGGAAGGAGATTCGTAATGCAAGGGTCGGGGAACAAGTCCCTTGTCATTATAAATGTGGCCTTTGTGACGCTCTCAATTTCCACATACTGAAACATGGGAATCAAGGTATTAGGATGATGACAACAAAGGTCACGCATCTCAACGATAAGTACCAAATGTGTATATATGCAAAAAGTGTATAACAAAAATGTAGCGAAATAATTAAAATCAGTCAACTAAGTTCAAGTATTTTTAAATACAGATTCACTTAAATACAAGCGTTACAAAAGGATTACAATTATCCGAAGAAAAATATAATTAAACCAAAATATAATAACCAAAAGCGGGACATAAATCCCATCTCACGAGAAAGTGATCCTCGATCACTCCTCCCCTAGAGCCACATCCTCAGGCTTTGCATGCTCATCTGTATCAAAACCTATAGTACCAAAAAAGGGTATCGCAGGTAAGTAATAATCAAAACAGTCTGCAAGATAAAAATACACTCATGTAATAACAATATGCATGCACATGATGACAGATGCACGAAACCAGAAAATCATTTTTCTTGAAAATGAATATTTTCCAACAACACCAAAATCCCATGACCAAAAACCAAGTTCATTAAAAATATCATCTGTCATTTTTTTAGAAAATGACCCAAATATTCAATTGACACTGTAGGTAGGAATCGCAGGCGGGACTCTACCACCATCCCTACCTCGTGCACCGTAGGTTGGAATCACAGGTGGGACTCTACTACTGTCCCTGCTTACCATCCCTACAGTTCCTTTTACCTCTCCTTCAATCTATCAGTGCACTGTAGGTAGAAATCACAGACGGGACTCTACCACCATCCCACTATCCCTACCGAGTGCATCATAGGCGAGAGTCACAGACGAGACTATACCACCATCCCTACCAAGTGCACTGTAGACTGGAATCATAGGCAGGACTCTAAACTGGGCTATGGTCCTTCCATGATTTGGAGAAGTATTTGGGGATCTTCGAAATTGCTTAAGAAAGGGTTTGTTTGGAGAGTTGGCAATGGTTTAAACAAAAAAAGTGTGGGAGGATAAATGGTTGTCAAGTAAACCCTCTCATCAAGTGCAGTCTCCTATTAAGCATTTGAGTGCTGAAGCAAAGGTGGTGGAGCTGTTAAGGAATGGTGGTTGGGATGTTGAGGCAGTAAGAGTTATATTTAATGAGGAGGAAGCTGAAGTGATATGCAATATTCCTCTAAGTCATACTGGCTTGAAGGACAAAAGAATTTGGGCCTACTCTAAGAATGGATGCTTTAGGTTGTAGAAGACATTAAAGGGATTCTTTGTACACTTTCAAATTGGATACTTAGACATACATATAGAGAAGAGAATAGAGTAGCTCACTATCTTACACAATTTGCTGTAAATTCTAGTGAGGAGCTGGTATGGATAGAGGATGGCCCTTAGGGGTTTTTTTTATGTTATTTTACAAGATAAGTATTGTAATGACTAGTTTACTGATATATGAAAAGTGATGTTTGATTAAAAAAGAAAAATTTGTTTTCATGCTTTTCATGTTGGAAAAGTATTTAAAAAGAAATAAGAAACAAGTAGAAGCACACGCCCTTTGCTTCTTCTCTTTAGGAGCAGCACATATACATATAAGAGAAATGATATTTACAGCTGTGCTTATGTAAGCGTCGCGCAGTCTCTTTGAAAAAAGTAAATTAATATGTGACTTACATAAAAAAAATTAACTTTTTAATTGTGGACCTCTCTTTTTCAAAGCGATTGCACAGTATTTATACACTCCACGACTGTATGTAGCATTACTCTACATATAATATCCGGAGTTGTTGGATAATAAATCCTTCATGTTTTTATTACAGCGTCTAAAACTTTCAACGGGGTCCTAGACCCGTTTTTGCAACTGAAAGGGGGAAAAAAGAAGCTAACGCTAAGGAACGCAGGGAATGGGATATCGAACTGGAGTAATTTATTTTATGTGTATATATATATATAAATTTTATATATAGTTATTTTTGTATACTCATTGCACATTTCACTATTATGATTAGTTGCATAATGTTTTTAATATAAAATAATTATTTTGACCAATCATATCAATGAAATGTATAAAAAGTATTAAAAATTAATTGTATATAACCGAATTCATATATATATATATATATATATACACGCTTTAAAAATACAAGCAATTGAATTAATTTATAATTTTTTTTATACATAGGGAAGAAGTCGGGGATTTGATCCTTGGTTCTCTTGAAATTAAGATGTTGCCAATTAATTTCATATATAATTTGAGATTCCTTATAATCACTATTACTAAAGGGATTTTCTTTGGTCTAATGGCTTTCTGATGTTGTACTAAAGAGAGAGAATTTTCACGAGTTTTTTTATTTCTTTTCAACTTGCTAGAGTGTAATTAGGTACCGGTGTCTCTTTTATATACTTCATGTGTACATGAAATTTGCCTAGTTGCATTCGATCAATAAAGTTTATTCCTTATCAAAAAATAAAAATAAAATTTCTCTTAATTAATTTCATATATAATTCGAGATTTCTTACTATCACTATTACTATGTACAAGAATTTCTCTCCAAGTAATACGTGATGTCATCGCCAAGTTTTCAATGATCACTATCTTCATGACGTGGGAGTGTTGCGTAAAGAATCCATGAGAAAAGGAGATCATACTTTGAAAGATCGATAATAATTTCCAAAAAAGGATTTCTTTGTAAAAAAAAATTTAATTTGCAATGGGTTTTCATGCTAGCTCACGGCTTTTTGGTATTTGGTTCTGATCTTATTCCAGCCTGGGCGCTCAATTTTGTTTTTTTGTTTTTCCTTTCTAATCAAGCATATTAAAATAGTTACAGGATATAATACAGACAGAGATAACTTATCTGTAAAGACATTCATTTTGGAAATATTAATTAAATATGATCAGCGGTGGTATCAATACTTTGTAATCATTAAGATTTTGTTTGGAAATATATCTCATCACAAAATTTTTATTTTATTTAATCCTAAACATAATTTAAATACAAAATTTTTAAATTAATTATTACAAATTTTTCAAATTAATAGTTACAAATTTTTCAAACTTTCAAAAAAAAAAAAAAAAAACAAAAAACAATTCATTTTTTTTTAAATTTTCAAACAAAAATAATATTATAAAACTATATTTTAATTTGATAATATTATTTATTCGATCATTTCTGTCTTATTTCTCAAAACTCAAAAAATATTCAACTCAAACTATCTTACTTTTATTTACAAATTATTTTATCCCAAAATTTTTATCCTACCTCACTTCCTAAATGAGTTTTGAGACCCAATGAAAACATCTACCTTGCTAGATCATGTTCTATATATAGAAAAAATCTAATTGCAAGTATAATCATGTATTAATATGTGTATTAATCTATTGTAATTAGTCAAAAAGTAAATTTTATTGAAAATAATACTAATTTAAACTTTAAATATAAAAAAATAAATATTAATATGCAGATTAATACGCAATTTTACTTGTACGTAACAAAACATCTATATATAACTTGTTCTTACCTACAACGTACATACGTTCCAAAAGCTGCGTGCGTAGCACTTGATCTATAGTTTTTTTTTTTTTTTTTTTTTTAAATTAAGTCTTTCAAGATTTTTTTTATGTTTTTTTATAACTTTGTTGTTTTTTTTCAATTTTATATATTTATGCTATTTTATTATTTCTTAAAAAATACAAATTTTTACTGTTCATGCTGATTTTGCACCTTCTAATTAATGGCAGTGAACAGATACATGGTCAATATTTTCGTCAACAGATCATGACTAGTATCTTGAGGAAGGATAGGAAGTATATAATATTGATATATATATATATATATACCTATATCTATACTTATATATAAAGTGCGAATCGCTTATCTACAGTGTTTTCGTCTAACATTTTTTTTCAATTTTATCCATGTTTTGTGTACGTATTTGCCGTTCACTTTTCGCTCAGTTTCTTTCTCCATTAGCTGCAACCCTCTCTTTTTCATTTATCCATAGTCGTCGTCATCCTCAGCAAATCACTGATCATACACTTCTTTCTCGATGTCGTTGCTACCTTGTTTCATCTATGTTGGTAGTTGCTCGGTTGTAGAGCTTCACGCTTGTGGCCTACTCAAACCAAAAGGCAAACCGAAAGTTGCTGCCACCAAGCTCAACCCAGACCGAAGCCAAGCTTCACCTCCACCTAGACCCATTTTCACTGTTGCAGCCTCACCTCCTCAAAGGCCTTTGTTTGGTTGCTCAAAATTAGAGCAAATGATTGCTCAAAATCACAGCCCAGAACCAAGAAAACCAAATGAAGCTCACGGTTTAGGGGCTGAAAAATAGAGGAAAACCCGAACTCAAGGCACCCGGATTTGGGGAAGAAAAAGTGAAAATACAAAGGAGGTTTCACAAGCTTGCATTTGGAAATGCTAAGGGAACGACGAAGACAAAACGAGGCAAGCATGGAGGCTCACATTAGACCTGCAAATGGAGAAAAAAGCAATGAAAAATAAAACAAGAGAAAAGAAGAGAAGGCAAGGTTTCGTAGTAGAAGAAGAAGAAAATCAAAGATAGAGAGAAAAAAAACCATACCAGATGAAGAAGAAGAATGGAGCAGCTTGCAACAAGCATTTTCAGAAGAAAAAAGAAAGAAACTAAAAAGAAGAATAAGAGAAGCAGCGGCAACACAAGATGCAAAGAAAAAAAAGATAAAGGTTGTGGCACAACAAAGATTTTTAGAGGAAGTAGCCGAAACACAATGAAGATGAAGAAGAGCTATTCGGCGTAGGGAAGGAAAAAGGAAACAAAGCCCTAAGGGGACTGGACTGCAAACCAATGGGCTAGGCTCCACTAACCGAATGGGCGGGGCCCAAAAATGAAATAAAACACCCTAAAAACAAGCCCAAACCGAAAAGAAGCCCAACAAAATAAAAAGGCATAATAAAAATAGATAAAAGACAAATAAAACACTAAAACTAAAAATTAATAAAATACAAGAATAAAAACCAATAATAAAAACAAACAAAATGAGGGAGATGAAAAGCGGCTGTGGTCATGCATATGCCCAACAACAAAATTAGTTAAAAAAAGAAACGAAAAATAAATATGAATGGACAAGATAAAAAGTTTAATAACACAATAAATAAACAAAAAAATGAACATCAAACCAAATGAGTAAGAAACAAAAAAATTGCACAACAAACTAACAAATTAATAAATCTCAGCACAAATAGATGAAAGAAACAAAAACTTGCAAGCCAATATACGTCAAATGAAAAGAAAAAAAATTCTACTAACTAAAACTTATATATAAAGTTTATGTTTACTTATTTACTTTTAAATTTATATAAACTTTTCACTATTATAATTATATACTTAAATAAAATAAAATATTAACTCATATGTAAAGTTCATATTTACATATAAATTACCGTATAAATTATGGCCCCACTAAGCAAACGTCCAAAGGACGTTCTCTTTACTAGTATATATATATAGGAATTCCTTTTGCATCTATCTTTTGAATAGAATTTTAAAAAGAAAATGGTCTGCCGCCAAGAAGAGAAACCAAACGGTGAATTAGGGCTGGTTTATAAATTAGTTATACAAAATAAAACTATTTCATCTCATTTCATATAATTATTATAAATTTTTTAAATTCTTATACAAAATATAAAAAATAACTCGAATTTTACAAATTCTAAAATAAAATTAATATTAAAAAATTATATTATAACAATATTTTATTCAACTTTCAACAAAATATTTTATCTCATCTTATCTTAACAGTGTACCAAACTAATTTTTTCACATTAATTATGATCTTTCGACTAGAGTACATGATATATGATTAATGGGTTTATTAATTTTCAGATTTATTATTAAATATCTAATAATATTTCATTTTCTTGTCTCCCATGCAGTGGATTCCTGAGCTGAGGCATTAAGGTCTATCAACTGTGCCGATAGTCCTTGTTGGGAACAAACTTGGTACTGATTAATCCTACCATGAATATATATATATATATGTAATAACTTCATGTTGATATAAATCTAAACATGTAAGTTTGGATGTGATCTCCTACAGCTCTAAGGGAAGACAAGCAGTATTTGATTGATCATCCTGGGGCTTCATCAATCTCAATTGCTCAGTATGCAAAATATATATCTATATTTATTCAATCAATTTTTTCTATTAATTGAAACCAAACTGCCCACAAATACATTTAGTTAAAATATTTATGCCCACCAAAAATACATTCAGTTACAAATTAAAAAACATAATATTTCTGCCTATCACATACTTATCAAAAATAAAATTTCTGCCCATCACAAATACATTCAATTACATCACAACACCATTAAAAAAGCCTGCACATTACATTTTCACCTAAAGAAAACACAATTGAGAAAAGCACAAGTGATAACTAACTGATGGTTATTCATTTGAGCCCATCACTAAGTTAATATGAACAGCTGCAATATATTAATATGAACAACCGCATAAAAATAATATGGCGATCCACCATATAACAGCAAAGCAATCCCAACATGTGATTTAGACAGTCTCTCTCTAGCTAACAGCAAAACCGCATGACCCACAGTAATTCTCTTCCAAATTCTCCCACTATCTATAGCTAATACATTCCACTGTGTTCAATGTTGCTAATATTTATTCCCTCTGATTTTAAATTCATAGTTAGTTGAATAGAAGTCCCAAGCACCTTTTTCTCTTCAAATTAAAAATGGTGGATGATTGAAGGCATTTTCTTTTTGAAATCATCTTTTGCATTTATCTGGATTTGGGTAATGTGGCTCCGCCCATTTATATATTCTTTTCAACTATTGCCGAACCAGTGGCATGCATATTAATTTCTCTTTAGTCTTTTTACTACCAAACTTCACTAGTTTTGGTCTGAGAGAATGTGTGACTCAGTGGATTGCTGGTATGAAAAAGAGTATGGAATTGTACTGGTTAACTTCTGATGTAAGTATTACATGCAACAAAAACAAAACCAGTTAAAGATTAGTCTTGTTTAATTGCCCTAAAATCCTATCAGCTCCTTACTTCAAAAAAAGAAAAAAAAAAAGAGAAGAGAGCTGATTTTGGCATCTGGGATTCTAGTCTTTTGAATTTTCCATTCAATGGAAAGGAGAGAGGATTCTGTTTTGAGTTTTGTGGCTTTCTTATGCTTATGGATTTCAGCAATGTGTACAATAATATTGGAAAGATTGGTCAATCTGTAAGAATATTTGCCACTTTCTAAGTGCTGTCAGGTTTAGTGGCAATTCTGTCACTATCTCAATCGATGGTATCAATTTTGACTAACTCTTATAGTATTATGATTTTTCTAAAGGTACCTTGCTAATTGTTATACCAAATAGGAAAATGAATGTATTTGTGTAGGAATGCCATTGATATTGTAAAAACAGAGTAAGCAACTGATTGGCAAGTAAAAAAAAAAAAAAAAAAAGTACTATTAAAAACAGAGTAAGCAATTATAACCTTCATTCTTATAGTATTATGATTATCTTATAGTGGCATGTAAAGCAAATATAGATGCTGCTCAAGTAGGATGCTTGGTCAAAGTTGGGGTGCAGGATGTTGATGTTATTGATAAGAGCTGCTCAAGAGAGTTTATCACATAATTTTTCTTATAAGTAGGACCTATTCCTAGCATTACCACCTGATCCTCTAGTCCTATTCTTTTTCAAATATGAACATGTATGCACTATGCAATACTTACGACAAGATACCAAAAATAATCAACAACAATTTCCAATATCAATCAACATCAAACAATTATATACACAACTCTGTCCTCTAATCTAACCAACTCCCGACTCTTCGGACTCAGTTCGGCACAAACAACCAATTACAAATTATTGTTAGAGTAAAAATATATTTAAATATTAAAGAAAGTTTAGAAATTATTTACAACGCTATAAAATATTTTTCAAATGATCAATGAGTTGTAAAAGGTGGCGAAAAAGCAACGTAAAGGCATAAAATATACTGTGGCTGTGGGTTATGAAATACATACTTTTGAATGGGGACGAACCAAGACTTGGCTATGAAAAAATAAGATTTGCTGAATTCTCAATTTGTCATAGCTGAGAACTCTGTGAAGTGTTTTTTACCATAAACTTAATTTGTCGAAGCTAAATCTCTTAGGGCAAACAAAGGGGAGAAAAAACCAATCTTTTACCACGAACCAATTATTTCATCGCAATATGTCACTTTTAACCACAAATTTTCATCCGTCCCACGAAATGTGGTGTTAATTGACAGAATCTATTGCAGCGGAATCATTTTGTGTCTTCTGAACATTATTACACACAAGCTTTGGGCATGGAGAAAAAATTCATTGCAAAAGTTTAGTTTTCTGGTAGTGCAAGCTCTGATCTAGAACTCATGATTTTCATAAAGAAGCTATATATTAAATATCGCTCATAATTAAATATCTATTAAAAGAAGTTGCATGATTGCTTGATTCTGACATGATCGATCTCTCTAAACTTTTTTAGAATTAGAAGATCAATTTTGGAAATAATTAAACAGGAACATGACGTACGCCCTTTAGGTACTGTTAGTTGGAAGTAGACCATCATTTTCGTTATTTCATAGTTCATACCATCCTGAAAAGGAAAGAAAAGCAAGCTCTGCCCTCATATTTTCATTATTTCATTAATTCTTCAAGGAGCTGATCACTTTAATTATTGGTATTTGGTTCTCTTCTGCTTAACTTGTCTGTAAAGGTGTGTTCCCTTGGGGAATCTTAATCATAGATAATCTCAAAATCACTTCTAATTAATCAAAATAAAAATAATATTAAAAAATTATACTTTAACAATATTTTATTCAATTTTTAACTCTTATCTCATCTTATTTTAACTCAACTTATTACCCAAACCTTAATTTATTGAACTTATAATAATGTACATTTATTTAGTAATAGTAGGAGAATGGTTTTTTTTTTTTAATGTAAAAACCACTCAGAATTTAATTATATATACCAAAAAAAAAAAAAAACTTCTTTCCTTGAACTGTTTTTCCCAATTTTCCAAACATATAAATCCTTAGTTCGCTTGACATGTATGCATGTAACTCAAGGGATGCTACTCATCATCCCACAATACCACATGACACACCTTACATATTTTAAATTTTAGTTTTTTTTGTTAATTTTAAATTATTTATTTATTTATTATTACCAAACTAATTTATTTGTTCTACTCATTATCTATATATCACATACTTGTTATGGAAAAAAGAGGAAAAAAACTAAAAATAAATGAGGTGTAAGTAGTGTGTGGTGTGTGAGAGATGCTAAGTAAAAATTTTCTTTATTCCTGCGATACTTTTTTGTTGGGGTGAGCATCGGCCGGTCCGGACCGGCACTGTTTGGACCGGACCGGACCGGACCGGTCCACTTTTTAAGGGACCGGAAGGATTCGGTCCGGTCCCGGTCCGGAGGGTTTTCATCCCGGACTGGACCGAATAGAAAAAAAAAATTATTTGTATATATTATTTATATAATAGTTGTATATAATTAATTGTATAATTATATATGGTATAAAAAAATATTAATAGTCTAATATAGACTATAGTTATACTAATATAGTTATACTAAATCACTATAACTAATACTTCAACAATATCTATAGTGATCTATACTAATAGTCTACTATTAATACTAATATATTATTATATAATTTATATAGTTATACTAATAACTATAATTAATACTATGTATAGCTATATAGTATATTTATCACTTTAATTATATAATTTAAATATCACTATACTAATCATAATAAGTTAATAATTAAATCACTAGAAATATAACTATATATATTTAGTATGAATGTATTATTATATTATTTAATATATAACTATAATATATAGTACTAGTATATATTAATATATTATAAGAGTTATAGTATAAATATAATATATAAATTATAATATACTAAATCACCATAACAGTAACTAATACTAATATATAGTTATACTAATAGTCTACTATTATATAATTATACTAATCACTATAATTAAAACTAATATATAGCTATACAATATACTTATATAGTTGTACTAATACTATTAGTCTATTATATACTCTAAAACTCAATTCTAATATAGGTTATATAGTTATAACTAATACTAATATTTATATTAATACTAATGATGTAGAATATAGTTATACTAACTAATTGATTCAACATAACTAATATTACTAATATAATATAGCCAAATTGAATTATTAATAGTCTAATACTAATACAATTATATAGTTATACTAATCATAAATTCATAATAACTAAATCATTATAAGTCTATAACTATATATATTTAGTATCAATGTATTACTATATTCTTTAATGTATAACTATTAACTATAATATATAGTACTAGTATAACCGATCAAAAATATATATATATATATAATACTAGTATATATATTAATCTATTAACATATTATAAAAGTTATAGAATAAATTATAATATATCATATATTTGTGTAAATTTATAATAGTATTAGTATAGTTAGCTTAATATATAATATATTATTATTAAATCACTATAATTACATAGAGTATTACTATTATTTAATATAGTATTACATATAGTATTACTATCATTACATATAGTTATTAGTTATAGTATTAGTACTAGTATAGTTATTAATACTAGTATAGTTATTAGTACTAATAGACTAATAGTATTAGTTATTAGTATTACATATAGTTACATATCACTATTACTATTATTACATATAGTTATTAGTTATAGTATAGTTATTATTACATATATTTATTAGTTATAATATTATTACTAATAGACTAATAGTATTAGCATATTACTAATATATATATATATATATAATAGTATACTATATGTATATATATTAAATATATTACAATATAATTACATAAGTATTAAAAAAAATGTCATTAGATAAAAAAAAAAAAAAGTCAACCTTGAACCGAGTGGACCGATTGGACCGGACTGGACCGAATAGGACTGGACCGGACCGGTCCTGATGGAATTCAGTCCGGTCTAGGGTGGAAAAACCCTGGACCGAATAGGTCCGGTCCGGTCCACAAAACCTCTCCGAACCGGACCGAACTCACCCCTACTTTTCTGTGGTCAAAAAAGGACAATTATAATGGTGTTCTTGTGGCAGGAGACATTAACCAATATGGAAGGTATAATACTGCAAGAGATCATCAAATTTGTCACAGTGAACAATACAAGAAAGTGTTTTAGGCCATAAAATTTATATACTAATAAATTAACTAGTCAAGATCTCAATTTGAAATATAACTTCTTCCCCAGAAAATATAAAACCCCATAATATATACGTGACTACATGATTTGGATAATCATCACTCGGAGGCGTGGGTGTTACGAGATATTTCAAAACATCAGGCATAATTCCTGAATCCAGTAAAAGAAAGAAAAAAAAAGAAGGAATAAAGTGTTGACTATTTTGCTCCTTTAACTTAAGTCTCACATGGGTGGGAAGTGAAGGAGGAGCAAATCTTCAAGTCTATAAAAATGAGATTTAGCCTCATGGTTAAGTGCACCAGTCAAATGCTTAGCCAGTCAAATGGTTAAGTTGTCTATTTTTATAAAATGGGAAGAGGTGTGAGTTAAAGTTTTTCTAGTGGGGAAAGCTTTGTGGGTGTGTTTGGGATGATGAGAGAAATTATGTGATTGTAATAATTTTTCACATAGTGTATTTTCTTCTCTGAGTCTGGTGATTTTTCTCCTGTTTAGGAGTTTCTACGTAAAATCTTGTGTTGTTATTATTTCTCTATTTTTCTTGTTATGCTTGCAAAGGGTAGATCTTAGGAGGGATGAATTTGGAAGATCTAAATTTCCAACAATTGGTATCAGAGCCACTAGGTTCTTTTTGTGGAGTGGAGTTTTTGGTGTGGTAGTGTGGATATGTACAGTCTAAGGAGGTTCTGTTTAGGAGATTGGAAATTTTAAGTGTGTCCATTGTGACCCTCCAATCTTTCCTGGGAACTGACTTAGTGAGACATTATTCATTTCTACGGTAAATTCATCAAAACAATGTTGGAAAGTATGGTTTCAAATCCTATTAGATTTGAGGTGGAGAAATTGGTTTACACAAGGCGTTGAAGGGCAGATCAACCCCTGAAGTCGACAGTGATACTAGCGATTGGTGAAACGACTAGTACAAGGAGCGGGTTCGGCAAGTGGCTCCAAGTCAGTAAATGAAGATACTGATATTGATGCTAATGTTGTGTCTCTCTCCATGGAAAAAGAGACATATATATCCTCATGGCATATCGCTAATTCCCAAAGTTGCCATGATAGAGGATGTGTTAATATTAGCGGGTCCACAAATTTGCATACAGGCATTGGTTTGGCATTGATGCAAGGTGTGTGGTGGAAATTCATATCGATGGCTGATGAACTTCCAGGAGAGCCAAACGTAGAAGTTACACCATAATTTTCAGCAATGTTATTTTCGATATGGGCCGAACTGAAATGCTTGGAATTGGTTTATTCTGAGTGGGTATGCTTTTATGGTGAAGCATGATAGCGGAAGTTATGAAGATCTTCATTGAGGTGGAGCTTGGCTGTGAGACCAGTCAAAATCGCAAAGTGGAGATTGTTGACTATTTTGCTCCTTTAACTTAAGTCCCACATGGATGGGAAGTGAAGGAGGAGCAAATCCTCAAGTTTATAAAAATGAGATTTAGCCTCATGGTTAAGTGCACCAGTCAAATGCTTAACTAGTAACTTTTGATTTTAGTTAAATTCCTCTGTTGTCCATTTTTGTAAAATGGGAAGAGGTGTGAGTTAAAGTTTTTCTAGTGGGGAAAGCTTTGTGGGTGTGTTTGGGGTGATGAGAGAAATTATGTGATTGTAATAATTTTTCATATAGTGTATTTTCTTCTCTGGGTCTGGTGATTTTTCTCCTGTTTAGGAGTTTCTACGTAAAATCTTGTATTGTTATTATTTCTCTATTTTTCTTATTATGCCTGCAAAGTATAGATTCTAGAGGGGGTGAATTTGGAAGGTCCAAATTCCCAACATAAAGTTCTTTGTAATGGATCGGAATTGGACTTTATATTGACTGGAACAAGCTAGCTAGGGAAGTTTTATATATGCTTTATTCCCTTCTTTAAGAGCATTCAGATAAGCAAGCATTAATAATTTAATGTATCATCATGTATAGTTCGCTTTATTCTTCAAGAAGCTCACTTTGGTATTTGGTTCTCTGATCTTCTGGTTTTTTTTGGTTAAGTGGTTCTATTCTGATTAACGTGTCTTTAAAGGCGTTTTTCCCAGCTTTGGGTCGGAATCTTTAGACTGAGAATCACTCCTAAAATTCCAATCATGAAGAACCTTGCAAAACACCTAGATCAATGTCCTATATATAACCTATTATTTGCCTCTAGCCATGACTTGCAGGTACAATTGTTGCCTACAAAAGAAGAGAAAGCCCCTAATTTCTTTGATTTGTACGCAACCACCAGAAAAAAGTACACACTATAATTCGGAAAGTCCTCCAGGAGGCCATGAATACTAATCCTATTCGGCAGGAACACACAAATTACAATAGAGATCATGGTACGGTATTTATTTCTGCATAAGTTACTTAACTGTACTTTTTTAGATTATAAATAATAGAAGCAAGATTTTGTTTGTTTGATTGCATGCATCATGTACAACGTACAATCCTATCATTATGATCATCCATGAAAAAACTAGCGAAAATTTAATCATATGCAGATTTTTGTTTGTTTTTTAATATGCTGAACTCATGTATTGCTAAACGGTAATATGCAGCTGGAGTGTTGCCAAGAGATCATCATGACCAGGAGCCGAAAAGGAATTTTGTTGGGAGGGATCGGGACAGCAGTAGTGCTAAAGATCAGGGTAAAAACAATATGACCACTGAACGCCTTACCGAGAAGAGCATGCGCAGGCCTGGAGAAGAAAGCCCAGTAGTAGAGCAGGAATATTTAAGCAGCAACGCCGAAAAAGGCACAAAACCCAAGACTGTTGTGGATAACCCTATTGGGTATGATCCTTTTCTGTTGTCAAAAGGGGACGGTGCTGGTGTTCTCGTGGGAGGAGACAATATCAACAAAGATGGTAGAATATTATTGCAAGTTATGTTTAGTTTTATCTATCAATTATTTCAATTTCTTAATTAATTTGCAATATTATGATCAATACTAGCTATCATATGATTTAAATAGGACGATTAATGTGAATATTGAAATTCATTTGTTATCGATATGATCTGTACAGGCTAGCTTGCTTTTTGGTGCAATATAATTTTCTCAAACTGCATATAAAAAGAAAAATATAAGAAAATAATAAAGAAAAAGTATGTTATTAATTCTCATATGGTACTTACACGAGTTTGTTCTTCCTTTAAATCATTTTATGAACAAAATACCCATCTCGATCACTTTTAGATCAGATGATCATATGTATGTACTGATCTTTGGATCGCAGATCTGTTGTCAAAAGAGAAGAAAAAAAGTGGCAGAAGTAGTACTCCATATTCTGACCCTTCTGAAAATGTCGTGGACAGCGTTCCACGGACAAGTTCACCACTTGAAAAGGAGAAGAAAGGTATATTATAATCATTAATCAATCGGTTTCCAACTTTATGGATTTTTATCGCATACTTTCTGATATTTTATATTTAATTCATTAATAGGCTTATTTTCGCTGTATAAATTATAAAACGCTAGAGTGGTTTTTAATAGTTTCAAAATTTAAAAATATGTATGAAGATTTTTTTTTAAAAGAAAAAAAATATTTTTAATACTTTTACAGTACTTTTGCAAATTTTAATTAATTTTTTTAAAAAATAAATCATGTTTTAATTTTGATTTTTAAAAATTATTTATGTTTTAATCGTTTTCTATAATTCCTTATTTTTCATTTCTTAATGTAATTTGTATATATATATATATATTTTTTTTAAATTTTCAATTTCTTATAATCAAAGATAATATTTCATATTTGTCCAGACCCTCCTAAAATTATGACTGCAACCGTAGGCCGGGGAGTCCAGTCAGAAAATGTAGCAGGCCCGACTTACTCGACTACTGGACCAGTAGTACCGCCTCAAACTCAAAGTCATTCTGAAAAAAAGACCGTCGAGAGCTTTCCACGAACAACTCCATCTTATGAAAAGGAAAAGAAAGGTATTACGATCAGTTGTTAACATGTGTTCTTTCTTTAAATTAAATTTGTTTTATGAACATGAATTGTTGTACTTGCTTTAGAGATGACGGGCGCCATGCTTACTCTTGGAAACGAACAGATAAAAGACGATGGCCGGAAAACCCAATATACGGATCCTCCGAAGACAACACATGCGAGTACTGTAGGTATCCAGTCAAAACCTGTATCGACATTAATCCCGTTGAGTAGAACTCAGTCTCGTGGTCAAAATACGAGCTTTGAGAGCATCCCATCGGTTGAAAATGAAAAGAAAGGTACAATATAATACATATACTCACTCAGTTCCTAATTAATTTATTGGTATATTTATAGATTTTCATTTTATAATGAGATACTATGATTTCTTAAGATCATGGTGAGTTCTTTGGGAGGAAAAAGATCTTCGTAGCATTGCTTGATCTTTTGAGTAATACTCAAAACTCTTTCATTTTAATCTTTGTCATTTCCATCATATATATTTAGTGTCTAATTAATGCATGATCTTTTAAGTGTGTCATTTCGGTGATTAATTGAAAAAATTACATGAAATGTGACACATCGTCACCTTACTATTGGAGATCATGATAAAGTTTAAAGATATAATTTTTTGTTGACTCTTTAATTTATAAAAGAATAAGTAAAAGTGATTGTATATAAAATTTTTAATATATATATATAAATATAAAATATCTACAATCTTGAGAACGTACACAGGTATAATATCAAACGGAACGGCCGGCCGATATCCCGACAGTCCAAAAATGAAAGCAGCTGATGAGGTCCCGTCGACTGTTGCAACAGAAAAAGATGCAGCACCTAAATCTAAAGCTGCGAACGTTGCATCAACAACTCAAAATGGGAAGAAAGGTATTACTATAAGCACTCTGTTTACCGATTTATAGGTTTATTCATTCATTTGTTATACATTTTACATGAGAGTATAATTTCTTTAATTATTATAATAACTCATGTTCACTTACAAAAAAATATCCGGATTGGTTAACAGGAGACTTTTATTTATTTTGAGATCGAGTGGGGATGATTTTCTTTTTCAGAAAAGAAAATACCAAGATTGCAAACTATATACAAATATATATATATATATATATATAATTATATCTAAAACAAATTCTATATATTTGCATATATGCTGGCTAATTTAGTTCGATTTGTTCTCTTTTTGGTTATCATGACGATGCCTGGGGAACCCAATATTCCAACTCTTCAAAAATGAACAACAGTGTGCGTAGAGGCCGCCCCATATGTAGCTGAAAAAAATATAGCGGTGCCATACTCTGGTAATAATGAAGCTCGAGCGAATAAGACATCAACAACTACTGGATCGAAAGGAAAGGGAGAGGTAAAGCCAAAGAAAGGTATTATATATAATCAGTTTGTCTCCCGATATATAGGTCTACTTATTTATTTTATAGTTTTTTTTTTAATAATTTTATAGTTTACAGTTAGTAGTGCTGTCTTAGTTAATTAATTATTGCAGATTGCAGGAGTTTTATTAGCTTATATCTTAATTAGTTCAATTTTTTATTCAGTTTTTTTTTCCTTATATTTTTCATATGATTGAAATTTCCTAATTTCATATAATTATTTTTTATTTTTTTTAAGAAAGATGACAGGACCCTGTAATTATGGGCATGCATGCATATATGATCAAAACTTATAAGTACTTTACCTCCTAATTAAAAAGTGTTTTGTAAACTAAGGAAAAGATTTGTAATGTCTAATTAATTACTTGTCGCATAGGGAGAAAGAACTATCATGTGAAAGAGTATGATATTGATTATTTTAAGTTGGTTTGGACCCATTTAATGCCCAGAAGACTGTCCCTGCTCCATATTATAAGTCAAGATCTGCATGCGGATCTAGGGGTCTGCGGATCATGTGGCCAAGCTAGCTGTTGAGGGAGGAGGCAAGTGGGTTTTGACTACTGCATGCATGCGGGAGGCAATGCCATTATTAAGTAGTCGTGATGTTTTATGGAACATAAAATGTAAAGAGCAGAGTGCAAATCAGTAGGCATGAATGTAAGACGTCACCAGATTCAGTTTCTGCTCCTTATTTCATAATCTGATCGATAATGATTCTTAGTTCGATCGAAGTTTTGATCAGGGTGCTTGTTTCTTGTAACTGTGCGTATATATAGCTGAAAGTTTGATCAGTTTGTAGAACTACTTTGGGAAGTGATAGATAGGTTTACAAAAATAAAGTCTACAAATTTATAATGTGATTAATTAGATTAGCTAAATGCGATATATTAAGTCTACTTTACCGCCAAAAAAGAAAAAAAAAAATCAATCTAATATAATATAACAAACAACATCAGTTCATAAATTTTACCATTTTCAATTTTTTTGTAAACCAAACATTTCTCAACTCGTCTATGGCGGTTTCTTTCAACTTAATCTCTCTCTTTGGGAAACATTTGTACTAATATATATTATAATTTGTAAGGAGATTTTTCCTCCCCTTCTCAGGCCTATGTGACAGGCTCGCGAGGGACCACCAGGGCCCAACTTAGCCCAACAATCCTTCTCTAAAAGAGGCATTTCACCCATTTGGAGTACTCGACCCATAAGCTAAACTAACTCGTGAAGCAACTTCTATGTAAGAGAGGCAAACTGAATAGACAGATTAGGGCCCTCCACCCTGACACCTTCCAATAACATCTAGCACTTTTGAGAACCTGTATAGACAAACGAGCAAGAGATGTGGAGGACCTTCGATCTCCTAACAGAAGGAATGGAGAGACTCAACGGTGATCACCCGTAGGCTAAAGTCTATTCATAGAGCCACGCTGCATTAATGGCACCAGTCTAGGAGCCATGCCTCATTAAAAGATTTTGACATGAGTCCCCTAAGACAAGGTATGAGATGACCCAAAAAAAAAAAAAAAAAAACCACGTCTAAAAGCCGAGCCCCAAGTACGAAGAATGCTTTCTAAGCTCTAGCACTCTATCACAAATGACTAAGGAGATTTACTAATTTAAGTATCGGAGGCTCCTTGGCCACCACCAAACTCCCCTCCCTTGTTTTCTTGAGTGTGCAGGTCTAAAAGCCCAAACTCAAGTTGTTGGAACTCAACACAAAGGCATATGAAATGCAACATTAACAGTGGCGCTCTCTGTGGGTCCTACAGACTTCACATGTCCTTCGTATGCCTACAACAATCTGTTCTTAGACAACTCGGGGACAAGAAGAAGTGACATAAGCGAAAATGGAAGCGAGGTTTGCGGCGATGGAGCAACTGGTGGGAAACCTAACGATTGAAGTAGAGACCCTCCAAAAAGAGAATAAGACACTCAGAGTAGCCACCAACGGACCAAAAAACAAAGCGGAACCTAGCAATAGCAAACATGTGGAGTCTAGAAAATGCAGGAGGAGGAGGTGACACAGAGGAATAAATGAGGAATATGCAAAACGAGTCGCGTAACCTCAAAGGGAAGTATGAAGAGATGGTAAAGAGGATGGGTACGTCATCGTCAGTAGACTAGCTAGCCAGCCTATTCTTCACATAGTTTATGGCAAGCCGAAGGAGAAGACGCACGTAGTGTATCTCCTCACCATCAAGCAAGGGAAAGATGAGGGCCTAAAGGTGTATCTGTCTAGGTTCAACAAGAAGCGCATGACAACAAATGATCAAGATGAGAAACTAACTTTAGCAGCACTACTAGGGGGAATATGGCCTCAGTCCCAGTTCATGCCAGCATTAGCTAGGAACCTAGCCATGCTACGAAAGTTTATGGATCAGGCCGACAACTTTATCAATGCCAAGAATACACTCTAGGACTTGATCAAGCCTAGTAAGAAAGAATTGGAGTAGGTAGATAGAAAGGGGAAGGTGCCGAGCAGGAGTAAGACCCGCTGGAAGACAGGAAGAAACTACATGATAACAAAAGGGAAGAAGCCCCCACGAGAGGCATGAGGTTTCGATTCGACCGAGCAGCACTCACTATCCAAAAGAAGATCAGCCCATCGCTTGAGAAGTAGGCTATAGAAGCAATAATTCCCATTATTGCACTTACCACCAATCCACCACTCACAACACGGAAGATTGCATTTCTTGAAGGAGGAGAGAGAGGAAATTGAGCGATCAAGACCCCAATACCTTCTTGGTCGGAGACTAGAGCAGGAGTAGAGAAAGAGGTCACGAGAGAGAAGTGTAGAAAGGCCCAATAGGCCAAAGAGGGAAGGAAACTCGAGATGAAGAACAACCAAATAGAGTCTATCTCACAGTTACCCCCGAATGCTGCTGTAAGAAGGCCCCCAACTGGGCGAGATTAGAACCATTGCGGGAGGGTTGGCTGGCAGGGGCACCACTTCATCCGACAGGAAGGCACATGCCAAGTGGGCGCTATACTAAGAGGTGTAACTGGTAGAATACCGTCCTACCAAGCATAGGAGGGGTGATCCTTCACTCATTATCTCATTTGGAGAGGGCGACGAGAGGGGGTCCTTTACCCTCAAGATGATGCTCTAGTCGTAACTATGCTGGTCGCCAACTTCACCATTAGAAGGATCCTCGTCGACAATGGTAGCTTTGCCAATATCCTTTTCTAGGAAGCTTTCACCTGGATGGGGCCTGTCTTCGACCAGTGCCCATACCATTGAAAGGCTTCTCAGGGGATATGGTCCAACCAATAGGCAACATCACCCTATTTGACTTAGTAGGGAAGGCACCTGATACGGCCTTAACCATGGCTAACTTCATAGTGGTATAAGCTTACTCGTTGTACAATGCCATACTTGGAAGGCCTACTCTCAACAGCTTGATGGAGGTGACGTTGACCTATCACTTAAAAATGAAGTTCCCAACCCTTGGGGAGTAGGTGAAATCCAAGGTGAGCAAGTCCTAACACGAGAGTGTTACATACAAGAATTGAATCTAAAGGATGGCGGAGTGCATGTAGTCCACCACCCCAATGATGATCATGCTCTCTCACCCTCGTCTGAACATGCCACAACGGATAGAAAGATCTGAGATGAACAGACCGTTAGGAAGGTAGAGCCGAATGAGCCGCTGGAGTTAATCCCCTTAGACTCAAGCCACCCTAAAACTAGAGCCAAGATTGGGAGCAGAATGGTGCCCGAAACAAGGCTTGCCATACAAAAACTCCTTATGGAAACACTAGGATATCTTTGCTTGGAATCATGAGGATATGCCTGGGATCAACTTGAAGAATATGTAGCACCACTTGAGCATGGACCCAAAAGCCAAGTGGGTCAGACAGAAATGCCAGAACTTCAGTGTTGAGAAGAATGCCGGAACTTCATTGCAAAGGTTGACCGATTACTTATAGCGAGCTTCGTATGGGAGGTGCATTACCCGGACTGACTATCCAACGTTGTGTTGGTAAAAAAGTCAAACAGCAAATGGAGAATGTGTGTCGACTTCACCAACTTGAGTAAGGTGTGTCCAAAGGATAGCTTCCCACTACCCCTCATCGATCAGATCGTCAACTCCATTGCGGGCCATCATATGCTGAGCTTTATGGATGCCTACTCTAGGTAAAACAAATCCGCATGAACTCCGATGATGAGGAGAAGACTTTATTCATCACTGAAAGAGGATGGTATTGCTACTTGGCCATGCCGTTTGGATTAAAAAATGCGAGTGCCACCTATTAGTGGCTGGTCAATCGCATGTTTAAAAATCAGATAGGGAGAAATATGGATGTCTACTTTGATGATTTTCTAGCCAAAAATGGAGCCTCTGAGAAACACCTCGCCGACCTCCTTGAAGCTTTTATAGTATTGCAGGAATACCAGATGAAACTCAATCCGGTAAAGTGTGCCTTTTGAGTGGGCTCTAGGAAGTTCCTAGGCTTTATGGTTTCAAAACGGGGAATAAAAGTTAACTCAGAGAAACCAGAGGCTATACTCTATATGACCACACCTCGGAACATCAAGGAAGTATAGAAACTTGTCGGATGGGTAGCAGCCCTTAACAGATTCGTATCGAGGTCCACTTATAGGTGCCTACCATTTTTCAATGTATTACAAAAGACACAAACATGGGATGACGACCGTGACTGAGCATTCAAGGCTCTCAAAAGGTACCCTACTAGCCCTCCACTACTTAGCCAACCCAAATGTGGAGAGATCTTAATCCTGTACTTGTTAGTCTCCTGACATGTGGCTTCCTCAGCCATTGTACGAGATGAAGGGGGAGCCCAAAAGCTCGTGCATTACACCAGTCGTGCTTACAGAGGTGCAGAGACCAGATACCCACACATGGACCAGCTTGACTTTGCCTTTGTAGTAACTGCCAGACAACTTCACCTATTTCTCCAAGCTCATTCGGTAAGGGTCCTAATCGAAACCCCTTAAACAAGATCTTACAAAGACCAGATGCCTCGGGGGGCCTGATGAACTGGGTAGTGGAGTTGAGTGAGTTTGACTTTGAGTACGTACCTCAAAATGCTGTTGAAGGGCTGGTGTTGGTGGATTTTATAGCAGAGTTCACTAGCTTTCCAAAAGAAGTTGAACATGCACCTCCCATAAAGCCCTGGCAGGTCTATGTAGATGGCTCGTCCTATCAGACTGTTGGAGGAGTAAGGGTGCATATTGTTACAGATAAGGGCAAGGAGCATGATTATGCTATTAAGTTAGCATTTAAAACCACCAATAACAAAGCTGAGTACGAGGCACTATTCTCTAGGTTGGTAATCACCAGATCATTGGGTGCTAAAGAGATAGAGGTGCAGGCTGATTCTTTTGTGTTGGTCAACCAGGTGTGAGGAAAGTTTGCTACAAAGAGCGAAAAACTAAAGCAGCACTTAACACTGATAGAGGGCGAGCATGCCCACTTCAAATATTTCAGATCCAACAAGTACCAAGGGCTGAGAACCAAAACGTGGACAGGTTGGCACGAGTGGCATTCAGACAAGAAGAGTCTCCTCTGCTAGAACAAACAATGGCCAAGAATGTCAAAGTGCCCGTCAAAGGAGCTGAAATCATGGAGGTAAAGTCAGGAGCCTCCCAGTAGTGTTGGACATAATCAAGTACATAGACATCAACGAGCTGTCTGATAACATGTGGTAAGCTAGGAAAATCAGGAATAAAGTAGCACGCTATACATTACTTTATGGGGTATTGTATAGGTGAGGTTACTCTACACCTCTCTTAAGGTACGTCTCATTCGAAGAAGGCCAATACATGTTGGCAAAGGTACACGAGGGAATCTGCGATGACCACTCCAAAGGGTTACTACTAGTCTTGTGCCCTCCAAGACACAGAAGAATACTTTCAAAAGTGTAGGAAATGCCAAGACTACTCCAAACTACTTCATTGCTTGTCAGAGGAGTTGACATCAATCACCTCACCTTGGTCGTTCGCCCAATGAGAGTTTGGACTAGTAGGCCCCTCCTTCCAGGCAAAAAGGGAGTAAAATTTGTGGTGGGGGTATTGGCAATGATCATAGCAAGCAACCTCACCAACTTCTTGTGGAAGACTATCATCTACAGATTTGGCATCCCTTGCATCATCATATCGGATAGTGGAAGGCAGTTTGACTCTGACCAATATTAGGAATGGTGTCGGGAACTGGGAATCAAATTTAGGTACTCATCTCTGAGACATCTACAGTCCAACGGGCAAGTTAAGGCAACCAATAAGATGCTGATGGCGATCCTCAAGAGGAAACTCAGCGACAGGATAGGCGCCTGGGCAGAGGAACTCCTTAGCGCATTATGGGCATACCAAATCATGGTGAGGACCCCCCAACGGGAGAAACACCCTCACTCTCACCTATGGACATGCGTCAATGCCACCAGTCGAGGTTGTGATCCCCACTTATAGTGTGTAGCACTTCAAACAAAGCTCTAACAACGAGTGACTAGAAGAATAGTTGGACTTGTCGGAGGAGGTCAGACTTGAAGTAGAAATAAGGATGGCAGTCAATAAGAAGAGAATTGAATGATGTTTCAACAAGTGGGTATGACCAAGAATGTTCAAGGTAGGTGACATGGTGCTAAAGCATACAAGGACGACCACCCGAGATGAAGGAAAACGAGGTCCCCGGTGGAAAGGTTCCAATGTGGTTACCACCAACAACCTCCCGGGCTCCTATTGGCTCTGAGACTCACAAGGGAATGAGCTACCACACCCCTACAATGTCGAGCATTTGCTAAAGTTTTATTGTTGAAAAGTGTAAAACGTGTAAGTTATATTACCATGGTCAACAATGTAAACTCTATTAATGAAAGTATGGTTTTCTAGGAATGAATTGTGTATCATCCTGAAACAACCTCTCCAGCTATATCTCGACTCCCTTCTCCAAGAACGTAATCTTCATCACTGACAACTTACATTCGCTTTGATATCAACGGGCGGGAGCGGGTCCAGTCCCAAACTACTCGACAACTTACCTCCCCATGAGAATCAACAGGCAGGTCTAGCCCTCCTAGTAGCCCTAGCCCCCATGGAGTAGAGTGGGTCTAGCCTCTCGGCTGTCCAATAACTTATCCTGAACCCATCAAGGCGAAAAGCGAACCTAACTCCTTACATGCCCCACAACTTACCTCCTCATGGGACTCAAAGGGGTGGGTAAAACCCTAAGGCTACCTTATCCCTCCAGCGGTAGAGAGCCAGTCTAGCCTTTGGCTACCCAACACTTACCTTCCCTGCGAGCGCCAACATGTGGGAGCGAGTCTAGCCTCAAACTGCCCAACAACTTACCTCCCTATGGGACAACAACGGGATGAGTTACGCCTTAAGGCTGCTTTATCCATCCCACGATGGAGAGAGGGTTCTACCTCTTGGCTGCTAGAAAACTTACCTCGACCCCCACCATGGTGAAGAGCAGGATTAGTGCCAGCCTACCTGACACTTACCTTCCCTGTGATGTCAATAGGCGAGGGTAGGTCTAGTCTTAAACTGTTCGACTTGGCTCCCTGAGAGGAACTAAAGGGAGAGTCCCACTTAGAGTGACTTCTTCCCCCTTGTAGAGGAGGATGACCTATCCAGAGCCTTGCCATTGTAAAGAGCAGACCAGCTCCTTAGCTATCCGACAACTTACCTCTCAAGGGGAACCAAACGGGCGAGTTAGCCTAAGGCATCCCTACCACTCCTCGGAAGAGTGTTGGTCCTCTAATGAAGAGGCGGAAACTAAGCAAGCACCTCGAACTTTCATTGCGCCCCATCAAAACGACCTAGGTTTGCAAACTTCACAATTACAATTACAATTTAGTGTTATATTGACCATTTCGTATTGCTTTCGCCCATAAACAGAACCCACAAAATATAGGTTGGTCGACAAAATGTATTGGTCTTCGATAACCGAGGTCGCTCGCTCAAGTCCAGTCCAGCCTGCCTAGCGAGGGTGAGTGGCATCACCTCTACTCGCTAACTTGACCCAACTACCCTTGCTTGTTACACCCTGTGAGTAAAGAAAAAAAGGGGGGAAAATGTGGAAAAAGGAGAAAAGAGCACAAGAATATAAAGTAATACTCTCGAATTCATTAACATTGTTACAAAACAGTAAGGTACAAGAGGAAAAGAAAAAACAAAGATACAGGAGGATAAGATGCAAGGCAATTAGCGCTTAGTTGGTGGGATTGTCCTAGAGAGCTGTTTGAATCAATTCCTTTTCTCATTAAGGCACCTAGCTTCAGCTTTCACGGGTCCAGAGGAAGATCCTTCACCTTCAGAGACCTCAAGTCACTATGAGGGTTAACGAGCACGTGGTCCCGAATTCTCTCTAGGCCTTTTAGATTGCTATAAGACTAGTTGTCATCGCAAACCAAATAGAAGTCTGACAACTCGGTGTGTAGCTAAAGGATTGCGGCCTCAACATGATCCAGGTGAGAGCGTAAGTCCTTGATAGTTGCTTCTTGAGTGGCTATCGTACGATTGACCTCGCTTAGCTTGATTTCCAATGCATCAGCCTGGCTTTTCTTGCTGGATTACTTGGTGCCGGCCAAGGCATTCTCAGCCTCCAACTCCTTCACCTTCTAGGACTTGGCCTTGAGAGAGTTTGACCTACTTTTTCAGGACTTAGTAAGCTCCTTGTATCTCCTATCGAGTCACATGTATGCTCGGGCATCAGCATCATGCTGTTTCCCTAGCCTTGAATTCTCAACATGGAGCGGTCCAGCTCCTATAGTTGGCAATCAAGGGACTCCTAAAGATTGTCCCTCGCTTCCTTACTGAGAGCTGCTTCAAGGCGATGGAAACTGGCTTGCTCCCATGATCTTGCCAAGTTAGACTTACGTTGGGCCTTTCAATGACAAAGCTGGAGTATCCTCTTTTGGCGACTGAGTTATGCCCTAATGAGGGCCTCCTCTTACTCATCCTCTCTCTCTTTCTCTCTCTCTCTCTCTCTCTCTCTCTCTCTCTCTCTCTCTCTCTCTCTCTCGGTGTGTTGGAAGGTTAATCGTGCCAAGGATCAGAGTGCCCGATTCTCACTTTCTAGCTCCTCACGGTCACCCACAGTAAAAGCTGCCAACCGCTCCACTCCCTGCCCTGAAAGTTTTCAAGTCAACACCAAAAGAAAATATGCCAAGAAGACTTAAAGAAGAATGCGAAAAGTTAATAGTCAACCTCATAAAAGAACCCCTTGAGCTTCCTGGCCATCTCTTTGACAGATCTAGGATAGGCCGTATCCACTGTAGACCTCAAGGTAGTGTAATTCCTTCCCTCAAAAGGACTCCCGACAAAAGTGTTATCGCCACCTGATGCGTTAGCTCTCGTCGTGAACTTCACAGAGGATGGACCTCCCTTACCTTCACCTTCATTTACCTCGGCACGTTCGGGATCCTCTCTGACCCCTGGGTTAGTTGGAATAGCTAGAGCCTTGCCAGCTCTCAATGAATCAATTTCTAGTCTTGGAGAGCTGCCTCGGCCTCCCTCGCCACTTCCCCCACCACCTTGGCACCTCTTTTGTTGACGCTAAGGTTGGGATGGTGTTAGTGAAGGACAGTGAGGCCCCAGTGTTGGCCAAAATAGCTAGAACCTCATTGGCCCCAACTGACACTACGGTGACCTTGGCCTTGGCTTCTGCCGATATAAAGGTTGGGATGGTGCAAGTGGAGGGCAATGAACCCCAACATTGGCGACAACAACTGAAGCTTTATTGACCTCAACTAGCACCATTGTGTTCTCAGCTTCAGATGTGTCAACTAGAATCCTAGTAGAAGCCATGACACCACCATTATCATTTCGGTCCCAGACACAACTTCATCACCTCCACCTTTCTTAGAAACGACTTCGGTCGAGATAATCTCGACTTTGAGAGAATAGGAAATGGGAGATTTCGAGATGGAAACCTAATCAAGAGAGTCCTCGCCCCCATCAAGATGCTCTTTGGTAACTGGCAAGGGAACCATCTCGATATTTATTTCAGGAGATGGAAACATTATCTGAGACACCCAGGTAGGAGGGTCCAAAAGAACTCCATAAAATTGCAAGGAGAGCAACTCCTCCCCCTGGAAAAGGTTCTTGATCCCCCCCCAACATTGCTTGGTAGGGTCGGAGAAGGGACCTTAGAAAGAACTGGAAGGGACCCCTCAGGCTGAGGAGCATCGATTGTCGAGGGAGTCGATTGAACCTACTAAAGGGCTTCAGCCTCACCCATCCTGCATGGCGAAAAAGATGAAGACGTATCTTTGGGAGACGGGGAAGTTTTCCCACCCCTCTTTGAGGATGGCTTTGGACATGGGACAAGCAAAGGAACAGAAGACTGTCCCAGGGGAGGCATTGGCACCGATTCAGAGCTGTTGTAGGCGGAAACATCCCTCTTGAGTTTCTTCCCTTTCTCTATCGTTGGAGGGCTAGGGGAACACCTGCGAACCTAGGGAATAGCTGGTTGCATGGGTATACATTGATTAACTGAGTGCATGTTGGCCGTGGTTGCTACGTATTGCCGGTGGCTACTCTCATCCAATAGGGCCTTGGAGAAAACATCATTCGGGTGTGCCTTTACCTAGGCCTTGACAAATCGATCTGACTCACCTCATTGGGAGTTGCCGATGGTCAAAAGCTTTTATCCTCGCTAACAACTGCCTAGATGGTGCGAATGTGATAGTCGCACTAGTTGACTTGGCCAACCTGAAACTCCCATCCTTTGCTTGACCAGAAAAAGAAGCGCAGGTTCCACCCCTTCACCCAATTGTATTGAGGCTCTAGACGAGCCAATGCATGGATGGACCGGAAGCTACATGTGTTGTTGTTTTGTTTCAAGAGGTTATGAGTGAGAAGAAACTCAAGAGTAGTCAAGTTAGGGTGTTCTAAACCCACCCCCTCCAGCACCCATCGCTAGATGACATAGTAGGACACCAAAATTCTCCACGCATTTGTATGGAGTTGTGCTGGTGCCAAGTGGAGATAGTCTAACATGTTGTGAACCGGACGACAGAAGGGCAACCGACGACTGCTGGAGAACATGCAAGGGTACAAGGCTACCTTTGAGGCATAGCCTTCAAAGTCCACCCCTTCTTCTTGAGGCTCTAGCACCTCGAACTCCATGATGCCGGATACCTTGAAAGTAGACTTTAAAGACTCCAACTCACTTGGAGTCACCACTGACCTCCAGGAAAACCTATGAAACTGCTGGGACTTGGTATAGACCTTAGGAGGGTCTAAACCCCTAAGGGCTCATAAGGAATCAGAGGGATTGACGTAGTTGGAGCTCTTAGGAGCAGCACGGGAAGATCTCTTGGGAGCCATGGGAGTGTGAAAATAAAGGAAGGGGAGGCAAGAAACACGTGAATGAAAGGAAGAAAGGAAAGCATAGAAACACAAAGGATTAGGATAAGGAAAACGATAGCAAGGAATGCAAGTAGGTTTCAAATGATGAAGGTGTTGGAGTTTAAATAGGCTCCAGCAACGATTGGGATTCCAGATTGTGGGAACACACACGTCCCACGAGGCCAGCAAGATGAGCACAAATCCTGCAGTGTGTACTGTACGATGCAATGTGGGAGAGAGAGAGAAAGCCATCTGATGCCATCAATGCCAAGAGAATCGAACAGACACAATCAAGTGCTAAATCTGGCTGTCAGGAAATAACCACTAAAGTCGGGAGAGGAACAGTCACCTAACACCATTAATGATGAAGAAGCCAAATGGGTACAATTAAGTGCCAAGAGCCTAAGATGTGTCGCAGGAGCCTGGAAGAGTAATAATTGGCCATCTTGAAGGCGTGAAAGTTCAACAAACATGACGACATAAAGGAAAGAACAAGAAGGCAAGGCAAAAATAAATTCCCGTTGGACTAGTCTTATAGGAATTAGTGGGGTAACTATAAGGAGATTTTTCCTCCCTTTCTGAGGCCCTTGTGATAGGCCTAGGAGGGACCACGAGGGGCCCAGCCTGGCCCAATTATCCTTCTCTAAAGAATGCATTGCACCCTTTTGGAGTACTCAATCCATAGGCTAAACTAACCTGTGATGCAAACCCCATGCGGGAAAGGTGAACTGAAGGATTAGATGGGAGCTCGCTGCCCTGACACCCTCCAACGACACCTAGCACTCGAGAACCTATACAAACAGTTGGGTGAGAGATGTGAAGGACACTCGATCTCCTGACATAAGGTATAGAGAGACTTAGTGGTGATCACTAGCAAGCTAAAGTCTATTCATGGTGCCACCCTGCATTAATGGCACCACTCCTCAGACTTCGCGCTGCATTAATGGTGCCACTCCAGGAGACACATCGCATTAAGTGATCTTGACCAAACATTAGTTGAAGTGACATGAGCCCTCTAAGATAAGGTACTGGATGCCCTCCTCCCCCTCCCCCTCCCCCCCAAAAAATAATATATAAAAGTTAACCCCCAAGTACAAAGAACGCTCTCTAAGTTCTTGCACTCTAGCACAAACTATTAAGGAGATTTACCGACTTAAGCATTAGAGCCTCCTTGGTCACCAATGAGCTCCCCTCCCTTGTTTTCTTGTATTACCTTCACGATAAATATGGTTCACTCGATACTCCATACAATCAATACAATCTTGAATCTCATCCCAAAAGTCCTCAAGATACCAAATGTCACAGCTTCCCCTAGTAATATAGTTAACAAGAATATGAGAGTCTGTCTCAATATGAACCCGATAAAAACCAAGCTGACAACACCTCCTAACTATAGAATTGCAGAAGTTTATTTCATTGATATGAAGATGTCCTATATATAAGGAATGTATAGAGTATTGCAGTTACAAATTCAAACACACAACAATATCAAAAATATTAAAATAACGTAACAATGAGATCCTAGGCTATTAGATAGCAGATTTACAAGAGATTAATTACAATTAATCTGGTTAAGGAAATTAAGATGGTTACAACTACATGATTTCCTTTATACACCCCTCAAGATAGGCATGCCATTAGATAAGCCGATCTTGGTGCACTAACTTTAAAATTTTTGGCATGAGAGATTTAGTCAGGAGGTTTGCAAGCTGGTCGTGTGTGCTGACATGGGAGACTTGTAGAATTCCTTTGGAGATCAGATCACAAACAAAATGAAGATCAATAAGAATATGTATCATCCTCGAACGCATTACAGGATTAAGACTTAACTGAGTAGCACCAATATTATCAAAACAAAAAAAATATGGAGGCTTAGGTATTGGAATCAGTGTTTTAAATACTGTACTGTACTGGCCAGTATATGCTGTACCAGCCACTAGTCCTGTACAGGTATTTTACCCGTTCCGTACCGGTCAAATACCTGCTATAGTACCGGCTGATATTTCGGCTTGTACCTGTCGGTATTTTGCCTTTAATTTTTTTTTCATTTCTTCAAATTATAAGCTCATTGTTTACCCCCAATTTAGACCAGACTATTTATAATTATATATATATATATATATGTATTTATGTATACTTTATTCATCTATAGACTATTATTTTGGAATATAATTTATATATATTTATATATATAATTTATTCGTATATCGACTATCCCGATACGGTACATGAAATGGTACCGGTATCAAAGTATTTTGTTCCAGCACCTTGACCGATACGGCATCCGGTATAGTATTTAAAACCTTGATCGGAATACCAAGCTCATGAAACAATGAGCAAATCCAAATAAGCTCGGAGGTGGCTGAAGCAAGAGCTCGGTACTCTGCCTCGGTAGAGGAACGAGCCACAACATGCTACTTCTATGTGCTTTAGGAAATGGGACAGTCACCTAGAAAAATAAAATAAGTAAAGGTGGAGGATCTGGTATCCCAATCACCTACCCAATCTGCATCAAAGAACCCTTGAAGAGTGAGATTTCTAGTGCACTTGAGGAGAATACCATGATTAAGAGTGCCCTTCAAGTAGCGCAAAATGCATTTGGCAGTAGTTCAATGAAGCTGAGACGGTTTATGCATGAACTGAGCCAACTTGTTGACCGGGAAAGGAATGTCGGGTTGAGTAAGAGAGATATTGGAGAGCTCCTATGACTTGGCGATACTCTGTCGGATCAACATGAGAAGATCCATCATGAAGCTGAAGAAGATCTATCTTGGTGTGAGTAAGAAGATCCCAAATATATTTTTTTTAGGATAGGAACAATCTGTGTTTAACTGAAATCACCTCGACACCAAGAAAATAATTTAAGGATCCAAGGGCCTTCAGAGAAAAACGATGACGAAGCTGCTGAACAACTTTAGAGATAACAATAGAATCATTGCCAATGAGTAAGAGATCATCCACATATACCAGAAAAAATAGTGTAACTCCATTACAATTATAGATAAATAAAGAGGAGTCAGATTTGGACTGCTGAAAGCCCAATTGAAGAAGACAAGTGCTCAGTTCTTGATAACAAGCATGAGGTGCTTGTTTCAAGTCATACAAAGACTTCTTTAACCTATAAACATTAGAAGACAGATTAGGATAAAAAAAAAAAAAAACCCGAAGGTTGAACCATGAAGATGTCCTCCTGAAGTCGGCCATGCAGAAAGGCATTATTAACGTCCAGTTGTTGAAGTGGCCAATTTTTCTGAACAACAAGGGAGAGGATAGCTCAAATAGTCACTGGCTTTACAATTGGACTAAATGTCTTATTATAATCAAAACCGTGCCATTGATAAAATCCTTTGGCCACCAACCTTGCTTTATAGCAAGAAATACTACCATAGGATTTCGTATGATTCGAAAAATCCATTTGCATCCAATGGGTTTGATGGTTGAGCTTGGTGGCACAATCTCCCATGTGCCATGTTTAACCAAAGCAGTGAACTCCTTTAACAGAGCATGCCACCACTTGGAATCCTTCAAGACTTGAGACACACATGAGGGCTTTATAGGTTGAGGAAGAGGATGTTTTGTGGCTAGGTAAAGGTGTTTGGGTTTATGAATATCATTCATAGACCTAGTAGTCATGGTATGGGTATGGGTGGGCTGGGTCCACTACAAGTGTGTGGAGTTATTTCTACTAGCCTAGATTGTGCAGGGGAAGAAGATGGTTGAGAAAATGGAGGCGAAGCTGTAGGAGCACTGTCTGTCATGGTGGTAGGAAAGGAGCGCATCTATCCAATGGAAGGCACTACTAGTATGGCAAGATCTTGTGTGTTAGCACCTAAAAATGACAGAGAGGGCACATTGACATGGGCAGAGGAAGAAAAAGGAAAAATACACTAATCAAAGACCACATGCCGAGACAAGTAGATGCGAGATGTATGAAGGTCCATACACTTATAGACATTTTGTGAGCTCAAGTAACCTAGGAAGAGACAAGGCATTGATTTTGGTTGTAGTTTACTTGTGGTATAAGGTTTTAGCCATGGGTAACACGGACAACCAAAAATTCTCAACTTCTTGTAATCGAGTAGGCGACCAAATAACACTTGAATGGACTCTTATTTTTAAAATAGTAGTGGGCATACGATTTATTAAATAAACCGCTGCCTGAAATGCATAAGACCAATAAGATGAATTGAGACTCGCTTGACTCAATAGATTTTGGCCTGTTCAACGATGTGATGATGCCGACATTCACTTGTACCATTCTGTTGAGGTGTATGAGGAGTGGTGGTTAGGGCTGAGCAACCAGGTACCGGACCGGGTATCTAGGTATACCCGGTCTGGAACCCGGATTCCAAATCCGGACCGGGTTCTAGCCCGGATATATCCAGGTTATGACTCGGGCTAGAACCTGGATTGATCTGGGTGTTTACAACCCCGAAATTCAGGTTCCGGCCTATAATCGGGTTTTTTTTTTTTTTTAACAAAGCCTATATTATTAAATTAATTTTCAAGAAAAACATAATGCTGAAAACCTATATTATATTATACTTTTTTCAAGAAAACATATCAAAATTATAGATTCAAGAAAAAATAATGCTGAAATTGAAAGACTATTCTATATTTATCTATATTATATTACACTTTTTTCAAGAAAACATATCAAAATTACATATTCAAGAAAAAATAATGTTGAAATTGAAAGACTATTCTATATTCATCTATCTTGACGACTGAACAAAATTACATAATCCACTATTGGATGTAGGTTTTTTTTCCCAACAACTGGAAGTGATTCCTCTATAGCTTGAATGAAAGTTACAATCTTGTAAGTGAAAAATCCCACCAAATTTTTTATGCTTGCTGAAGGTTACAGATTCCTGCATGAACACAAATCATTACATTCATATAAATATACATACAACTACACTTGCAAACACAGGCTAGGCAAATATTGGGTTGTCTACATTTGCCATCTCCTCATATAGATAGAAATCTGAGTTTCAAAGCTTTCCTACATTTGCCTCAAGCCTCTGTCAACAAAATGTAGCCATCTCCTCATACAAATTTTTCTATAATTTCTGTGTTGGCATCAAGTTCTATAGTTTCTATTGCAAAATTTTTCTGCAATTTTTGGGTTTAAAGAAAACCCGGGTACCGGGTTTTAAATTAGGTACCTGGCCCGGGAACACCCGGGTTTTAAAAACCAGGTACTGGGCCGGTGCCCGTAACCGAAACCCGGTTATCCAGGTTCCAAACCTGGCCAAAACAAAATTTGGCTCGGTTGCCCAGTCCTAGTGGTGGTTAGCCAACTAATGGAATTAGAAGAAAGACATTGTCAAAGAGCATGATATTCCCCCCCATTATCCGAGTATAAGTGCTTGATTTGAAAGCTAAATTGTTTTTCAATTATCCCGTTTAACTATGGGAAAATGGAGTGAACATCACTTTTTCAAGGGATTGGAAACAACTAACAATAATTGGTAAAATGATCAACAAATAATGAATAAAAATGAAACCCATTAATTGAAGTGGAAGACGTAAGCCCCCAAAGATCTGTGTAGATATATTCAAGAGGATGAGTACTAATAAGAGAAGTGGAAGAAAAAGGCAATTTATGATTTTTATTGCATTGACAAGCAGTACAAAGAGATGTTAAAGAGATATGAGACACTATGACTGGAAGAAAAAATCGACGAATAATCAAATCAACAATTTTACTCAACAGATGCCCAAGTCATCTATGACAAGGGTCAAATGTTGTTCGTTCACCAACAAGTGCTAAAACAGAAGACTTGGTAGCGGGAGAAGCCATTGGCATTGGATAGACACCATCCTGACATTTACCGCAAATAAGAGTCGCCCCCATGCTCCGATCCTTCATAAGAAAATGAAATGGGTGAACCTCGAGATAAACATTATTGGAATGAGTGAAATTATGAACAAAGATCAAGTTCTTGTGAATATTAGGAACACAAAGTGTATTGGTTAATGTAAAGGGCTTCAAGGAAGAGGCAAAAGTCATAGAGCCAACATGTGTGATTCGCAAACCCAAGCCATCGCCAATGAAGACCTCATTAGTGCCATCATACTCCAAGTGAACAGATAAATTGGCAAGATCAGAGGTAATATTGTGGGAAGCAGTTGAATCTACAAGCCACTTCTTGTCGTTGGACCCACTGGTAGTGGCACAATTCACAGACTTCTCACTGGAAATTGAGCGACAAGTCTTGGCCGAGTGTCCCACTTTGTCACATAGTTGGCAAACAATCTTAGGCTTACTAGACAGCTCTTTGCGACCAGAGCTGGTGTGATTCTAACCAGAGGAACTGATGCTGGAGCGTTGGTTGCGGTTGGACTTGGAAGCAATAGTGCGGCGTTGAGTGGTATTTGCAGTAGCACCACGGCAGAGTTGGAAGTTTCAATACATTTCAAGTAGCTTTTGTGGCCAACCAGCATGTCATGAAGCTCTTCAAACGTAAGAAAAGTCTCACGTGCCCGAATAGTTGCTGCAATATCACATAATTTAGGACCGAGGCCATTGAGGACATAAAGAGTCATGTCATTCATTGAGACGGGAGAGTCAATCATCACAAGTTCATCAACAAGAACCTTGATGGCATGGAGATACTCAGAGATCAAGCGGAAATCTTGCTGAATGAGAGTCAACTCCTCCTTAAGTTGCATAACATGAGTACGTGAACAATTGGCATACAATCGTTGCAACTTGGACCATGCATCATGGGCAATGAACGAAGTAGCAATGAGTGGTATCACTAGTTTGGAGACGGATGCAAGTATGGTGTGAAGGATCAACTTATCTTGCTTGAACCAACTCTAGAAGGCTGGATTGGGGACATTTGCAGAAGATGATCCGGTAGAGAAGGTGCTGGTGGGGAGCGTCGGTGACGGATAGATAGTGTTACCATCAAGATAACCCTAGAGGTCATAGCCAATAAGCAAGGACATCAATTGGGCGCACCATGAAGGAAAGTTGGAAGGGTTCAGCTTCAAAGGAAGCTGGGAGTCAGCATTGATGGCAACAAGACGAGTGTCACCATTGCCAGTAAGCTTAGAATTATTGACAACCATAGACTTAGGGGATGCAGCCATGAGGAAAAAGAAAAAAATTTAGAGGACCGTGCTCTAGATACCGTATAGAATTGCGGAAGTTTATTTCATTGATATGAAGATGTCCTATATATAAGGACTGTACAGAGTATTGCAGTTACAAATTCAAACACACAGCAATATCAAAAATATTCAAATAACATAACAAGAAGAACCTAGGCTATCGAATACCAAATTTACAAGAGATAAAATACAATTAATCTAGTCAAGGAAATCAAGATAGTTACAACTACATGATTTCCTTTATACTAACTCATTCCAGCAAACTTCTCATTTCTGCAAAATTATTGTGAAACTCATTCACTTATAAACTACTAAAAGTTTATTTGTCATCCTAATATGGGAAGTCAAATTGGAGGGAATATTTAAAATAATCCAATATTTGAAATAATCCAACATTATTACTCTTATATTTCGAGTCAAAAAATAAAAGCAGCTCTAGTCGGAAATAGTGGCTTACTTTTTTTTGATGAAAACTTTGAATATTTCAAGATTTGATTTTTATCTAGTTTCTCTATACGATAATTTCATTAAAACATAAACAAAATCTGCACTTTATTAAAAAGAACACGAAATATATAACAAGCCAATAACATTCGGAACTTTGAAAAATACAAATATGAAATCACCCACATCTAAGATATTCATGTATGTCATCTAATCCAACTACACTATGCAACAATTATATCAAAACAACTCAATAGGCATATATATGCTTTGATAATATTATATTAAATCATAAGCTATCCTTAGAACTTAAGCTATAAGAAAAAACAAATTTATAATTATAAAATTTGGAAAAACCACAGAGACGCCTTTTTAGCCTCATTTGGATTGGAAAGGTGTTTCATTTCATGTCATCTCATCATTACAACTTTTTCAAACTCTCACACAAAGTATAATAAACAATTCAATTCTTTTAAATCACAATTCAACTTTTTCAAATTTCAAAACAATAATAATATTTTATTTAATTTTTATCTTTCATCTAAAATTATCTCATCTCATATATGAATCTAAACTAGCCTAATTGCATGGGTCGACTAGACCATCATTAATTTTCATATATTTGAAATGAAAATGATTGTTGATATATAGGACGTACAAAAAGTGCGCTGCAGAAAAAAAGTAGAGAAAAAATCCTAATAAAACTTTTTAATTTTAATTATTTTATTTCTATTTATAGAATTATGATCAATTATATTTCCGCCATCACCACTCAGTACTAGAAGAGATGCTTCTGAAAAATCATAGGCGCAATATTTTTTTGTTTGTTTGCTTGTACAACATTAATCGTATAATCCATTAAAAAACCAGTCAAAATATAATCATATATGTATAAATACGCCAAAGAAATAAAAAAGAGCAATTCGTGCGTTGAACTGTATTTTCCCAATATGCTAAACGTATATATAAAAGATGATCATGTGCTTCGCCAGACATGCAGCTAGTGTGTTTAATTCCAAGATCATATCATGATCAGGATCATCATCCAAAACAGACTGCTTTTGTCGGGTGGGAAGACAGCGATCGGGGTAAAAACAATATGTGATCAGCGAGATGAAGAGCATGCGCAAGCCTGGAAAAGAAACATTTATGAAAGCCTAGTAGTAAAGTAGGAATATTAATTTAAGCAACAACGTCGAAAGAGACACAAAACCCAAGCCTGTTGTGGATAATCCTACTGGGTATGATCCTTGTCTGTCGTCAAAAAGGCACTACAACATTTTGTGGCTTTTTCCATAATAGAAAGTGGTCAGAAAAAGCTAAGATTAATGGCAAAAAAGAATTTTCCGACCAAAATTTTTCATGGGATGTTGGTGGCATATAATAAGTGACGAATACTATTTTGCCACCAAATTTTTTTTTCATGGGAAAAGGTAGATTTTTTCCACGAATCCAATTTGTGATAAAAACTAATTTAGTTCGTGACAAAAGCAGTTTGGATTTAAGCCTTTGTGGTCTTTTAAATTTATTTACCCACTAATCTTTTGGTAGAAAATAATACAATTCCCACGATAATATTTATTGAAAATATGGTGACATAAAGTTTTTTGTGATGTATATTGTTGTGCCAAAAACATGTTTGTAATAGACTTTGTGGTGCCAATTATATCACGAATGTCTACAGTTTTGTGGCAAATATGCATTAGCTAGTGAGCATATAGTCGTAAAAAGTATTTTCCATGAGTTGCATTCATAGCAAATGCTCTAATATTTTACAAAAAAAATTGCAAAAAAAAAAAAAAGAAAGAAAGAAAAACAAAAAGAAAAGAAGAAAAAAGAGATTTAGCCAAAAATAATCATAACAAATAGTCTCCATTATAGGCTTAAATAAATATATTCCAACATTAGAGATTAAAATTGACACTTATAATAATTTAAAAAGAAAAAGGGCCAAACTTATCCATTCCCAATACATTTGTTTTTACAAACTTATCCATTCCCAATACATTCAAGATTTAGACACCAATACCAAATCCTTTACAAACTCAAAACTGCTCCTCACTTAATCCCAACACTTCAAAATAATTTATCTTTATCCAACTCCATTCCATGCTCAAACATCAACACAAATGAAGCCAAATTACCTGTAAAATAATGGGTGTCTAATCAACTTGACCTACAAATAACTAAAGTTCAACATTTATCAATAAAAAAGAAACTAGCAAAAAATGAACACTATTGTAATATCATTCTTAATGAACGCTACTGCAATGAACACATTCCAATGAACATTACTACAATGAACACATATTCCAATGAACACTCCTTCAACCACGAGTAAGACTTTAGCAAAAGGATAAAAGGATATTATCAGTTGAATTGGGGAGCAATTATGGTCATAACCTGATAATATATATGAACTATATACATAACAAAATAAAACAATTTACAGATAATATTCATATGCATCTCAAAATAAGCTAATATACACATCAATCACAGTAATATAGATTTTAAAATAAAACAAAATAATCATGTATGTTACTATGCATCTCAAAATGAAGGAAGATATGCATCCATTATAATAATATACATACCAAAATAAAATCTCACATAATACATTTCAGTAGCAACAAATACTTGGCTGAATCTATTGACTTTCACTTATTAATATACAATCAATACATGGGTGCTAAAAATCATTGAGTATTGGCCAGACAAACAGAGAGAAAAAATCAGAGGCACTGGAAATTAATTAATAAAAACAAGTTTATTAAAGAATAACTAACCAAGAAAGGATGGTTCTCAAATGGTAACTGGTAATGGGAACAGCTTGTCCAACTTGTTATTAGAGAGGAAGTGGAAGAATTTAAAAGATGGCATTCTAGCTGTCTTCACAACATGACCAGAGAGGAAGAAAAAGAAAGAACAGATGCCCAAGACACTGTTCTAGGAAACAGCAGTATGGATGACCAATGCATGCTTGCCCTAACCATTAAATCTTGCAGCATGAACAAGAGCTTTGGAAGAATTCAAAGTACCAACGATCCTCAAGATTAAAAGAAAAGAAGTTCAAAATATTAAGGAATGTGAAACCTTTGAGGTAAACGGATCTCGAACCAAGGGAGGATGTATGTGTGTGTGTGTGTGTGTGTGTGTGTGTGTGTGTGTGTGTGTGTGTGTGTGTGTGTGTGAGAGAGAGAGAGAGAGAGAGAGAGAGAGAGATTTTAGAGATTTCTTATAACTAGTTCCCTAATATCATCTTGTTCATGTGCCATCTAATTTGAAACTGAAACCTGGAGGTTATGAATTGATTTGTTTTGAAATCAATCAAGGCCCACTATGTATTTGCAGCATAAGAAATAAGACAATTGGAAACCCTCTTACACAAAAATAAAGATATTAGAGGCAATCAATATAATTGTGCAAGCAGTTTTAAGTAATACATTGCCCAGCGGTCATACCTGCACGTTCTTTCTAACATTTGAATCCTCAGAACGTCCAGCTGCCGAAAGCCTCTGCAGTTTCTTCTCTGATCTCTTTATCAATCCAGTGATCTCTTGTGAAAGAGACTCGATCAAACGTTGATCTTCTTTACCTTGGCTAACTCAGCCATTCTAGTCCGTGCACGCTGGACATTTGCCGCTATTTCTTCATAAACATCAACCCAAGCTGGAGGTAGACCCACAGTAAGTGCACCCTTACTGCAGAAAAAGAACAAAAAAACATGATTTTACAGGCAAAATTTGATGCACCCTTACATTCGAAAGAAAAGCTTAACAGGAACCTATGGTTGCACTCTAATAATACTATTCACGCTAATTTGGAAGATAGGATTTTTTGGAGAATAACAAATTTCATAGCCAACTCCTTTGCAGTGAGTCCACCATTGGTACCAAATTCAAATCTGAAATACCAATTAATAAAAAGGTGTTTGGTATACCCCAGTATGTCAGCTTCATAGTAGAAACAACCAATATCCTCTTCTAAATAATAATCATAATCATAATAATAACAACAATAATAATCATAATATAAGCAATCATCAGGACTTATTTATATTAATTGGTCCAACAAATGGCACCAAAACTTGTTAAATGACAACCCCATATTGCTAACAGTTACTTCAAATCCATGTAATTTAAAAAACAACTACCCAAACCTTGCTAATCAGCAGAAGGTGCTCAGCTATTACTAATATAGGGTAAAATTGTTTAGTCACAGAACAATGTTAGAAACTGCTTTACCACTGCATGACCATGCTCATGCCATCCTCTCTATCTCATATTTTCTAAAAACAGCCCTTTTTATCAGTAAAACAACCATGTTTTTCATTGATGCAAGTTGACAATATAGAACCTAGATAAATTAAAACCTAGATACAAACCAAAAATAATACAATGAAATTTTCCTATGAGGCTGCAGGAGCCCAGACGACATCATGCAGGGCCATTCTTTGATCTCTGTAATAGCAAGTGCAAGTTATTATCAATGGCACAAATACTTTGATATTTATATATACAGACTATTTTCAGACACTAGCAAATATTTTCAGACATCAATGGCACAAATATTTTCAGACATCAATGGCAAAGAACAGAGATCCACTATCTATTGCAAATAACAAAGATTAGTGAAACTCACAAATGACTAAAAAAACTAGGGTTTTGAGTTAGTAAGAACATATCTCAGTGCAATGCAACCAAGAAGAAATTCAAATACGTACAACCAAGGACAGATCTCGAATACATACCCTAAATCACAAAATGAATCTCATATGAAAGCATATATATGATGGTGGCTTGAATGCGGGTTGCGACAACGACGTGGAGAAGTCGAGAGGGAATTATTGAGGTATCCAACCATCTACACAAAAAATTAAAATCTGAAAACCAAGCTCTTAGTTAATCAGAAAAACTACAAGGGGCTCTTATAGAGATGAGAGAAACAGAGAGATGAGGGAGAGACCGTGGGGGATCGGGGCTTGAAGAGGGAGAAACTTGAGTGGATGTGAGAGAGCTTCTTGCACGGCTGAGAGGAAATCGATGTCGGTGGCTAGGCTTGCGACGGCGCACGACGGCAAGGAGGGGGAGAAAACAGAGAAATAGAGAGGGAGTAGAGTAAGGGTTAGGGCGCAATGGTGGACGGAGAGAAAGGAGGGGGAGAGGGAGAAGTGGTTCGGCGACGGCGTCGTGGTGCTGTCGATGGCGGCAGCGCGGGCTAGCTAGGGTGGTCACGGGAGGGGCCGGCATAGCTGGGGGGGAGGGGGGAGGCGAGAAAGAGGAAATGAGAGGGATTAGAGTTTTGGGCGCGGGGGGAGGGGAGGGGGGGGGGGGGGGGGGGCGTTTGTTTTTGTGAGTATTGGCGCCGATGCTATTTGATTGAGTATTTAAATTTTAATTACCGCTAATATTTTCATTGCTAAAAATAGATAAGCCACACTAATAAGGATACAAATTAAATAATTTTTTGTGATGACTTTATTTTATGATAAAAAGACAATCAACTCGTCACAATAATTATTTTTCCACTAAAAGTCTATATGTTGTCTATGTTTATTATTCAAGAAATAAGTTAGTCACAAAAATTACGGAGGTGGTAGGAAAAAATCTTTTGCCATTAAATATTATCGACCACAACAATCTCATGGGAAAATGCCTATGTTTATTCTCTCCAATAATTTTAGTGACAAAAGGTCATTTTTTCTCACGATATTATGCCGCGGAAAAAAAACTCGTGGCAAAAGTCCCAATTTGTTGTAGTGAGGGAGAGTACTGGTGTTCTTGTAGGAGGAGGCATCAACCACAAGATGGTAGAATATTATTGTAAATTTGCTAGTCATGTTTAGTTTTATCTATCAATTATTTCAATTTCTTAATTAATTTGCAATATTATGAAAACTATCATGTGATTTAAATAGGGTGATTGTGAATATTGAATTGAATTCATTTCTTAATTATCGATATCATGATCCGTCTAGCTTGCTTTTTGGTGCAATATAATTCTCTCAAACTAATTCATAAAAAAAGAAAAACAAAAGAAAATGTTAAAGAAAAAAGTATGTCCTTAATTCTCATATAGTTACAACTTACACGAGTTAATTTGTACCCATCTCGATCACTTTTAAGATGATCATATGTATGTACTTATGATCTTTGGATCGCAGATGATCTGTTGTCAAAAGAGAAGAAAAAAGGTGGCAGAACTCCATATTCTGATCACCCTTCAAAAAATGTCGTGGACAGCGTTGCAGGGACATGTTCTCCACTTGAAAAGGAGATCAAGAAAGCTGGTATATATATTATAATTAAGAGAAATGATATGCAGTTGTGGTTGTGCAAGCGGTGTGTAGTTTCTTTGAAAAAATTGAATTAATATGGGACCCATATGAAAAAAAAAATTAATTTTTTAATCGTGAACCCCATTCTTTTTCAAAGTGATTACGTGGCATTTGCACACTCCACGATTGTATGTTGCATTACTATATAATTAATCGGTTTCCAATTTTATGGATTTTTATCACAAACCTTCTGATATTTTATATTTCATTAATTATAGGCTTATTTTTGCTGTATATATAAATTATATATAAAACACTAGAGTGGTTTAACTATTTAAAAATAATATTTAAGAAGAATTTTTTTATAAGATGTTTTCAAAAACAATATTTCTAATACTTTTACAGTTTTCCAAATTTATTATTATTAGTTTTAAATAAATCACGTTTTAATTTTGCTTTTAAAAAATTTAGGTGAAACTCTCTATTCCATGTGTCATGATGAAGTAGACCTTAGTCCTGTATGTTATGCTTGCAATTAATGATTTGGGTCAAGTAAATGACAAACAATTTTGTTGATGCTCGCAACACTTTGAAATGTTGATGGAGTAGACCTAATTTTTTTTTAGGAGCATCTCTATTCCATGTGTCATGTAGTAGACCTAGTCTCATGTTGATGCTTGCAACACTTTGAAACTTATTTTTTTTATTTTTATTTTTTGTCATGTAGTAGACCTAATGATGAAATAGACATCGAATCTCTATTCCATTATTAGTTTGCAAGCACCAACATATAGTACCAAGACCTTGTTTAAATATTGAGATAAGATGAGATGAGATAAAATGAGAAATTTGTGAATAATAGTTAAATAGTTTGTAAATAGTAATGAAATTGTTTAAGTTCAAATGTTTTATGGGGTTTTGAGAAATGAGAAAGAAAAAGAAGAAAAATATTATAAAGCTAAAATATTGATAGAACATAATTTTTTAATATTATTTTTATTTTAGGATTTGAAAAAATTGAATTTTTTCTAATAGTTTGTTAGGAAGTTTGGGATAGTCATAATGATTAGGTAATGATTATATGAAAAAGTTAAAGATTTGAAATTGAAGAGTGTTTATATTTGTAGTATTTGGATGTTGAGATGAGATGGAATCAAATGAGATGAGACCGTCTTGCAATCAAAATGGAGCCTAAGAAAATAAACTTACCCTCACTAAATTTATGGTATATGTAGTTATCCACAACGTTCTTTGTAAAACCAAATGAAGTAATAACATTGTAAAATTTCAAATAATATTAGCAGGATGTTTGTTTTAGTCCATAAATTGATTTCTTTAACTTGCAAACAAAATAACCACCTTTATCAGTATTAAAACCTTTAGCTTGCTTCATGTATACCTCTTCTTCAATAGTCCAATTCAAAAACGTTGCTTTTACATTCATTTGATGTAACTCTAAATCAAGGTAAGTTACAAATGCATAATTGCTCTAAAAGATCATTCCTTTAAAGAAACTAGAGAAAATCATGGTAGTCAATACATTCTCTTTGTGTGAATGGTTTAGCTACCAGTCTGGCTTTATATCTATCGATATTACTACTCGAGCCTATCTTGATTTTATAAATCCATTTACATCCAATGGCTTTGACTCCTTTAGGTGACTCGACAATTTCCTAGACTTGATTTTTAGCTACAGATTCCATTTCTTCTATCGTAACATCATGCCACAATTTTGAATTTTCTTTAGTCATGGCATGTGAAAATGAGATAGGATCGTCTTTAGGTCCTACATCAAAGTTGGGCTCTTGTAGTTACACAAAGTAATCATCAGAAATAACAGACTTTCTTTTTTGTTGAGGATATTCTTAATTCTACAATTTCATCCATATTATGTAGATGTTGAACTACAGAGTTAGAATTTGTATGTTCCTCTTGAGTTGATTATTCTTCAAGAGTATCAGATTGATTTCCTTCAATAACAATCATTTCATTTTCATTCATGAATTTTGTGTCTCCTCTTACTCTATCTTTTGAGGAGCATTACTCCCACTTATTCCAAGACCCTTAATAAATTTTACATTTTTGGCTTCCATAGTTCTAAGTACATGTGAGGGACAATAAAATCTGTGCCCCTTAAAATTTTCTGCATGGAAAATGAAATAATCGTTGATTGTCCTTTGATATAATTTCTTTAGGTGTGGGTTGTTGACCCTAACTTCAACTTGACAACCCCATATGTACATATATCTTAAACTAGGTTTCCATCATTTCTATAACTCAAATGGTGTTTTGGGAACAACCTTAGATGTAACTCCATTTATGAATATACACTGCAGTTTTTAAGACCTTACTACACAAAAATAGAGGAATTTTACAATTACTGATCATACTTCTTACCATATCCATAAGGGTACGACTTTGCCTTTCAACTACACCATTTTGTTGAAGTGAGCTTGGCACCGTTTATTGAGCAATAATGCATTCTTCTTTGAGAAAATGGGCAAATAAACCCAATCTTTATCTTGACTCTATGTATCTACCATAATATTCTCTACCTCTGTTAAATCTGAAGATCTTTATTTTATTTCTAATTATCTATCTACTTAATTTTTATATATTCTGAAAGCATTTAGTGCTTTAAATTTAAAAAAAAAAAAAATGAGGTAAAGCTATATAAATCACGAATATTCATCAATAAATGAGAAAAAATATCTCTGACCATTTAAACAAGGCATACTAAATGGTCCACAAATGTTTGTATGTGTGATTCTAAGATTTTCCTCACTCCTCTTGGCACCTTTATTGGTCTTCTTAGTTTGCTTACCCTTATGCAATCTACACAAGTACAAAATTTGGGAAGTCTAAAGTCTTTAAAAATCCATCATCAACAAATCTTTCAATTATTTCTGTGGAGATATGTCACAATCTCCTATGCCATAATATAGAGGATGCCTCAACAATAATATTAGGTTTAGTGAAAATATCATCATGCAAAGTTAATAGGCTATTTTACAAAATAAAATCTAAATTTATTTTATATAAGCCATTAGTCAAGATCCCAAAGCTTACAAATGTAGATTTGTTTAGATACATAAACGTCTAGATTCATAAAATTAAATTCAAATCCTAAAGGTACTAACTAGATATGGAGACCAAGTTTCAAGAAAATGAAGGTACATTAATTTTTTTTAAGATCCAAAATATAACCATTATTTAAAACAAGTCTAAAAGTTACTTATAAAAAACAAACAAGTCAGTTCCTACAGTCTCAACGTCTGAACGCATTCTATTTTTGAGTAAATGCCTTGTTCACTTTCCATCAGTTTCCTTGGGCTGAGAAACCTCTTCATGATATTGACAACATGAATTGAGGTATTTAAATCAGTCCACTATCTATGATGATGAGAGTTGACAAAGTTGGACTCATAGCCGATAGCACCCAAGAGAATTGAGATTACCTTTCTTCTCAAGCCATGATTTATACTTGATGCAATCATTCTTTGTCTCCCCCTTTTTCTTGCAAAAGAAGCATGTATCATTGTCTCTATAGAATTTAAATGATGATTTTCCATCATTCTTCCACTTTTTAATATCACATCTTTGCCCTTTTTCCATTGTCCCTTTGTTTAAGTAACAAAATGAGCTCTTCCAACATTTTCTTGTTTCAATCTCTATTCTTCTTGTACATATGGTTAAAAGTTCATTAATAGATCACTTTTTCTTATATGTGTTGTAAGAAATCTTAAATGATCCATATTTTGTAAGAAGTGAGTTGAGTGCAAAATGGACAAGTAATGACTCTGAGATCACAATTTCTAAAGACTTGAGTTGGGCTGCAATACCCCCCATTTCTATTATGTGCTCACGCACGTATTTGGATTTACCATGCTTTATAACAGAAAATTTGTTTATTAATTAGGGTGCTAAACAATGCAATATCAGAACTAACAAATTGCTATTAAATATCCATTATGTAGTCATTGAGTTTATCACACTATGGGATTGAAGCTCTAGTGCTCTTACTCACATGGGACGCAATGAGCATTAGACTTAATAGGTTAGACTCTTCCTACCTTTCATAGGTATTTTTATCTACTAATGAACTTGATTGGGTGAGTGTAGATGGATTATCCACAAAAAGTGCCAAGTCTAGGTCCATGCACCCTAATGTTAAAAATAAAAAATAAAAAATAAAAATTTTCAGTTTGAAAAATTATCCCCATTCAAAATTGAAATATTAGAAGATTCACAATTTAAAAAAGAAGTCGTAGTAGTAGCAATAATGTAACCAAGAACATATATCAATCCTTTGAATCAAACAATAACTATAGTTTGAATCGACTAATGCCTAATTCAAAAATAAATCTAAATCTCCTTATGGGTAAAGATTGAAATATGCATAATATTTGCTTATTTCTTTTCTCAATAATAAGACTTGTATATTTAAGAAGAATAGATCCTCCACCTCCCTTTCTTATTTTTTTCCCTACACCAAACTGCCCTCCCCCATCTCTCTCTCTTGTGTTCATTGTCTTTTTGTCCCAACAATGCATACACACATGACCACTGGGAGGACTACCACATCACCCGCTAATGGGAATTACCATGAGCAGTAAGCAGAGCTTGAGATGCCTACATTATCTAGAAATTTCTACCTCATATTGTAAGTGATTTTGTGAACTAACCTTGAAAATGACTTTGACGGAATTACGAAATTGTGTTCTGTGTGGCCATGTGAAGTGGTGGGATGTCGTGTAGATTTGTGACATACTAGTTCATCATAAATTATTTTTTGAATGTTTATCATTTGCCTGTCTCAAATCTATAACTATTTGTCGAATCTTTTACTATTGAATTGTGACTTATGCGTGGAAATTGAAATCAGTAAATTGTTGAATTTCTGTGAGTTTGTTGCTTTCATGACCCCAAGTCAAGTGACAACTGGAGAACATAAAACTGAGTGACATCCCCTGCGTTGTCATTAGGTGACAACGGGCTCGAGCGAGATAGTAACGCTCTTGGGTTGACGTCGTTGCATCTTTGCTAGTGGAGGCTAGAGGATGCCTGGCCACGAATGTGCCAATCGTGACAACGGGGTGCTGGCCACTCTGGTCACATGCCCTAAGTGCATTGTGAATGCAAGTGTGTGCCAGCATGCAATAAATAAGTGTACAGTTATAAACTTAGCGGAAAAATAAAAAGGGCAGTCTGAATTGCTAATAGTACCATAAGTTCAAATTACAACCCCAGCAGAGAAAATAATCCATAAATCATTACAGTCATCCGACTAGATAAAAGAAAAGCAACATCACATCAACCATATGTGGGGGCGTCCCCAGATCTTCACTCCTTAGGTGGGACCGGTCCTCTGAGCTCATGATTTTCCTCTACATCAAAGTCTACGGTTCTGCAGAGTAGAACCATAGGTGGGGACATCACAATGAAATTTCATAATATTAGCAAGTAAAGCTGATAGAATGACACCAAAAAAACACAAACATAGAAAAAGTGGACATATAACAGCATTTGAAAAATGAGATCTTTCAGCAGTGCACGAAACCAATATCATTCTAGACAATGTACAGAAAATGCCACGCACACCAAAAATCCACATTACACACAAGTGACATTCATTTATTGTGGTGTGCACCATGATCTCCACTAGGAATCATTCACACACTCTGTCTCCCTTTCTCACACTACGAGTAACGACCATCCTTGTGACTTTGTAACAAGCGATGCCCAACTCCACATTTAGCGCATACGTAACTAGACATCCTCTAGCTCCAACCAGTAAAGGGGCCATGGAGTTGTACCAAGAGCGTTATCATCTTGGTCGAGCCTGATGTCTCTCGACAACAGCGTGTGGGATGTCACTAAGTTTTACACGCTCCCAAGTGACCAAAGGAGTTCCATCGAGATAATAGCCAATTTCGGCTTGGCATCGTGATAGGTACACCCACAAAAACTTAGCACAATTCATATAATTTAATGACATGCAATAAAATAAAACTCAATTATGTAGCAAACAGTTATTGGATAACATGGCATAGCAAAGTACGCTAACAACCACAATACAACAACACATGTTTCATAGTTATAGATTTTCACAACTACACGCAATTCCCAATGCTTCACCTGGCCCTTGGCCAAGATTTCATCACCAACTATAGTTATTATCCCAACACTATACATGCCGTCAACCACTTAACCAAACATAACCGGACTGCAATAAAAACACAATTTTTCAATGTCAGTATTCAAAGGGTTAGTTTAGGGTTTTACTTACAACGCGGAAGGTAATTTTGGATGATCGAGCTCGCTGAATAAGGTAACCCGTGTGTGTGTGTGCATGTCACTACGAGATGGAAAAATAGTTAGTTAAATCTGACGATGCCTAAAAATTAATACAAAAATAGAAAAATAGAGTGGCACACAGCTTATTGTGGTCGGGAGGGAGGGGTAGAGCACGACAACGATAGTGGCAGGGCACATTGAACAGTGGCTATTTTTAGGCAAGATGAGATGCAAGTGGAAAAATTTGTGGATGGTGGATTTGATGAACTCAGGGGATGGGGAAGGGGACCAGTGGTGCTGGTAGTTTGAAACCCTAAGAGAAACATATCTGGTTTCGGTGTTAGGGAAGATTTGAGAGGGGAGAGGTAAATTTAGAATTGGAAGGGGGTGGGGGGTGGTCAGACGACCTTCATTGAGCAACGGTGGGTGGCAGAGGAACTATGAGAGACATCGATCGACAGATTTGAGAAAGGGAAGCGATGATGACCGGTATGGATGATGACGCTGTGCGATGACAGATCTGAGGTCCGAATGAGATCCATGGCAAATCTACCTGATCTTGAGATCAGACAGCAATGCGCTTTGGTGGCGGCAACACCAAAGCCAAGGGGAGAAGAGAGAAGATGGTGAGAGAGGGCCAATAAATCAAAGGTGGAGATGGTTAACGGGGTCTCTTGCAAACCATACGAGTGGCAAGGGAGGAGTAGTCGGTGCGACGGGGTTGGTTTTGCAATTGTGGGCACAACCCAACAGAAAGTTTAATGTGGGGAGAGAGAGAGAGACAGAGAGATAAACGAACAAAGGAAGAAAGAGAGAGATGGGGCGAAGGAGCTTTTCGACGAGGAGAGGTATGGTGGTTGGACGATCCGAGAGGAGGCAGTGGCAAGGTCTGGGTTGCAGGGGAGAAAAGACAGAGAAGGGGGCAAGTGCAGCGTTGGAGGGAGAAGAAGGGAGGAGAAAATTTTTTAGGGTTTTCTTCCCTTAGGCTAAAACGACGCAATTTAGAAAAAAGGGTTGGGTTCACTTGCACAGGCTGGGCTGGCTCACACACACACACCCACACACAATAAAATCTACTTGAATAACAGTTTGGGCTTCATCTAACTAAAGAAAACACATATAGACTTGGGCTTCACAAGAGTTTGCTCAGATCACACTACAAGAAAAATAAATTTTTGTAACTATTATTTTGCAACCAAATGGACTATTTCCGACGAAATATACAGGCCACTTATGTAAGATTTGGGAGAAAAATCAAATAATAAAAGTGTCATTAGAATACTTACTTTTAGCCATCGTTGATCAAATATTAGTAGAACCAATTATTTCTTGATTGTGAGCACTCACAAGTTTTCTATACAAAGAGTACTGTTGGATAGAGGTATTCAACTTATATGATTTTTTTACCTTGTTGTTATTGAGAATCACAGGCTTTTATATAAATAGGCCAAGAACCTTATCCATAAGTTTCTAAGGATTATTCATTCTATCAAGGAACGTAACTATTCTTTTCCTAATGAGCATTTATTTTTATTTTTTAATTATTCAAAGTTTAATACTAATAAAAACTCTTTTAAGATAATAAAATATATAATTATATATATAGAAGACGCGCGTGTGACACGTAAGCCACTTAAGTCTCCTATAAGAAGATGTGTTCTTTCATGCTTTACATACAAGCGAGAATAAAATAACTCAAATTTTACCTCGCTAGACGTACTTGGGTGTTACACGAATATATATAAATATATACATATATAAATATTTATATATGTATATATTCAAGCATAAATCCTGGAAGAAAAAAAGCCGAATATTGAAGAAAGTTCTTTGTAATGGAAGACAGCTTTATATTGACTGGACTAAGGGATGTAAGTTTATGCTTTATTCCTTTCTTTAAGAGCACTCAGATCATAAGCAATATAATTATATGTAGTTCTCTTTGTTAATGATCTTTAAGGAGCTCACTTTGGTATTTGGTTCTCTCTTTTGCTTTTTTATTTTTTATTTTTTTTTCTCTAATTAAGTGGATCTCTTCTGATCAACGTTTCTGTAAAGGTGTTCCTTTGAGGGAATCTTAAATAGAGAAAATCACTTCAAAATTCTAATCGTAAAGAACCTTGCAAAAACATCTAGAATAACCTACTATTGCCTGTAATTAATTTTCCTTAAGCTACAGTACTACGCACTTCTCTATCTGCAGTTACAAATTTTGTGTATAAAAGAGAAGCAAGCTCCTAATTTCTTTGATTTGTACGCAACCAGCGCCAGAAAAAAATACACGTACACTATTCGGAGCCCTAGCTCCAGCGCAAGCAGGAGGCCAGGAATAACTTAACCCTATTCGGCAGGAACACATGGACGAAGGAGAAGGTACGTTCCAACACATACTCTTTTTTTCCTCATCTATTACATGTATTTAGTTCTGCATAACATACTTAATTTACTACTGAACTTCTTTGGATAATCCTTCTGGGTATGTGGAGGAGACATATTCAATCAAGATGACATTAATACCTTTGATATATAGTTTATGATCAGCATGCCAAAAATTTCTTCGCCTAGATCTGCATGTAACAAGGGTTAAAGGCTAATTTCTAAAAGGCCTAGGGTCTAACAACGCTTGATCAATTAGTACGACGTTGTATAATCTTGTTGAAGTGGTATAAACTTGTTTGGGTTCTTAATTTTGCATTATTATGATTATTAATTATCATGAGATTTAAATAGGATGATTGAGAATATAATATGTTGTAAAAATAAAAAAAGGTGGCAGAAGTACTCCATGTACGTCCTGACTCTTCAAAAATTGTAGAGGACAGCGTTCCACTTAAGATTTCTCCACATCAAAAGGAGAATTATAAAGGTATTATTGTAAACCATCAGTTTCCAATTTAGATATTCATCATAATATAAACTTCCTAGTTTCTGATATTTTATTTCACTAGGTTGTTTTTGTTGTATAAAACAATATGTATTAGCGGTCTTGTAAAGATATATGCACAAGTCTTCTAATGTACAAGACTCAAATATTACCCAAGTTCCAAAAAAGAATACAAGACTCACTTGTATTGATTTATTGAAGAGAATCCTTATAAAATATATATAGAACTTAGTAACATAGAAATGATATTGAAATAAATGCTGACTGAACCAAACAGATCCAATAGAACTAACAGATTCAGAATAATACCAATCGTAAAACAGAACAAGAAATAGCAAGAACAGAATCAATAGCAAGAATAATAATGAAAGAAATAACAGAATGAAAGAACATAAAGAATCAACACGGAATATACATGGTTTGACCCTAATAGTCTACATCCACGGCAGGAATGGCCTCAAAGCTTTATTGATAATCAAAATCCATCACAAAGAAGCCTTAGAAATCCTTTCATTTACAAAGCCCTCATCTCATTACCAGAAAATCACAGAGATTTTCCCCTTAAGTGAGCACCCTAATGCAAACCCTAAATTTCCCCTCTCTGCTTTCACTCTCTCTCAAAAGCTCCCCTTAGCCTGAATGCACCAAATGAATTAGGGTTACAAGGCATCGGATAGCAATACATATATATAAGAAGTCAGATGCCACCACGTGTCAAGATCCTGCAGCTCAAGTGTGAAGCCTTTATGTTGCAACTTATGACTCATGTGTAAATCACGTGATTAACCAGCCCAGCAAATAATGCTTTAAGGTCCCAATATCAGCCACATGTCCACCATTCACAAGTTACAACATAGAGGGTCAGATAAAAAATAAATAAATAAATGTATTGACACTACATTTACAAATCTCTACCTTGGCAAAACATTTATTGTTAAGTTTTATCAATACTCATCATTGGCTATTCCTACACTTGTCCCTCCTGCTGGGGACAGACTCTAGACTCCATACTAATTATTAAGTTCATACAGTGTCTGAACTTAGGACATGGAATGGACTTAGTCATCATATCTGAGGGATTATCCTCAGTTGAGACTTTCTCTACACACACTACTTTGGACTCTACAACATCCCTAACAAAATGAAGCCTAATATCAATATGTTTGGACCTTTCATGAAAAACTTGATTTTCAACTCATACCCTTTCTCAACATTATTCCCAAAAGTGAGACCCAAGTTAGTAGATCCTGCCAGATACCTCAATACCCATTTAATGGCTTGCCAATAGGCTTTTCCAAGATTCCCCATAAATCTACTAACTATACTCACAGCATATGTTAAATTAGGTCTAGAACAGACCATTGCATACATTATACTTCCCACCATGCTAGCATAAGGAATTTTTTGCATGAAGTTAATGTCAGATTCTGTTTTAGGGGCCTGATCTATAGATAATTTAAAATGTTGACCTAAGGGTGTGTTAATAAGTTTCACATGTTCCATACCAAATCTTTTAAGGATTTTAGAGATGTAATTTTTCTAAGACAAAAATAATAATCTAGCACTCCTGTCCCTTTCAATTTCCATTCCCAAACTTTTCTTAGTAGGGTCCAATTCTTTCATTTCAAATTCTGATTTCAGCATACATTTAACTTGATCAATTATAACAGTATCTTTACAAGCTACCAGCATGTCATCAACATACAATAGGAGAAACAAATATTCATTTTTCTTCCTTGTAATAGATACAACTATCATAGCAGCTCCTTTTAAAATTATTGTTAATCATGTGTGTATCAAATCTTTTATACCATTGCCTAGGTGACTGTTTAAGACCATATAAAAATTTTTTAAGAAGACACTTGATTGTTTTTAATTTCATTAGTAAAACCTTCAGGAGGTTGCATATAGATTTCTTATTCAAGTTCTCCATGCAGAAAAGCAGTTTTAGCATCTAATTGTTCTATATGCAAGTTTTCGAAAGCTGTATAAGCAAGCAGTAACCTAATTGAGCTATGTTTAACCACAGGAGAGAAGATTTCATTAAAATCAATTCATTCCCTCTGTGTAAAGCCTTTGGCTACAAGCCTAGCTTTATACATGGTCCCTTTCCCTAGTATGCTTTCTTTTTACAGTACTTTTGCATGATAGTTTTTAGAAAAAACTATAATTTATAAGATGTTTTTAAAAAACAATGTTTAAAAATTATAATTTATAATTATAATATTATTCCAGCTTTTTAGGAACATAATTTTTCTAAAAGTTCCTGCCAAAAAAAAAAAAGAAAAAAAAACAAGTTGTTAATTCTAAGTGCATATTGATAATCATGTGTTCTTTCTAATTTAAATTATTTTATTAAAAAATGTTGTACTTGCTTCAGAGATGATCATCTACACTCTTGGGGAAGCAGGGGTATATATATATATATATATATATGTTATCAAACGAACGTCAGAAAGACAATATTGGGAAAACCCAATATATAAATAAGTACGTACCGATCCTCCAAAGATGACTACGACTCGTGTACTAAGTGTCCAGCCAAAAAGTATGTCATGAGTACCGTACGTTGAGTAGAACTCATTGCATGATCTCATGGTGAAAATATATAAGACCTTCGACAGCATTTCACGAACGTACAATTAATCCATCTTGTGGAAGCTGGGAAAAGAAAGGTCATGTTATGATCACTCAGTTCCTAATTAATTGGTTTATATGTTTATTTTAGGTTTTCATTGTCTAAATACTATGATATCTTCGCATGGTTATTTCTTTAGGTAAAAATGCAACCGTCTGACATGATGTACATTTTATAAACAAGTACTCCATCGAAAAAGGAAAAAGAAGGTATTATAGTAGAATAATGATTTGTAAAAACCTCAAATATTCAAGTCTTGGGCAAATCTTTTATACTTAGTATTATATATTTTCATTTAAAAACTTTATATTGGGATTGGTTACTAGGGGTGAGCTCGGTCCGATCTAGTTCGATCCCAGGAGGTTTTGTGGACCGGACTGGGACTAATTCCATCCAGGATTTTCCCACTTTGGATTGGACCGAACAGCCTAAGGACCGGGCCAGTCCCCATTCGAGATAGTCCGGTCCGGTCCGGTCGGTCTAACCTTCTTCTTCTTTTTCTAAATTGATTGATAAAAAAAAAATATTTAAAATACTAAATTAAAATTAAGTGGCTTATTATTTGAAAATTTTATAATAAATTATACAATTATTAATATAAACTAGTATTATATATTATAGTTATACATCACAGAATATAATAAAACATTGATCTAAATATATATAGTTATAGACTTAGCACCAATAATATTATAACTAATAACTATACTACTAGTATTATTAATATATTACATGTTAGTGATAAATTGGTAATACTTTATTAAATAATACTCTATGTAGTTATAGTGATTTAATACTAACATATTAAGTTAACTATACTAATACTATTATAAATTTATGCATACATTATAATTTATACTATAACTCTTATAATATGTTAATCTATTAATATATACTAGTACTATATATTATAATTATACATAAAAGAATATAATACTTAAGTAATATTGTGATGTATTAATAATTAATTATATATAATTATTTATATAAATAATAAAAAATATATTTTTTAATTTTTATTCGATCCGATCCGATCTGGTCTGGAGTGAAAAATCCTTAGACTGTGGACCAGACTGAATGAATTCGGTCCTATATAATTTGAACCGGACCGGATCAATTCGGCCCGGTTAGTTTCTCCGGTCTGAACCGGCCGAATCTTTTTCTTATTGGTTACCAGGTCGAGAATTTTATTTTGAGAGGGGTGGATTTTCTTTTTTAAAAAAAATACCAAGATTGCAAACTAGTTAATTATATCTACAACCAATTCTATATATTTGCATGCAAATTTACTTCGATTTATTTCAACTCTTTAGCAATGTACCCTACAAACGATATTAAGCCCTGCGCGCGGTACCACTCCATGCCTAATTCCAACAACGTCCCGTATTGTCTCGGGACCTCTAGGTATACGCGCGCAGTACCGTCTTATTTAATTAGTACTATGTTCATCCCATGAATTAAACGAAAAATTTTTTTTAGACAGCCACTTGTATGGTTGGGGGATTAATTTCAGAATTAAAAAAAAAAATTGCATTTACAGTATTTTTTTGAAAATCTATTTGTAGTTATAGTATATATATATATATTTTTAAAGATTTAGAAACCATGCACCTTTTTTCCATGAAAAAAATCCTATATATTTGCTTGAATTGCAAAATATTTGTAATTTGTCTCGCATATATGCATGCATTGACAGAAATTAGAAACATGTGAAATGATATTGGTTTTAAGTTGGTTTGAACCCCTGCATTTAATGCCCATGCAGTACCCTTCCCTACAGATGTATACAAAGAGCGCCCGCGCCCGCCTGAGCGCCCATGTGGCTGCTCCATATTGTAAGTACTCAAGCACTTGAGATCGATCTAATGGTGGATGTGACGTCGTAGCTGTTGTTGTACTAGAGGCGGTTATATATGTCGTCATGTTTGTTTTATGGAAAATAAAATGTAAAAGTATTTGTAAAAACTCTGTTTGCTGCTGCATGTATTAAGACTTCTGATGCCAAGAAGATGCAGAGAGAGTAGAAAACTTGTATTCCTCAAAGTTATGTTTATATGAAATAAGAGTGTTGCTTTTATATCAACATACAAGCCTAAACTAGGCTAGTATCTCTAATAGCATGCTTCTCTCAACTACTGAACGTTTCTCTTTGTTAAAGTATTTGTAATGTCATTTAAGTTGGCATAATCCCCGATCATGCAAAGTTGTACAGGTACCTATATATATATATATATATAAAGAAATGGTCAACGAAAAACTTGAGGTAGGCAATTGGAAAGATTCACATTATATGTTTTGTGAAGTTCACTGAAAGGCAGCAAACCAAACATGTTTCGATCGATTTTATGCTACAAGAGGTACTGATCACAGTAATGCTCTGCTATTGTTCTTTTGTGAGTGAAAGAAACTTATAATTAATTTTACTTTCAATTTAATTATAACCAATGGCTATGCTCTGCTATGATCGATTGTAATGCTTCGGCCCCTTGATTCCATCATGTCAACATATGAGATATTTAATTAAATAAAATGAAGTATATAGTTCATTAATCTATGTTATTATATTATATTAAATCATCAATTATGTTAAAATTTTAAATTATATTTTACAAATTCTTTTCACATATCCAGAAAAGGGGTAAAAACCTTTTCTAGATGTTGACTGAAAGTTGTGAGACATAGACTAAGAAGAAGGTGGGCAGGTTGCGAATCGGATATTGGAAATTAGTTAAAGAGCCATTGTTGTTGTTCAAAACTCAGCAATTAATTTCAGGTCTTTAAACTTTCAAACCACCTGGCTAATATAAGTCATATTAATCGAGCTTATACTTCAAAATTCAATCTTTTTACTCACTCAAAGGCATGTTTGCTTACAATTTGTAACGATCGACATGACAAAAAATGATTAAAGAAAAATGGATAACAAATAAATAGAAAAATTCTACTCATCATTCTCAAGCTCACACCATACAATATATATACATAATTTTTTATTTTTTATTTTATTTTTTATCTCTTCCCAAATGTGTGGTGTGTGTATATATGGATGATGAGTAGAAAAATTTAATAAATTTAGAAAGAATAAAACAAAAAAAAAATTAAAAATAATAAAAATAAGTGTGGTGTCAACCAATAGTACTACCTCAAACTCAAACACATTCCGAAAATAAGACCTTCGAGAGCTTTCCACGAACAATTCCATCTTATGAAAAGGAAAAGAAAGGTAGTACTATATATAATATATCAAAACTAGTTCCAAATCTATTGAGAGCAAGATCAGGTTCATTTTTGTATGAAATACCAAAAATATACTATAGTAGCTAGATTCAGAGACTTTAGTTTTATCAATGGAAGTTATATTTCTTATAAAATAAAAAATAAAACGTTTTATCATGTCTAATTTAATTAGCTCAATTTCTTTATTTTATTGGTACTTTTTTTTTTTTTTTTATCGAATATATGATTGGAATAACTTCGTAGTTTTATTTATTTATTTATTTTTTTGCATCCATATAGTTTAAAAAAAATTATTGATTGTTAATGTTGAAATAAACTTTGTGGAAATATGATCAATTTTCATTTTAAGTGAAATTAATGGTATATATAATATGCGCATATACACTCACTTCAGAAAAAACAAATACAAAAATAGAAAAAAAAACTCGTCCTTATGAGTGTAAATTCATAATGCTGTTCTTTCTTTAAAATTTAGTTTTACGAACAATTGTTGTACTCGCTTTAGAGATGATCACGGCCATGCGCACTCCTGGGAACGCAACTATATATGTTATCAGACGAACAGTCGAAAAGACAATTATGCACGGATAATCCAAAATACCGATCCTCCAAAGACGTCTGCAACTCATGTAGGTGTCCAGTCAAAAAATGAATCAGTCTCGGCTCGTTGAGTAGAACGTCGACTCTATAGAGGAAAGAACACTGCAAGTATTTTTAATGGAAACTTTCCACACATTGTTTGATTTCTCGAGAAGATGTTTATACGAGACTACAATTCTTAGGAAAATATACAGACTTAATGACTAAGATATACAACAGTTACGTACAAAAAATCAATTATAGTAAGTGTATAACATGATTTACGGTTAGGCTCTAATTACAGAAAATATCTACAGAAATTTCGGCTTGCTGAGTTGTCCACAGTCTGTGTCATCTTTCTTAATACGCCCCCACAAGATTGTGCTTCCATCGGCAAGGCCAATCTTGTTCCGTAAAAATTCTGTGCGTTGCCTTGACAATAGTTTTGTCATTAAATCTGTCAATTGGTCTTGAGTGTGAACATGACGGACAATAAGTGCTCCTCATTGAACTAGATCACGCACAAAATGAAGATAAATTTGAATATGCTTCATCCTTGAGTATTGCACAGGATTGAAACTTAAGTGAGTTGCTCCAAGTTTATCACAAAGAAGAAAGGGTGATGCCTAGATTGAGAAGCCAAGTTCCTGAAATAGAGCTAGAAGCCACATGGTTCCAAATGCTACATTTGCAAGTGCTCAATCTTCAGCTTTCGTAGATGAACGTGCAACGGCACGTTGTTTCTTGGAGCTGCATGATATTGTATTGGAACCTAGAAAAGTGATGTAAGCCAAAGTTGATGTTCTCAGCCCAATCAGTATCACTATAGGTTGTTAAAGATGGAGCTGCAGATTTTTGGATTTGAATGCCATGAAAGATTGTGTGCTTTAGATACCAAAGCAGCCTCTTTGTAGCCATCTAATGTGTGACTATTGGTTTATGCATGAACTGAGACAGCTTGTTAACCGCAAAAGAAATGTCTGGACGCGTCAATGAGAGGTATTGCAGGCTGCCAATTAAATGCCGATGCTAAGTACTGTCAACTGAAGCAGTGCCGTCCACCAAATGAAGAGAGGTGCTAGTTGAAAGAGGGGTAGAAACATCCTTTGCATTGAGCATATTTGTGCCTTTTAGAATATCACGAACATATTTATGTTGTGATAGGAATAAACCTGTACGAGTTGTAATGACTTCCACTCCAAGAAAAAAATTAAGAGACTCCATATCTTTCAATGAAAACTGATTAACAAGTTTGTCAATAACAGATGCCACAAAATTTTTATCATTCCCTGTAATAACAAGGTCATCGACATAAACAAGAAAGTAGCATGTAATAGATCCATGTCGATAGACAAATAATGAGGAATCAGCTTTGGAATTGTGAATACCAAGCTCAACTAGAGCATTCTTTTAAAGCTGAATGCCATGCCCTAGGGGCTTGTTTGAGTCCATAAATAGCCTTTCTCAACTTGCATACATGATCAGATTTGGACATGTCCTTGAATCTAGGAGGTTGCATCATGTAAACAATTTCAGTTAGCTTTCCATGTAGGAAAGCATTGTTAACATCCATTTGTCTTAAATCCTAGCCTTTCATAACTACAATTGCTAACACAGATCAGACTGTTGCTGGTTTAACAACAGGGCTAAAAGTTTCCTTATAATCAAGGCCTGGATGTTGATTATACCCATTTGCAACAAGTCTGGCTTTGAACCTTTCAATAGAGCCATCGCCTTTCCTTTTCATTCTAAAGACCCACTTACGGCCCATTGGATGACAATTTTTTGGCGGAGAAAACAAATCCCATGTGCCATGCCGCATAAGAGCTGTGAGCTCACTATACATAGCATCACGCCATTGAGGGTGAGACACGGCTTGGTTCACACATGTGGGTTCAAGTGTTGATGGTAAAGGGTGTTTAGTGACAAAGTGAATCTGTTTTGGCTTGAATATATTACTCATGGGCCAAGTGGTCATTGAATGAGTTCAGGATGATGCAATTTCGGTCTGAACAAGTCGCATGGAATCAGTGGGTTAGGTTGATGCATGTGCAGGTGAACTCAAATTTAAATTAAGAACATCTAGGTCACCATTGAAATGAGAAAAATCTTGAGGAGAGAGAGAGGGGATATTACCTGGAGGTGATGCAGCAATGACGACAATAGTTTTCGAGCTCTCCGGTGGCGATGATGGCTGTGGTGAGGTTCACGCTTGCACTGGAGCAGAGGACCCAATTTGGAGAAGATGATGACACGGGTTCAGTGAAGGAGAAGAGAAAGGATGAAGTGCTGAAGTTGGGCTGCTTAGGTTAGATGTAGCAATCAGCCTTTGCATTTCATCAAAAGTAACATGTCTTGAAATGTACAACCTTTTGGTGATTGGGTCCATGCATTTCGGCTTGAAGAATATCCAAGAAAGATGCACAGAGTGGACTTGGGTTGTAATTTGTGGTTATTATAAGGCTTTAGGAGTAGGTAACAAAGGCATCCAAGTTTTTTTTAACTAGGCCTTTGACCAAAACGTGCCTTAAAAAGGGATTTGTTTTGGAGAAGTAGAGTAGGTTGACGATTAATGAGATATGTGGCGGTTTGAAATGCATGAGGCCAATATGAGAAAGGTAGTGATGCATCATGAAGTAGAGTGAGACCTATTTCCACAAGATGATGATGACGACGTTCAAAGACACCATTTTGTTGAGGTGTGTATAGAGCAGTGGTGTAGTGACTTCTACCATGAAGCGACAGATATTTGCTTTAGACGTATAAATTCTCATCCATTATCAGAGTATGAATTTTTTATTTTTGAGTTGAACTGTGCCTCAACAAGATTTTTAAATTGTGGAAAAATGCTTGACACACCAGATTTTGTAGCCATCGGGTAAAACCATATGTATTTTGTGTAATGATCAACAAGGATAAGGTAATACCGAGAGCCATCGAGACCAGTGTAGTGAGTGGGTCCCCAAACATCAGTGTAAATAATTTCAAGAGGAGCATAACTTTGAAAACTAGTGGAATTACTTAGCAACCATATAAAGATAATCACAGCAGCAAAAGATAAACATCTTATCTCGTGAATATTTGAAAAACTAGTGTATATATCTTATCCTATAAATAACTGATTATGTACCAGTTTACTCTATAAATAAAAGTCCAATGTCCACCAAATTGTGTGAGACAATTACACTTAAACCAGTGTGCAAATATTTTTCTTATATGGTATCAGAGCTACTCGAGATTTGTCTACCAATCCTTATGGCCTCTCCTTCCTCAACCACATCCTTTTCCTCTCTCACCACTCAACCTGCTTCCCTTACCAATCTTCAACATCTTCTCACACATGAGAACTATCTTCTATGGAGGGCTCAAGTTGTCCCCTACCTCAAAGAGCAACAACTCTTTGGTTATCTTTATGGTAGTATTTCCTGTCCACCACCTATTACCACCATTGTTCCTCTAACTAGTCAAACCGAAGTTATACCCAATCATGCCTATAGTCATTGGTGCCAGCAAGACCAAATAATCCTATTTGCTCTTATTTCTTCCCTTTCTAAAACTGTTCTCGCCCAAGTAATTGGCAAAGAAACCTCCTGTGATGTTTGGCTCCAACTTGAAACACTATACTCTGTCACCTCTTGTTCTCATATCATACATGCCCGCATCTAACTTGGTTCTCTAAAAGAGGCAAACCTTTCCATTGCAGACTACTTTCAGCAAATAAAAAATCTTGTTGATATTCTTGCTACCTGTGGTGAACCACTAAGTGTTGATCAAATCACCTCCAATGTTCTCGCTGGTCTAAGCCTGCATATGATTCAATCATTACCTCTATCTCAACCCAAGTGGAACCTATGTCCCTTAACGTTGTTTAAGGTCATCTCCTCACACATGAACTCCAATTTGCCCACCAACAAGGTTCTTTAGATTTCAACAATGCTACTGTCAATACTGCCAGTAAAAATGGAGAAGCCTCTCGCACATCCTCACCTAGCTCCAACAACAACTATAGATCATATCAGCATTCCAATAGAAGTTGTGGATATGGTCATGGGCGCCACAACAACTCCACCAATAGAGCACCTCGTTCCATCTGTCAAGTATGCGGAAAAGTGGGCCATACTACTACAAAATGCTACAATCAGTATGATCCCTTATACCAAGGATCCTCAACTTCAGGTGCTCATGCTCAAGCTTACATTGCCTCGCATTCAACAAATTCTAATCCTACTTGGTATCCAGACATAAGGGCAACCAAAAACCTCACTTCAGAATTCAATAATCTCTCACTCTAGTAAGAGGAGTACCATGGCACAGATCAGATTCAAGTTGGCAATGGTCAAGGTTTGGAAATTACTCATATTGGCTCAACTTCTCTAAAATTCTCTCATCGTCCCCTGCACTTAAATAATCTTTTTCATGTTCCTCAAATAAACAAAAATCTTATTTCTGTTAGTCAGTTTACTCATGATAACAATGTTTTTCTTGAATTTCATGTTGATTCCTTTTGTGTTAAGGACTGCCGCACAGGACAATGCTTGCTCAAAGGTCAAAGTAGGAATGGCCTTTATCCATGGCCCTTAAACGTGCCTTCCTTCTCACCTCTGGCTCTAGTTGGTGAACGTGCATTGCTTGCTCGATGGCACTCACGTCTTGGACATCTTGCTCTTTGCATTGTTCATCAAGTTCTCTCCAAATTTAACGTACCTCTTGAGTCAAATAAAATATCACCTATGTGTGATTCATGTCAACAAGCCAAAAGTCATCGTCTTCATTTTTCGTCTACTATTTATAATGTCAATGCACCTTAAGAACTTATTTTTACTGATGTATGGGATCCTGTCCCTTGTCTCTCTAACAATGGAAATAAATATTGTCTCTTTTGTTGATGCATACTCAAAATATACATGGCTATTTCCAATCAAAGTAAAATCTAAAGTAACAAATATTTTCCAAATCTTTCAACTCCATGTCAAGCGTTATCATTCACGCAAAATCAAGTCAGTCCAAAGTGATTGGGGAGGTGAGTATTAGCCTTTACACAATCGCTTTCACTCCAAAGGAATTCACCACATGCTCACTTGTCCTCACACTCATCACCAAAATAGTGTTGTAGAGCGTAAACATTGCCATCTTTTCGAGACTGGCCTTACTCTACTAACCCATAGCCGTGTTCCTCAGTCATATTATGCTGATGCCATGCAAAACGACATTTTTCCTTATAAACCGAATGCCTTCTTCATCATTATTTGCTCTCTCTCAATTTTGACGTCTCTATAATCGTGAACTAGACTACACAGTTGATTGAGCTGAAATATTGCATATTTTAGCTATTTAAAACCAATGTATTTTAAATTCATCATGACATTATTATTGGTTTTAAATGGAAAAATGGTTAAAGTGAATAAATCAAAGTTGTGATTTTAATTGATTAAAAGCATGAATTTCTGCTTGAATTCTACCAACTATTGATTACTGTGCATTCTAGTCTATAATTTTTCTTGCTTTCTATTATCATTTGTGTTTGTACCATTGTTCTCCTTGTGTTTCCTAAACAATAGTTGGGATGTAGAGAAGCTAGTGTAGTTGGTGGGGACTGATGTAGCGGAGGCAATTGTTTCTAATCTTGGGGGTCGAAAGCAAGGTGATGACCGTCTTATATGGCTAGTTACGTCGGATGGGTCTTTCCCTACCAAGAGTGTTTGGTCTTTTGTTCGAATTAGAAGAATTGGTGTCCCTCTAGTTTCCAAGTGCAAATGCTGCCATGAAGGTGCTTTTGAGGATCTCAACCATGTTCTCTTTGGAGGTAATATAGCAGTGGCCATATGGAAGTTTAGCTCACATTTGCTAGGCATTCCTTATGTCGCTAGTCGATCATGGAAGGCTACGGTTGAGGCTTGGTTTTGTTGAGCTTCAAAGTTATCTCAGCAAAGAGAGATTATGCTGAGGAAAATCAAGAACAAATAAACCAGCACACATGCAGAACAGAAAGCATCATTCGGACAGCACTCAAACAAACCAGCACACATGCAGAACAAAAAGCATCATTCGGACAGCACATGCAGACATGCAGTGGACAGCACACACACCCACTCACTCGGATGTGCAGCAGCTGCTGCAGCAAGGAAAAGCACACAGCTAGTTCACACATGCATGACAGCAGGAACACTCAGACAACAGACCATTCGGACATATGCAGAACACAATGCACATGCAGCAGACCATTCACTCGGATGTGCAGCAGCTACTACAGCAATGAACCTGCAGCAAGGACACGCACACATGCACATGCAGAACAGAAAGCATCATTCGGACACATGCAGGAACACATGCAGACCAACATGCAACACACATGCAGAAAAGTGACACCAACTCACTCAAAAGCACACAGCCGGACAGCAGCCACTCACACACGCTGGATGTTGTTGGAAAGCAAGAGCAGTTCAGACCTGAAGCACAGGAAGACAGCAGGTCTTATTCCCTTTGTCAGATCTACAACAGTACATGGATGTATACACTCGGACGTGCAGTAGGAGAAGAATGGGAGGCAGCAACATGCACGTGCAGCAGCTGGAGATCAGCTATCTATTTAGCTGGAATCAGCAGCAGGGAAGGAGTATTCGGTTAGCTGGAGCAGCTGGACGTGCAGCTATTTATTAACTGGTAGCAGCAGCAGCAGGAGGAAGTTTTAGTTTTTGAATTATTTTCTTTTCATTTAGAAGACTAGCGGCAGCAGCAGTTTTTTACTTACTTCTTTCCGTTTAGAAGCTAGAGAGAGCTATTGTTTTTTTTTAGTTTTTCATTCGGCTACAGTTGAGCAACTAAGTTCTTGAAGTTGCACTTGTTTTCCCGTTTGAGTTTTCTTTCCATATATAGCCGTAGGGCAACCTTGAGTTTATTTTCCTTCTCTTTCGTTTAAGTAGCAGAATTTTCATTTCATTTTCTTTGACTTTTCTTTCTTAATATAGATTGGGCAGTTTTTGTTTTTGCCTACAATGCTTTGTTGTTTTAAGAATTTTTATTAAGTATTAAGAATTGTTTTAGAATTTTATCTCATTAATTGTAATACCTTAATTTCTTTCAAGTGTGCTAGTTGGTTTCATGCAACAAGAGAATTGTTTTAGAAGTTTTTAATCAAGTATGCTAGTTTGTTTCATGAAATAAAGGAATTGTTTTAGAAGTTTTTAATTAAGTGTACTAGTTTAATTTATTGCAAGAAGGGTTTGGTAGAGAGCTTTTGTTTTTGTTTTAGTTGGGTAATTTAATTGTTGTTTACTTATTTCATGTTATTTATTTTTATTGTTTCATTAAGCTTTCATTTTAATAGTGATTACAATTGTTATAGTTTAATTTGAGAATTTGTGATTTAGATACAATGATAAACCCTAGAATATTGGTTTTATGCATTTTCAATTTTCAATGCATGCTTTGTCAATTACTTTCTAATCTAGTTTAATTCTTAATTTAGTTTTATTAATCTCTGAATTTAATCTGTTAGTCATTTACATTCCAATCCGACAATCAAAAATCTAAAAATATGAATCTAGTTCATGATTAGTAACCTCTTCCATCCATTGTACATATCATCCTCTTGTTTTCTCTTTGTGAAGTTTTTCACATTTTTCAACAAGTTTAATTTTAAGTAACTTTCCCTGAGGAGACGATCTAGGAATTTATTCCTAATTATTACACGACATCCTCCTGCACTTGGGATAGCATTAGTGCTACTCATTTTTGAGTGAGTCAACAGTCCTTCGTACCTTTGGTGCAGCTTGTTGGCCATTCTTAAGTCGCTACAACAAACATAAATTCCAATTAAAGTCTTCTCTCTGTCTTTCTTGGCTACAACCCATCCCATGTTGGCTACAAATGTTTGCAACCCTCTACTGGGCGCTTCTACATTGCTTGCCATGTAGTATTTGATGTAACCTCTTTTCATTTCAAACACTTAAATCCACCTATTCTAAACCCACCACCATCTCCTACTCTTCTACCAACTAACCTTTGCATCTCTCCACCTCCTCAACAAGAACCCGTACCATAATTCCCCCTGAATCCCTCTCCCCTACTATTGAGTCAAGTCTAATTTCTTCACCTCAACCCACCGTGACTGATCATAATGTGCTTGGTCAATCTCATCCGATGAGAACTTGACTGTAGAATAATATTACATGTCGCAAGCAATAGACTAATGGCACTGTTAAATACCCACTTCCTCGTGCTCTTACTGCCACTAGTTCTAACTCTCTTCAGGAACCAACATGTTACACTCAAGCAGCCAAGTGCTCAACTTGGCGTACTGCCATGGCAGATGAATTCAACGCCTTAGTAAAAAATGGCACTTGGACTCTTGTACCACCCAATTCCACCATGAATATCATTGTATGCAAATGGGTATTTCGCATAAAGAAAAAATTAGATGGCTAGGTTGAGAGACTCAAAGCTCGTCTAGTTGCGAAAGGGTTCCACCAACAACCCGGAATTGATTTTACAGAAACTCACAGTCCTGTTGTTAAACCCATAACCATGCGCTTGGTTTTATCTTTGGCTCTTTGTGTAGGTTGGCCCATTCGACAATTTGACATTAGTAATGCCTTCTTGGATGGGTTCCTATATGAAAAAGTCTATATGTCACAGCCACCTAGCTTCACTCACCATTCACTACCTAATCATGTTTGCAAGCTTGAACGTGCCCTCTATGGCTTGAAACAAGCACCAAGGGCTTGGTACTCTAACCTTAGAAGCGGACTTCTTGCACTTGGATTTTCTTGCTGCTTATTTGACTCTTCTCTTTTCATCTACAACACAGCTACCTTGCTCTTATATATCCTAGTTTATGTAAAAGATATCTTCATCACTGGTTCCTCACCAATGGCAGTACAATCCATCATCTCTCAGCTACAATTCGAGTTTGCTCTAAAAGATATCGGCAATCTTCACTATTTCTTGGGCATAGAAGATGTTCCAATACATGAAGGCATCATTTTATCTCAACAACAGTACATAGCAAAAATTCTTGATCATTACAACATGTCTCTTGCAAAACCAGTTGCATCTCCCATGGCCTCCAACACTAAACTTACTGCCTTCAATGGTGACTCTCTCACGGATCCCACATTATTTCGAAGTGCAGTTGGATCTCTTCAGTATCTGGCACTAACATGTACTAACATCTCCTTCTCAGTTAACTGTGTCTGCCAGTTCATGCATCAACCTCACACCACGCACTAGGAAGCGGTAAATACAATTCTTAGTCATTTGAAAGGAACCATCACACACGACCTTTTGCTCTGACAAAATTCATCAAAAAATTTGGTTGTAGATTGGGTTGGATGCCCTAGTGACCAAAAATCCACAAGTGGCTATTGTGTGTTTTTGGGTGCAAACCTCATCTCGTAGAGTTCCCGAAAACAATGAATGGTATCATGCTCAAGCACAGAGGCTGACTATAGAGCAATTGCCAATGCAGTAGCTAAGCTAACATGGCTATAAAATCTACTTAACGAGCTTGGTGTAACATCTAGCTCTGCCCCCATCTTATACTGTGACAACATTGGTGCAACCTACCTCACTGCAAATCTGGCCTTTCATTCAACAACAAAGTACATCAACCTTGATTACCACTTTGTCCGAGAAAAGGTTGCCACTCTACACAATCAGGTAAAGTTAAATCTCAACAACCATGTGAAGATGAAGATCAACAACAACCAAATAAAGATAATCACAACAGCAAAAGATAAACATCTTATCTTGTGAATATTTGAAAAACTAGTGTATATATCTTATCTTGTAAATAACAGATTATGTACAAGTTTACTCTATAAATAACAGTCCAACGTCCACCAAATTGTGTGAGACAATTACATTGAAACCAGTGTGCAATATTTTTCTTATATTAATAACCATAATATCTAATTCTCCCTTGAATATAACGAAAAATTATATTTCCAAACTGGTGTGTAAGGCACATCTAATAAAGTGTTTATATGGCATAATAAAGTATTCGTAGAACCAATTATTTCTTGATTGTGAACTCTCATAGTTTTTCTACATGGAGAGTGTTGGATAGTGGTTTTCAACCTATCTGATTTTTTACGTTAATGTTGTGACTGATGGAGAATTACAAACTTTTACATCAATAGGCCAAAACCCTTATCCACAACCATCTGAGCATTATTTTCTTCCATCAAAGAACGTAACTGATCATTTTCCAATAAACAATTATCTTTATTTTTTAATTACTCATAATTAAATACTAATAAAAACTCTTTTAAAATAATAAGATATATATCTATAATATTTACAAAAAGTGTGACACGTAAGCCACTTTAAGTCTCCTATAAGGAGACCTGTTTTTTCATTCTCTCACTTGGCTTATTTGACAGTAATTTAAAATTATCTAGGTAACTAAAATCGAATATTGATTGAGTTGAGATATTGCATATTTTTAGCTATTTAAAACCAATGTATTTTAAATTCTTCGTGATATTATTATTAGTTTTAGATGAAAAAATGATTAATAAGCATAAATAAAAGTTGTGATTTTTAATTGATTGATATCATGTTTATGCTTAATTTTACAACTATGATGTAATTGGGCAATATTTGCTCACATATATAACATATTTTTGATAATCTATTTTTCATTTTAATTTATGTTTGAGTGTTATTTTTATCTACCTATTTTCAGCTTGAATAAAATTCACATGGGATCCAAGACAAGATGACTTTTCGGTGGTTGTTTATAGATGCATGCGGGACCAACATTAGTGGAAACACACAAACAGAAGCATTTTTACGGAATCAAAACAGGTGGCTGTTGAAAAGAATTGTTGAGGCTTATTCTTTAGACTTATACGGGACCCCATGGAATAAATAAAAGAGACCACAAGGGAGACCAAGTGGACGCATGAAAGCACATTGGATATATTAAAAAAGAAACATTGGTTGCTTTTGAATTTTTCTCTATTGGAGCATGGGCACGATTTTACGCATTTCTTCAATGAGTTATGGGTTCAATGGATCCCACGTCTGGAAGAATGAAAGGAAAGCTGGATGCATGATGATTAAATAAAAGAGAGCCAGTGCATGATTGAATAAAAAAATAAAAAGTCGGTTCATCATTGAGGGGAAGAAGTGATGAGGCGAGGAAGGATTTTGAGCTAGCTGAAACGTGATCCCACATCTGGAAGAAAGAAGAGAGCCGGTGCATGATTAAAGTGAAAACAAAGTTGGTGATGAGCTGAAAGAAAGAAGAGAAAGTCGGTTCATAAATGAAAGCAAAGTTGGTGCATTTGAGCTGGCTGAAACGTGGAGAGGAGTGTGAAAGTCGGTGGGTTGGTTCATTAAATAAGGGTGTCGGTTTCATTGAGAATGAGATTAATTTTCAGAGGGAACGGGGGTGATACGTGGGGAGTAGAGGGAGTTGAGCTTTTCGTTCAGGAAGGGAGTGAGTCGGTTGGGATAGGATTAATTTTTTGAAACGTGAAGACGTGGGAGTTTTTTTTGGAGGTCTGGAGTTTTCATTGAAAGAAGTCGGTGGGTAAGATTATTTTGCAGAGAGGGAATTTATTTTGCTAAGCAGCGTTTTTCGTTCAAGTTGGAGTTAAGGAAGTCGGTAGAGAGGGGTTGATACCATTAGGCGGTGATTTATTGTGATTTTCCTTGCTCTAACGTGGAGGGACGTGGTTGGAGTTTTATTTTTCTTAAGTTTCTTTATATTTTTCGTTTGGCATCTGGGGGGCTGCAGCTTTTTCTTGATGAATTTCTTTTAGTTTCAATTTCTATTTTCTGCAATTCAACGACTGTGTGGGTTTTATTCTCTCGGCGTCGGCTGGTTTTCAGATTCTTTAAGCTTTCATTTAATAGTGATTACAATTGCTATGGATTAATTTTGAGAATTTTTTATTTGAATACAAGGATGAATTCTAGAATCTTGGTTTTGGGGCTTTTCAATTTTCAGTTTGTATTTTGTCAATTACTTTCTAATCTAATTTAATTCTTAGCTTAGTTTTATTAATCTCTTAGTTCCATTGCATATTAGATTGATTAAAGTTTAATTAGGACTTAAATAATTTCAGTTTCATTGTTTAATTTTTAGATTAATTAAGATTGTTTAGTTTAGTTGACTCTTTGATTGTTAGTTTCAATTTGTAAGTCTTTTACATTTCATTTTGACACTCAAAAATCTAAAAATATGAATCTAGTCCATGACTAGTACCCTTTTTCATTCTTGTTGCACTTTTCCACCCATTGCACATACCATCATTTTTATTTTTCTCTTTGTGAATATTTTCACCATTTTAAACGAGTTTGATTTTAAATAATTTTCCCTAAGGAGACGATCTAGGAATTTATTCCTAATTATTACACGACATCCTCCTGCACTTGAGATAGCCTTTATGCTACTCATTTTTGAGCGAGTCAAGTTTTTGGCGCCGTTGCCGGGGAAAAGTTGTCCAACTTAAATTTAAATTTGTTATTTTTTTTTTACTATCTTATCTCTGGTTACACATTTCATTTGCACCTACCACTCAGTCACTTGAATCTTATTTATGCTAGTTAGATTGATATTTCATGTCATGGGTGAGAGACAGTTCAAATAGGTTGATTAGAGTCACATCAAGTGTTGAGAGTAGTATACATAGCTCAGAGATAGATAGCTCTTCTGTCTCTTATATGAGCGAGGATATTGAAATTGAACAAAACATGGCTGCACCTGCACCACGCACTCTTAAGGATTATTTGCAACCCACTCGCACCACTACACCTTCATGCATTGTTTTACCTAATGATGCACCTAATTTTTCTATTAAGCATGGTATGATGTCAGTGATACCTCAGTTCCACGGGATGGATTCTGAGAGTCCTTACCAGCACTTGACAGATTTTGAGTTGGCTTGCACTACTTTTATTACTAGGGTCATTACTGATGAATTTATTAGACTTCGTTTATTTCCTTTCTCTTTAAAGGATAAAGAGAAGATTTGGTTTAATTCTTTGAGGCCTCATTCTATCTCTAGTTGGTCTGATATGCAGCCTGAATTCTTACAAAAAAAATTTCCTTTTCAGAAAACTCAGTTTTTGCAAGAGCAAATCAGTCAATTCAATCAGAAACCAGATGAGACTTTTCAGGTCAGTTGGAAAAAATTTAAAGATTTGGTAAATATCTGTCCACATCATGGCTTCGAATCTTGGAGGTTGGTGAGCTATTTAAGAAGCAATAAAAGGCATTACCAGCTACTCTTTCTAAAATTTGATCCAAGAATGTTAAAGGAAAATGATCATTCCTACTAGCTAAATTAAGTTTTCTATAATCAATGCACATTCTCTAACCAGTAACCATTCTAGTTGGAATCAACTCATTTTTATCATTTTTTATAATAGTTAAACCATATTTTTTTGGTACCACTTGAGTTGGACTTACCTACTTACTGTCTGAGATGGGGTAAATGATACCCACTGCGAGCAGTTTAAGCACTTCCTCTTTAACAACTTCCTTCATGGTAGGATTGAGCCTACGTTGAGCATCACGAACCGGTCTAGCATCATCTTCAAGATGGATTTTGTGGGTACAAATAGCAGCATCAATACCTTTGATGTTGGCTATTGTCTAACCAATTGCGCCTCGATGCTTTTTTAAGACTTCAATCAACTGGGCTTCATCATTCTGATTTAACTTCGAGGAAATCACCACAGGAAAAGTGCCTTCTTCAGGACCAAGAAACACATACTTTAAACCTTGAGGAAGTGGTTTCAGTTCCAACTGGGGAACTTCTTCCTCTGAGGATTTAAGTATGTCTGGTGGTGGTAGAGTTTCAAACTGGGGTTTCCATCTTGCGCCTGCAAATTGTACTTCAAGTGGTAAAGAAGAATCTACAAAACAGTCCAAAAATTCAACATGGTCAGTTTTTTCATCAAATAAAAATTCAGGTATTTGAAAAATAGAATCATTATCAGAGAAAGGAAAATTTGAGCAAATAAATTCTATTGGTGTCAAACTCTCCACAGCATTCAAATCACTTGTGTCATCAAAATGGGCTGGCATCTTGCAAGCATTGAAAACCGTTCAACTCAAGTGCCATGTTCCCAAAAGTAAGCTTCAGAACTCCACTTCTACAATTAATCAAAGCATTTGATGTAGCTAGAAATGGTCTTCCAAGGATGATAGGAGCTTGGTAAATAGTGGAGGCTGGCTGCTGCATATCAAGAACTACAAAATTCACTGGGTAGTAAAATTTTTCCACCTAGACCAACACATCCTCTACAATACCCCTCGGCTCCTTAATTGATCTGTCAGCCAACTGTAGCATGATGGAGGTCTCTTTTAGCTCCCCAATCCCAATTGCTCATACATTGAGAATGGTAGCAAGTTCACACTACTCGCCAAATCAAGTAAAACTCTCCCAATGCATGACTCACCTATCATAATGGAAATGTTGGGAGAGTCGGGATCTCCAAACTTCTGAGGAGTCTCGCTCAATATCAATGCACTGACTTGCTCCATTAGGAAAGCTTTCTTCTTAACATTCAGCTTCCTCTTCACTGTGCACAAGTCCTTCAAAAATTTTGCGTACGAAGGCACTTGTTGTATGGCATCCAAAAGTGGAATATTAATCTCTACTTGATTGAAAATCTCCTGAATCTCAGTGTGGTATTTGTTCTTTTGGCCAGTTGCCAATCTCTGAGGATAGGGAACCACAGGTTGTTACCCCTTACTAGTTTCAGCATCTGCACTCATAGGCTTCTTCAGCTCTGGTCTTACTACCTCTTGTTCTTTTTCAACTTCATCAGTCTCTGCTGCATCTTCAAGTGTAGGAGCAACTACCTTTGTGTCTATGGTCATCAATACTTGAGGATTAGGCTGAGGCTGTGCTGGAAATTTTCCTTTCTTTAGAGTGCTCAAGGTCGTGCTCATCTTATTAACAGTGCCACACAACTCATTTCCAGCACAGCCTCAGCCTAATCCCCAACCTGAGATGACCATAGACACAAAGGTAGTTGCTCCTACACTTGAAGATGCAGCAGAGACTGATGAAGTTGAAAAAGAACAAGAGGTAGTGAGACCAGAGCTGAATAAGCCTATGAGTGCAGATGCTGAAACTAGTAGGGGGTACCAACCTGTGGTTCCCTATCCTCAGAGATTGGCAACTGGCCAAAAGAACAAATACCACACTGAGATTCAGGAGATTTTCAATCAAGTAGAGATTAATATTCCACTTTTGGATGCCATACAACAAGTGCCTTCGTATGCAAAATTTTTGAAGGACTTGTGCACAGTGAAGAGGAAGCTGAATGTTAAGAAGAAAGCTTTCCTAATGGAGCAAGTCAGTGCATTGATATTGAGCGAGACTCCTCAGAAGTTTGGAGATCCCGACTCTCCCAACATTTCCATTATGATAGGTGAGTCATGCATTGGGAGAGTTTTACTTGATTTGGCGAGTAGTGTGAACTTGCTACCATTCTCAATGTATGAGCAATTGGGATTGGGGAGCTAAAAGAGACCTCCATCATGCTACAGTTGGCTGACAGATCAATTAAGGAGCCGAGGGGTATTGTAGAGGATGTGTTGGTCTAGGTGGAAAAATTTTACTACCCAGTGAATTTTGTAGTTCTTGATATGCAGCAGCCAGCCTCCACTATTTACCAAGCTCCTATCATCCTTGGAAGACCATTTCTAGCTACATCAAATGCTTTGATTAATTGTAGAAGTGGAGTTCTGAAGCTTACTTTTGGGAACATGGCACTTGAGTTGAACGTTTTCAATGCTTGCAAGATGCCAGCCCATTTTGATGACACAAGTGATTTGAATGCTGTGGAGAGTTTGACACCAATAGAATTTATTTGCTCAACTTTTCCTTTCTCTGATAATGATTCTATTTTTCAAACACCTGAATTTTTATTTGATGAAAAAACTGACCATGTTGAATTTTTGGACTGTTTTGTAGATTCTTCTTTACCACTTGAAGTACAATTTGCAGGCGCAAGATGGAAACCCCAGTTTGAAACTCTACCACCACCAGACATACTTAAATCCTCAGAGGAAGAAGTTCCCCAGTTGGAACTGAAACCACTTCCTCAAGGTTTAAAGTATGTGTTTCTTGGTCCTGAAGAAGGCACTTTTCCAGTGGTGATTTCCTCAAAGTTAAATCAGAAGGATGAAGCCCAGTTGATTGAAGTCTTAAAAAAGCATCGAGGTGCAATTGGTTAGACAATAGCCAACATCAAAGGTATTGATGCTGCTATTTGTACCCACAAAATCCATCTTGAAGATGATGCTAGACCGGTTCGTGATGCTCAACGTAGGCTCAATCCTACCATGAAGGAAGTTGTTAAAGAGGAAGTGCTTAAACTGCTCGCAGTGGGTATCATTTACCCCATCTCAGACAGTAAGTAGGTAAGTCCAACTCAAGTGGTACCAAAAAAATATGGTTTAACTATTATAAAAAATGATAAAAATGAGTTGATTCCAACTAGAATGGTTACTGGTTAGAGAATGTGCATTGATTATAGAAAACTTAATTTAGCTAGTAGGAATGATCATTTTCCTTTACCATTCTTGGATCAAATTTTAGAAAGAGTAGCTGGTAATGCATTTTATTGCTTCTTGGATGGATACTCTGGTTATTATCAAATTGCTGTAGCGCCTGAGGATCAGGAGAAAACCACTTTCACCTGTCCTTTTGGCACCTTTGCTTTTACCAGAATGCCTTTTGATTTGTGTAATGCTCCAGCTACTTTTCAGAGATGCATGATGAGTATTTTTTCTGACATGATTGATGATATTTGTGAAATATTCATGGATGATTTCTCTGTTTTTGGAAAATCTTTTGATAGTTGTTTGCATAATTTGGTACATATTCTCCAGAGATGTGAGGAAAAAAATCTTTTACTTAATTGGGAGAAATGCCAATTTATGGTTACTCAGGGCATTGTTTTGGGACATATCATTTCTTCTAAAGGTATAAAGGTCGACAAGGCAAAAATTGAATTAATATCTAAACTTTCTATCCCTATGATAGTTAAGGATATTCGTTCTTTTCATGGTCATGCTGGCTTTTATAGGCGGTTTATTCAAGGGTTCAGTTTTATTACAAAACCTTTGTGCACTCTTTTACAAAATGATATTGAATTTGTTTGGACTGATGAGTGCTAAAAAGCTTTTGATATCCTTAAAAAATCGCTTACCACTGCCCCTATTATGCAACCCCCGCAGTGGGACATTCCCTTTGAAATCATGACAGATGCAAGTGATTATGCCTTAGGAGCGGTTTTGGGGCAGCGTGTGGATAATAGACATTCTGTGATTTATTATGCCAGTAGAACCTTGAATGATGCCCAGAAAAATTATACCACTACTGAAAAAGAATTGCTTGCAGTGGTTTTTGCACTTGATAAATTTTGGACTTACATTCTTGGTTCTCCTGTTACTATTTTCACTGACCACTCTGCTCTTAAGTATTTGTTGGCTAAGAAAGATGCAAAACCACACATGATTCGCTGGATTCTACTACTTCAAGAGTTCAACATCAACATTAAGGACAAGAAAGGAGTTGAAAACATGGTAGCTGACCACCTCTCTAGATTGTCATCATCCTCCTCTTCAAACGTCAGCCTTCCTCTTGATGATAGTTTCCCGGATGAGCAGCTGTTTGTGATTAATAGAGCTCCCTAGTATGCTGACATAGTCAATTATCAGGTGACTGAGCGAATGCCTTCTGAATGGTCCACCCAAGATAAGCGCCGATTTCTCTCTAAGGTATGACACTTTTACTTTGATGATCCATATCTTTTCAAATATTGTTCGGACCAATTGATTTGAAGATGCATTCCTGATGATGAGTTTTCTTCGGTGTTGAGATTTTGTCATATGGGTGCATGTGGTGGTCATTTTTCAACAAAGAAAACAGTCGCTAAAATTTTGCAAAGCGGTTTTTACTGGCCTTCCATGTTTAAAGATGCTTATAATTTTTGTAAGGCTTGTGAGCCTTGTCAAAAATTAGGATCCATTAGCAAAAGAGACATAATGCCTCTTTCCCCTATTCTTACTTTAGAAATTTTTTATTGTTGGGGAATATACTTCATGGGACCTTTTCCAGTTTCCTTTGGAAACACATATATTTTATTAGCTGTGGATTATGTTTCAAAATGGGTGGAGGTCGTCGCTTGCAAAACAAATGACCATCGTGTTGTCCTAAAATTTTTGCAATCTCTGTTTACTCGTTTTGGCATACCCAAAGTTATCATAAGTAATGGGGGTTCTCATTTTTGCAACAAACCATTTTCTACACTCATGAAGAATTATGGTATCACACACTGAGTTTCTACCCCTTATCACCCTCAGACAAATGGGCAAGCAGAATTGGCAAACAAAGAGATAAAAATCATTTTAGAGAAAACTGTTAATCCTAATAGGAAAGATCGGTCAGTTAAGCTTCTTGATACTTTGTGGGCTTATAGGACAACTTTTAAAACAAATCTAGGGATGTCTCCTTATCGATTAGTTTATGGTAAAGCTTGTCATTTACCTATTGATATTCAGCATCAAGCTCTTTGGGCTATAAAACATGTTAACATGTCACTTGATGAAGCTTTAGGGTTGAGAAAATTGCAGATCAATGAATTGGATGAAGCTCGTCGGAATACTTATGACAACGCTCAGCTGGTAAAGGAACGCATGAAAATTTTACATGATCAGAAAATTGATCCAAAGCATTTTACACTTGGCCAGGAAGTTCTTCTTTACAACTCTCGCTTACATATTTTTCCTGGTAAATTGAAATTCCGATGGAGTGGGCCGTACATTATAAAGAAGGTTCATCCTCATGGAGCGGTAGACATTGTCAATCCGAAGAATGGAAATTACTCCACTGTCAACGGACAACGTCTAAAGTCATTTTTTAAGGTCTTTGATCCACATGAAGAGATCTTACTTGTGCAAGATTCCAGGGAAGTGTTTTGATTTTTTCTCTCTTTACAGTTTTCTTTACTTGCATTTTATTATTATTATTATTTGTTACTTTGCTTGATTTTATATTTCATGTTGACTTTTTTTTTTTTTTTGCTTGCTTATTTCTGTGCACTTTGTTTTCTTTCGTTCGATTCATTGAGGACCATATCTCTCACTAGTTGGAGAATAGCGTGTGTGCACAAATAAAAAACTAATAAAAATAAAAAAAAATTAAAAAAAATTAAAAATTAATATGATGTGCATTGATACATATATGATTCACACACACTCCATTCCTGGCTTTTTTGTGAGATTTGAGCACTTTGGTGGAGTGGTTGAGCGGGATTATTTTGTGAAGATTTATTTTCAACCCTAAGCATAGAGCATGACTTATGATGCATCATATTTTGTTGAGGAGTGACTTGAAACACCGGTATATGATATTTACAGAAATGAGAATTAGTATGATTTATATAGAATGAAGGGCAAGTTTTGAAAGAACATTTTGCACATGCTTACATTTGTAGTGTTCCTCATTAATGTTCATTGATTTAAAACAGGAGAAGTAAACTACAGGACTATCGAGCCTTTTTTAAAATAAAAAAAAAATAAAAAGAGAGAGAGAGAGAGAGAGAGAGAGAGAGAGAGAGAGAGAGAGAGAGAGAGAGAGAGAGATAAAAAAAGATGAAATCGTGTAAGTTTTCCTGAATAAAGGGCTAGAAATAGTTACCCAAAACTTTGGAGGTTAAGTGTTCAACCTTTAAACAGAGTTGGCGTGAAAACTGCTAGTACCTTAAGCTTTGAGGTAGTTAGAATCAATAATGATTAATCTTAAGGTTGAAAAATCATATGATAAATCATGCTTATTAGTGAGGAATACACAGAGGTTTAGCCACACACACATATCCGAGTTCTAAGACATTTGTCCCAATTCTATGTGAACAATTGTTAAGACATTCCATGTGGATACAACTCCTGGTGTTGAGTAGTCACGAATCGATTTTTTGTGAGAATTCAGAATTATGTTTGATTTCTTTTGTTTGAATTTTGAGCTTTATGCAATGTTCATCTCAATTAATTTTCACTATTTTGCTCAATGATTAGCAAAAAGCTAGTTGGGGGGTGTGATTGAGCTGAGATATTGCGTATTTTTAGCTATTTAAAATCAATGTATTTTAAATTCTTCGTGACATTATTATTGGTTTTAGATGGAAAAATGGTTAATAAGCATAAATACGAGTTGTGATTTTTAATTGATTGATATCATGTTTATGCTTAATTTTACAACTATGATGTAATTGGGCAATATTTCCTCACATATATAACATATTTTTGATAATCTATTTTTCATTTTAATTTATGTTTGAGTGTTATTTTTATCTACTTATTTTCAGCTTGAATAAAATTCACATGGGATCCAAGACGAGATGACTTTTCAGTGGTTGTTTATAGATGCACGCGGGACCAACATTAGTGGAAACACACAAACAGAAGCATTTTTACGGAATCAAAACAGGTGGCTGTTGAAAAGAATTGTTGAGGCTTATTCTTTAGGCTTATGCGGGACCCCATGGAATAAATAAAAGAGACCACAAGGGAGACCAAGTGGACGCATGAAAGCACATTGGATATATTAAAAAAGAAACATTGGTTGCTTTTGAATTTTTCTCTATTGGAGCATGGGCGGTGCATGATTGAATAAAAAAATAAAAAGTCGGTTCATCATTGAGGGGAAGAAGTGATGAGGCGAGGAAGGATTTTGAGCTGGCTGAAACATAATCCCACGTCTGGAAGGAAGAAGAGAGCCGGTGCATGATTAAAGTGAAAGCAAAGTTGGTGATGAGCTGGAAGAAAGAAGAGAAAGTAGATTCATAAATGAAAGCAAAGTTGGTGCATTTTTGCTGGTTGAAACGTGGAGAGGAGTGTGAAAGTCGGTGGGTTGGTTCATTAAATAAGGGTGTCAGTTTCATTGAGAAGGAGATTAATTTTCAGAGGGAACGGGTGATACGTGGAGAGTAGAGGGAGTTGAGCTTTTCGTTCAGGAAGGGAGTGAGTTGGTTGGGATAGGATTAATTTTTTGAAATGTGAAGACGTGTGAGTTTTTTTTGGAGGTCTGGAGTTTTCATTGAAAGAAGTCGGTGGGTGAGATTATTTTGCAGAGGAAATTTATTTTGCTGAGCAGCGTTTTTCATTCAAGTTGGAGTTGAGGAAGTCGGTAGAGAGGGGCTGATACCATTAGGTAGTGATTTATTGTGATTTTCCTTGCTCTAATGTGGAGGGACGTGGTTGGAGTTTTATTTTTCTTGGGTTTCTTTATGTTTTTCGTTTGGAATCTAGAGGGCTGTAGCTTTTTCTTGATGAATTTATTTTAGTTTCAATTTCTGTTTTCTGCAGTTCAGCTACTGCGTGGGTTTTATTCTCTCAGCGTCGGCTGGTTTTCAGATTCCTTAAGCTTTCATTTAATAGTGATTACAATTGCTATGGATTAATTTTGAGAATTTGTGATTTGAATACAAGGATGAATTCTAGAATCTTGGTTTTTGGGGCTTTTCAATTTTCAGTTTGTATTTTGTCAATTACTTTCTAATCTAGTTTAATTCTTAACTTAGTTTTATTAATCTCTTAGTTCCATTGCATATTAGATTGATTAAAGTTTAATTAAGACTTAAATAATTTCAGTTTCATTGTTTAATTTTTAGATTAATTAAGATTGTTCAGTTTAGGACTCTTTGATTGTTAGTTTCAATTTGTTAGTCTTTTACATTTCATTTTGACACTCAAAAATCTAAAAATATGAATCTAGTCCATGACTAGTGCCCTTTTTCATTCTTGTTGCACTCTTCCATCCATTGCACATACCATCATTTTTATTTTTCTCTTTGTGAATATTTTCATCATTTTAAACGAGTTTGATTTTAAGTAACTTTCCATGAGGAGACGATCTAGGAATTTATTCCTAATTATTACATGACATCCTCCTACACTTGGGATAGCCTTTGTGCTACTCATTTTTGAGCGAGTCAAATATATATCAAGACAATTAAAACTACTCAAACTATAACTTTTAGAAGAAAGATATAATACATGAATCATGGCGGTTATGTTTTATATTAACATTTATTTCCATGTATTACAATGTATTAGTCTCTCTAAATAGATTTCATATGTAATATATCTCTTTATCAGTGACTTCCTATAAGTCATTTTGGGTCCATCTGTCATAGATTTTGAGCAAATATTTTATGTGCTCAAATAACAATATTGTCGTTGACAACAACAAGTACTGTATACAATAATCATATTAGACATAAAATGAGCTTATTAACCCCATGCTCTCTACATGTTTCAATTTTTATTTTTATTGAGAGCGCTTTTGTCATGGGATTTGCAATCATAAAGGATGTACTTGTATGCTTTATTAAGACTTCTTGTTCCTTAAATCTCTCTAACAACAAGATACTTTATATCAATCTATTTGTTTTGCTCCCACTTTTGATATTCTTAGAAAAGAAAAATGGTGCCAACAATAAATTCTTAAAGGCTCAGATTTTGAATCCACAACTTGAAGCTCTATGATAAAACTCCTCAATCATTTCACCTGTGAAGTTGTTCAAAGCATACTATAAACTCTGTTTTTATAGTAGATGATGAAATGTTATTTATTTGGTGCTCTTTCACGATATGACACCTCTTGCTAACATGAAGACATACCCTAAAGTTGACTTTCTGGAGTCTTGACAACCTAACAAATCTGAATCTGAATATCCATATACTTCCAGACAATCAACATGCTTATAAGTAAGTATATGATTCTTGGTTCCTTATAAATATCTCATAACTTTTTTAGTAGCCTTACAATGTTCTATTCTAGGGTTGCTTTGGTATCTTCCCAACATTCCCACAACATATGTAATATTAGGTCTTATACAAACATGTGCATACATTAAACTACTAACAACATATGCATATCAAATGTTTTTTACTTCTTTCTTTTCCAAAGTATTTTTCGAGCATTGACTTAAGCTGAATTTATCAACTTTTAATATGGGTGCTAAATTGGATATACATTCATTCATTCTGAATTTCTCCAACATCTTTTAATATAGGTTTTATGAGGACGTCCTAGAAATTTTTTTAAACCTATCTCATTGAATCTTGATGCCTAAGATAGAAGAAGATTCACCTAAATCCTTCATTTCAAAGTTTTGGACTTGTTTTTTGTCTTATGTAGTAGACCCAAATCATTAGTTGCAAGCATCAACATATAGGACTAAGGTCTACTGCATGACACAAAAGTTTAGGTGAAACTTTTGGTGAATCTATATTCCATGTGTCATGTAGTAAACCTTAGTCCTATATGTTGATGCTTGTAACTAATGATTTGGATCTAGTACATGACAAACAATTTTGTTGATGCTTGCAATACTTTGAAATGTGGTAGACCTTAGTGAATCTCTATTCCATGTGTCATGCAGTAGACCTTAATGTCATGTAGTAGATCTCAAGCATATATTGATGCTTGCAACACTTTCAAACTTTGATTTATTTATTTTTTCATTTTTTATTTTTTTTTTACATGTAGTAGACCTAATGATGGAATAGATATCAAATCTTTATTCTATCAAGAGTCCAAACATCAACATATAGGACCAAGACCTCGTTTGAATGTTGAGATGAAATAAGATAAGATGAGAAATTTGTGAATAGTAGTGAAATAGTATGTAAATAGTAATAAAATGGTTTAAGTTAAGATATTTTATGGGATTTCAAAAGATCAGAGAGAAAAAGAATAAAAAATATTATAAAGTTAAAATATTGATAGAACATAGTTTCTTAATATAATTTTTGTTTTGGGATTTGAAAATTTTGAATTGTTTTTAATGTTTTGTTTGAAAGTTTGGGATAGTTATAATGATTAGGTAATGATTATATAAAAAAGTTAAAAATCTAAAATTGAAAAATATTTGTATTTGTGGTGTTTGGATTTTAAGATGAGATAGAATAAAATGAAATGTGACCATCTTGCAATCCAAACGGGGCCTAAGAAAATAAACTTACTCTCACTAAATTTATGATACATGTAGTTATCCACAACATTTTCTGTAAAACTAAATGAAGTAATAACAATGTGAAATTTCAAATACTATTGGTGGGATGCTTTTTTTAGTCCATAAGTTGATTTCTTTAACTTGCAAACAAAATAACCACCTTTATCTCTTCAACTTGCTTCATGTATACCTCTTCTTCAATAGTCCCATTCAAAAATAATATTTTCACATCCATTTGATGTAACTCTAAATCAAAGTGAGTTACTAATGCATGATTGCTGTAAAAGAGTCCTTTATAGAAACTGGAGAGAATCATTGTAGTCAATACCTTCTCTTTGTGTGAATGTTTTAGCTACAAGTCTTGCTTTATATCTATCGATATTACTATTCGAGTCTCTCTTAATTTTATAAACCCATTTACAGCTAATGGCTTTGACTCCTTTAAGTGACTCGAAAATTTCCCAGACTTGATTTTTAGCAACAAATTCCATTTCTCCTATCAAAGCATCATGCCAAAATTTTCAATTTTCTCCACTCATGGCATGTGAAAATGAGATGGGATCGTCTTTAGGTCCTACATCAAAGTCGAACTCTTGTAGGTACACAAACTAATCATCATAATTGCAGGCTCCCTTTTTTGTTGAGGATATTCTTAATTCTACAATTTCATCCATATTATTTAGATGTTGAACTGTAGAGTCAGAATTTGTATGTTCCTCTTCAGGTTTTGGTGGTTCTTGAATTGATTATTATTCAAGAATATCAAACTAATTTCCTTGAATGATAATCATTTCATTTTCATTCATGAATCTAATATATGAATTCCATCTCCTCTTACTCTATCTTTTGAGGAACATTACTCCCACATATTCCAAAACCATCAATAAATTTTACATTTTTAGCTTCTATAGTTCTAGATACATGTGAGGGACAATAAATTCGTGACCCTTAAAATTTTATGCATGTCCAATGAAATAACTGTTGATTGTCCTCTGGTTTAATATCTTTAGGTGTGGGTTGTAGACCCTAACTTCAACTTGATAACCCCATATGTACATATGTCTTAAACTAGTTTTCCATCCTTTCTATAACTTAAATGGTGTTTTGGGAACAACCTTAGATGGAACCCTATTTAAGATATACACTACAATTTTTAAGACCTCACTCCACAAAATAGAGGAATATTACAATTACTGCTCATATTTTTTACCATATCCATAAGGGCACGACTTTGCCTTTCAACAACACCATTTTGGTGAAGTGAGCTTGCAACTGTATACTGAGCAATAATACCTTCTTCTTTGAAAAAATGGGCAAATAGATCCAATCATTGTCTTGACTATGTATATCTACCATAATATTCTTCACTTCTGTTAGACCCAAAGATCTTTATTTTGTTTCTAATTATCTCTCTACTTCCTTTTTATATATTCTGAAAGCATTTAGTGGTTTGGATTTATAAAAAATGAGGTAAAGATATATCAACCATGAATATTCATCAACAAATGAGATAAAATATTTCTGACCATTTAAACAAGCTAGGTGTACTAAATGGTCCACAAATGTTTTTATGTATGATTCAAGATTTTCCTCACTCCTCTTGGCACCTTTATTGGTCTTGTTGGTTTACTTACCCTTATGCAATCTACAAAACTACAAAAATTTGAGAAGTCTAAAGTCTTTAAAACTCCATCATCAACTAATCTTTCAATTCCCTCTATGGAGATATGTCACAATCTCCTAAGCTATAATATAGAGGATACCTCATCAATACTATTATGTTCCCTGCCAATATCATCATGCAAAGTTAATAAGCTATTTTAAAAAATAAAATCTAAATTTAAGTTATATAAACCATTAATCAAGGTCTCAGAGCTTACAGATGCAGAGTTTATAGATACATAAGCGTCTGAATTCCCAAATTAAATTCAAATCCTAAAGGTACTAATCTAGATATGGAAACCAAGTTTCTAGAAAATGAAGCTACATTAATTTTTTTTAAGATCCAAAATATAATCATTATTTAAAACCAGTCTAAAAGTTACTTATAAAAAACAAACAAATAAGTTCCTATAGTCTTGAAGTCCGAATGCATCCTATTTTTTGAGTATATGCCTTGTTCACTTCCCATTGGTTTCCTTAGGCTGAGAAACCCCTACATGATATTGATAATATGAATTGAGGTACCTAAATCAATCCACCATCTATTATGAAGAGAGTCTACAAAGTTGGACTCATAGCTGATAGCACCCAAGAGAATTGAGATTACCATTCTTCACGATCCATGATTTATACTTGATGCAATCATTCTTTATCTCCCCCTTTTTCTTGCAAAAGAAGCATGTATATTATCTCTGTAGCATTTAAATGACGCTTTTCCATCATTCTTTCACTTTTTAATATCAACATCTTTGCCCTTTTTTCATTGTCCCTTTCTTTAAGTAAGAAAATGAGCACTCTTAACATTTTCATGTTTCAATCTCTTTTCTTCTTGTAGACATGGTTAAAAGTTCATTAATAGACTACTTTTCCATGTATTGTAAGAAATCTTTAATGATCCATATTTTGTAGGAAGTGAGTTGAGTGTGAAATGGACAAAGAATGACTCTGAGATCACAATTTGTAAAGACTTGAGTTGGGCTGCAATATCCCCCATTTGCATTATGTGATCACGCATTTGGATTTACATGCTTTATAACAAGAAATTTGTTTATTAGGGTGCTAACCAATGCCATATTAGAACTAACAAATTGCTATTCAATAGCCTTCACGTAATCATTGAGTTTATCACACTATGGGATTGAAGTTCTAGTGCTCTTACTCACATGTGACTCAATGAGCATTAGACTTAATCGGTTAGACTGTTCCTACCTTTCATAGGTATTTTTATCTACCAATGAACATTCGATGGGTGTAGGTGGTTTATCCACATGGAGTGCCAAGTCTAGGTCCATGCACCCTAATGTTAAATAAACCTTTTCTTTTCAGTTTGAAAAATTATCCCCATTCAGAATTGAAATATTAGAAGATTCACTATTTAAAAAGGAAGTCATATTTGTTGCAATAATATAACCAAAACCATATATCAATCCTTTGAATCAAACAATAACTATAGTTTGAACTGACCAATATCTGATTCAAAAACAAATATAAATCTCCTTGTGGGTAAAGATTGAAATATGGATAATATATGCTTATTTCTTTTCTCTATAATAAGACTAGTATATTTAAGAAGAATAGATCCTACACCTCTAATATGGGTGGTAAATCGTGTTAACGGGTTGTGTTTGTGTCGTGTCAAGTCATGTATATTATACGATATAGGTCAACCCGAACATGACCCGTTAAGCTTAACAGGTCAGATTTCCAAATCTTAACACTACCTATTAAAATAACAAGTTGACAAGATACGGCCCGTTATGAATTAATTAAAAATATCAACACGACATAACTCATATTCAACCCATTTTGTAAATGGGTTGAATTGACCCAAATAATCTATTTGACCTGATTAACATAAATTCACATAAAAGTTAAAATCACAATATCTCCCAAAAATATAAAACTAACTACATAAATCCAAAATTACAATTCCAATAATAAAAACACCAAAATTACAATCCAGAGGTAGATTGTGAGGCAGTCATGACTCGTGAGAACTGACTCAACTGAGAATTGAGAGAAAGTGAGGGTCTAAAAGAGAGTTAGGAAATACAAAATAGGGTTAGGTTATTTTTGTTTTTAGATTTAAAATGATATAATTATAATTTCGAGTAAAAAATTTAACAAGCCTAAACAGGTAACTAACGAGTTAAGCGGGTTGACCCATTAGTGAGTCGTGTCTTAACAGGTCAACTCGTTTTGACCCAAACCGATTAACATCAAACTCAAATCCACTAATTTCATGACATATTCGTGTTAGGTTAACGAGTTGTATCACATATTTCCACCCCTAACCTATACGTATAGGGAATTACATTTTCCTAATATCCTTTTCACTATGTTATTCCAATCAAATCACCTTTTTTTTTAATAATTACCTTCTTGTAGGGCTAAGTAATTACTATAAGGATTTAATTGCAATACGAAATGCCATTATGAAATCATACAATCAAATATATTAAAATATAATTGTGTCTTAAGATGCGATGGCCATTCTCAATATACAATAATATTTATACTCAAATATGGCATTTTTAATTAATAAAATCACCATAACATACACATCCATGATGATATTACATCAACAAATAATCAAAGATCAAGATAATCCAAAATATATTCTCATGGACTAGTCTCTATGCACAACTCTAATTGTGAGTATTGGGACATGAACAGATTTTCTAAATCAAACAAACGACATAGGATTATTTCTCTACCTTAATGGGTAGCGCAAAACTTAGAAGTTACTTTTAAAAATGAAAACAAGCTACAAGTTAAACCGATTTAGGCACAATTTTTTTTACAAAATTAATTAAGACGGTTTATTAAGAAAAGGAACTGTTTCATGCCAAGAAAAAACTCAATGGTTCAACCGGTCAGGCTTACTGCATGTGTCCCACGGGTGCTGGATTTGGGGTCTGGAATTTAGGTCATAATCCTAATCTAGGTCAAAAACAAAGAAAATTTGTTTTCTTCATATTTTTTATGAGAAAAATGGTTTTCTAATAGACAATTGGTTCTTAAAAGACAAATTTAAAATTTATGTGTGAAACCCACCATGTAGAAGCCCAAACCCTCATAAAAGTGCCAAGCCCCTTAGGTGCAAAATAGCGCCATTTTAACCTTAGCACCAAACTCTAAATTTTCATTCTTCTCTTCTCTTCTCCTACTCTCTCTCACTTCCTCCCTGTCATCCCCTTCTCTCCCGTAACCCCTACACCACATCCCCTCTACACGCCTCTCTGTGCACCAACCACACACCTTCCATGCGTTGAAGCTCACTCAGCGCTTCACTGCCACCTTTGACCATTGCCGCCTCCCACAATCAGTGAAGGGGTTGCTCAGCCTACAAATAGGTCGAAGCCCACAACCCTCCTTATCACCTCTCCCCTCCTTCCCATGGCATCACACCCTCTCAGTCATCCCCTATCATCGTTCGCCCTCACTCTTCTATCGTAGACCTCTCTCGTTCTGTGTGTCTCTGTGTGTGTGTATGTGTGTGTGTGTGTCTCTCTCTCTCTCTGAAATTCCAGCCTTTTGTGGGTTCAAAAAACCCCACTCCATCCACCACCCTCGCCATGCTAGCCATCCATAACAGGCTCCCCTCCCTCTCGATCTCATTGTCTTCATCAGTTTTACCTATTTCATATCTCTCTCTTTCTGATGTAGGTGGATTCGAGTCAAATGATGTTGAGCTATCAGATTGCACTTTGATGGTGCTTAACTATCTTGAGACGGCAGATCAGTGCAAGTACAACAAGAAATAGTGATCTTTCCTTGATTTGGAGCAATTTTTAGCACATGTCGGTATTTTGGCAATAACTTTGATTACGGGTACCGAAATCACGCATATGACCCTAATTCAAAAAACTCTTTTCTACTCCCACATCGTGCTCACTAACCTATAGTAGGCGTGCATCACTTTCGAGGCGTAAATTAGATGTTTTCCCCTTCAAATCTTTATTTTTAGATATTTTTGTCTTTTATGGCAATATTTTATTTCTCGTTTAGGAAGTGATTTTGAACCCGATTTTGGCCAGATTTTTTACAGATAAATTCCTTATTTACATATTTATTTTTGGTGTATTTATTTGGATTTTTCTATTTTTGGTAAAAATATGCTATTTTCGAATTACAAATATTACAGCTCGGCTTGTGGGTTAATTTCGACATTCTTGATTTTTGATAATTTTCAATTGAATATCAGAGTCTTTTTCTCTGTATTTTTGGGTGAATCTCTTGTCTTCTTTATCTTGATCATCTGTTGGAACTAGCCGCCAAAATTAACCTAAATTCCGTCAAACATCAGTTGGCATCTTTCTTAGGGTTATATCTTATTAGCTTCCATGGCTGGTGGTCCTGGTCGTCATGGGCAGGTTTCGAATAAGGAAGTCCCGCATCGTGATCGTAGTGTTTAGGATGTGATGATTGAGGATTTGTAGAGACAGGTTGCAGAGTTAACCCAACATCTAGTGGCTTAGGATATCAGTGGTTGTGAGTTGGAAGATCATGATTCCAATTCCAATTTTGAGAACTCATATCATAATCGTGCTCTTTTCTAGGAGCACCATAGTCAGGAGGAGCTTCATAGGGACCTCAGTTTCAGAGTGGATCTGCCTGAATTTTCTGGTACGTTACAAGCTGAAGCTTTCATTGATTAGTTGCATGAGGTGGAGTGAATTTTTTATTATAAGGAAGATATAGATTGTGTAAAAGTGAAACTGGTGGCCATCAAACTAAAGGGTATAGTATTAGCTTGGTGGGAGTAGTTGAGACTATCGACTGGAAGAAGATGAACAAAAAAGATAAAGGGTCACTTCCTTCCTTTCAGCTACACTCAAACCTTATTTCAACAACTTCACACATTGAGGCAAGGCACGAGATCAGTTGATGATTGCACGAAAGACTTCTATTAATTGATAGCCCATAATGATATGTTTCAAATAGAGAAGTAGATGCTGATATTTGGGTGGCTCACGGTAGCCCCTACAGGATGTCCTCAGTCTTCACAACAAAACAGAAGGCCAATAATCAGAAGCGATCAAAACAGTCAAGTTGTTCTCGTCCTACCCCTCAACCATCGTATGGCTAGAGCTCAAGCATTCTTTAAAAATGACTCATTCGAAACATATTGACTGTTCTTTGTCAACCTAGGGATTATCACTCTTTTTTTACTCACTTTAGAGTGGACAAATGAGTTCTACTAGGATAATTCCCCATCCTAATCTTTGGGGTTGTAACCAAAATCATTTTTATACTATGCTTGAAAAATGTAATTCATGACATATGCATATGTAGCAAGTTTTCATGTGAAAATAACATTTATATGCAATATAATAAAAATGATGAAAATGTCATGTCATGTAGGCAAGTGGTCATATACTCAATGTATCATATAACATGATATTTTATGCTCAGAATGACAGTTATAATATGAATGTGGCACTTATCGATAAATAATAAATAACTTAAATATAAGTTAGAGGCCAACTTACAAACTGCCTGAGTTTGAAAAATTGTAGTGACTGAAATCAAATTCGAACTAGGTTAGGATTTGTACTACTACAAAAGATGTTCATAATCAAAAGGTTTTTAAAATGGTTATTTACAAAAATACTCCTAAACTCTTAGAAATTGCTACTAAGGCATTAATTTTTTACTACTTGCAAACAAGTCTCAAATTTAACCAAACTTCATGGACCTCATATTTTTCATATTCTAAAATCATCAATACCCTTATAATTATAAAATTCAAAGTGGAACTAGCTCAGACACACTCAACCTGTGCCATGCACTCTAGTTGAGGCCTAAGTGTAATTTCAATTATTGATCCCTATGAATGCATGCATAAACCATTTTCTTTAATAAAAAAATCATTATAGTCCTTACTAACATGATAAAAGCTAAATCTTAGGTGAACAAGTTCATCCCAACACTTAATCATGGCTAAAAACCAAAATCTCTATTAAACTAGCCCTTAACAATTTAAACACTTAATCCATCCTTAATGAACTCAGTTTTGAATTAAGCATGTTAATCTTTTCTAAACTCATCCAAAAATTATTTCAACACTTAAAAGCAACACACATCATGCCAACTAAGATCTAGGGCTAGAAGTCTTACAATTTTGGTGGCCCTCTAAAGCTCCCAACACAAGAACTTCTCAAAATCTTCCCAAGAACACTTAAGAGCACACTTAAGAGCACTCGGTTTCTCTCTATGACTCACTAAGGGAGGGGAAGCTCGCAAGATCTCAAGAGGAAGCTGGGAGATACGGAGTTGAGGAATGAGGGAGTGGAGGGGCTTTTTATAGGCTTCAAGAGGGGAGATGGGGGGGGGTCATGGCTTGGAAGAGAGCCTTGTGATTGGTGGAGTGGGCAGTGGTGGTGATGAGTGCTTGGTTCCAGCCTTGCATCATCTTGTGCAGATGTGAATAGTGCCCTAAAATCACCATGATCTCATCAAGTTTGGTGCTAAAATGACCCTAAGGATGCAAGGTTTCCATGGTGCAGAAAGAAGAAAAAAAAATAAAAACCAAGGCATGATGCCATGCCATGATGCTTTTGGGAGAGGGATCTTCAAGGCTGGGCAAATTTCAACACTATTTGGTCTCATCTTCTTAGTTTATTTTTCAGGTCTAAAGTCTTAATTTTAATGGCATTTCAGGTGAAGGAGTGATGCTTGGTTGGCTGCAAACTAATCATTCATGCGCAGGAAAAATGCGGAGTAAGGTGGCGGTGGTTCAGCCTTGACATGTTCCATTCTCAGCCTTTTTCAAATCAGTTTGGGTTCTCTTTAGGGTATAAGATGACAAACCAGCTCATAAGTGCTTTGAGGGTTCACTAGGGATTGGTTTAAAGTGAGGTGTCGTATGGTGGTAGCTCAGTCATGAGCAGAAGTGAAATCAAAACACAAGTCAATTGGTTTTCATCCAACTAGTGTTTAGGTGCATTCGGTTGGTTTTTTTTTTTTTTTCGGTTTGGTTCTTGGAAAAAAATTTTCCAAAGCTTGGTCTGGTTCTAAAGGGAAGAAATGAGGTGTGATTGGAACTAAAAGTAAGATGGAATTGGAGTGGGCTATGGGGCTGTTTTTATGCATTGCACATGGAAGTGCATGCGTGAGCTGATTGGTGGATTTTAGGCAATGACATGTCTTTGTTTGTAATGGCATGTATTGGATCAAAACTAATATTCTAATTTAGTCTAAGAATGATGAAAAAAATTATAAAAATAACAAAATTCAGATAAAAAAGGCTAAAAGATTAAGAAGGAAAATTAAACTCAAAACATGGTTTAAAGAGCACTAATCATTCTTAAGTTGATCAATGCTCCTAGCTCAAGTTCAAAACATAATTTTGGTCCAAAGAATTCCTTAGGGATGCGGGGTACTATATGAGCTTGACGAAACCAATGGTATGGCGTATGTAGGTTTCAAATAGAAATGTGAAAAAAAAAAATGCAAGACAAGGCTTTGAGCCTTATTGGGCTTAAAAGGCCATGAGTGAAAGTTGCATGGCTCATAGGCTTTAGGTGTGAGTTGATGAGAGGCATTGATTCCAGATTCTAAAAGATCATAAGAGACCTCAAGATCTACAAAAATGGGGCTTGAAAGGCTTGGCATATCATAAATGGGCCATGGGTCAAAGCTAACACCAAGTTAGGCCTAAAAGGCCTTATGCCTTTCTCACACTTGGGCCAAACCTTTCTAAAGCTAACCCACCAAGACTTAAATTCTTATAAAGCTTGCTTTAAGGCTTCTAAGTCTTGGCACATAACATTCTAAAGGTTTTAAGGGCCTTAAGTGAAGCACTAATGGGCTAGCTTACTAAATTGTTCAACTTAACCCTCAAGCTTAACCATTAATGACACTAAGTGCCATAGTCTAATGGGTGAAACAAGTCTAACCATCTCCCAAAAATAATAAAATTATAATAATAATTCTCATGCATATATATATATATATAAAGCCCAAAATTATAAGTTTATTATAAGGGCGATTAAGGGTTAATCCTAATGGGTAATTAGGTAAGGTGTTACATCGAGGAAGGAGTGTTTGTTTGTCAATCAGAAGAAGTATTCTTTCTTTACTACTATTATCACTTTCCTAGGTTGTGTTGTGTCTATTGATGGTGTTCTTGCATATCAACTATTCAAGTAGAAGATGACAGAAGCAACAACTCTGGCTCTTCCAATTTTGAAAAGGTGTTTGAGGCTAATTGTGTGCACTTGGGGTTGGCATTAGTGGTGTTTTGAGCCAAAAGGGGTGCCTGGTAGCTTTTTCTAGTGAGAAGCTCTGTGTGTCAAAAAACAATTATTCCACTTCTAATATGGAGTTCTACGCCATCGTTCAGTACCTACAGCATTGGTGGCACTAGCTGATACAAAAGGAGTTCATCCTCATCACCAACCATTAAGCTTTGAAGTACATCAATGGTCAGCACAAGTTGAGTAGGCGGCATGCCAAGTGAGTAGCATACTTACTGGAGTTCACATTTTCCTTGAGGCACCAATCAAGAAGCCTGAACCCCATGGCAGATTCCTTGAGCCACCGTACATTGCTCCTCACCACCAGGAAAACCAAGGTTGTAGGATTGGACACTTTCAGTGATTTATATGTAGCAGGTCCTTCATTCGAGAAGACATTTCGGGAAGTAATTGATGGTCAATGAACTAATTTTGTTTTACTTAATGGCTATGTATTTCGTGGATTACAATTGTGCATCCCAGATTGTTCACTAAGGCAGCAGATTATTAGTGAACTTCATAGCAATGGTCATTTTGGGTGAGACATGACTTTGGCCTTGATCTCATTTGATTACTATTGGCCCAAGTTGACTAGTAATGTGGCTCGTTACATGAAGCAATACTTTATGAGCCAACGGTCCAATGGGGTTTTCACTAATGCGGGCCAGTACACTCCCTTGCCTGAGCCCCTTGGTTTGATGCCACAATAGACTTTGTGTTGGGCTTACCCTGAACCCAATGGGCCATGGACTCTATCTTGGTTGTGGTTGATAGATTTTCCAAGATGGCCCATTTTGTAGCTTGCAGGAAAATAATGGATGCTACATGGATCGCTCATTTATATTTCAAGGAGATAGTTCGTTTACACGGCGTTCCATGGTCAATCACTTCAGATCGTGACACCAAGTTCATGAGCTATTTCTGGAGGAGTTTATGGGAGAAACTGGGGGACAAAGTTGGATTTTAGTAGCGTGACTACCACCCCCAAATAGATGGCCAGATCAAGGTAGTGAATCGGAGTTTGGGTAACCTTTTGAGAAGTTTGGCAAGGATTAAGCCAAAGCAGTGGGATCTGGCTCTATCCCAAGCAGAATTCACCTAAAATAGGTCCAAGAACAAAACCGCATGGCTGAGCCCATTTGAGATTGTCTATAGCCAGAATCCATCGGGTGTGCTTGACTTAGCTCCTATTCCATAAGTTGGTCACTTGAATCACAAGGCAGACTAGATGGAAAAACATCTTCAAGGAATTCAGAATTTATGAACAAGTGAAGCTTGCCATCCACGAGAGTAATGCCAAGTACAAAGTTCAGTTTGATAGTCATTGTCATTAGGTACTTTTTGATGTTGGTGATTTTGAAATGATAGTATTAACTTGTGATCGTTTCCTGTTGGAGAGTATAATAAGTTGAAGGATAGGAAGATTGGACCTTATGAGGTTTTTCAGAAGATCAATGATAATGCATACAGGTTGTGCCTTCCCAACCAATTGAAGACCTCTGATGTATTCAACGTGGAACACTTGAGTCCTTGTTTTGCGGATCCAAATGATGCTACTGTGGACTCGAGGGTGACTTCTTTCCAACTGTGACTTATGAAGGTGGATCCGAGTAAGATAATGTTGAGTTGTCAAATTATACGTTGATGACACTGAAATATCTTGAGACGTTAGATCAGCATAAGTACATTAGGAAATAGTGATATTTCCTTGATTTGTGGCAGTTTTGAGCACGTGTATTTTGGTCATAACTTAGATTACGGGTATCAGAATCATGCATATGACCCCAATTCGGAAAGCTCTTTTCGGCACACTGGTCACCTAGCCATAATTGGGTGTGCATAATTTTTTAGGCCAGAATCAATTGTTTTCCCCTTTGAATCTCCTTTTTACTTTTTTTTTTTTTTTTGCATTTTATGGTAATATTTAATTTCTCATTTAGAAAGTGATTTTGAACCGAATTTTGGCCATTTTTTTTAAGAGGACGGTACCCCAATTTTATTAAAAATCACTTGTGGCGAAGGAAAATCGTGGTTACAAACTGACACCAGGGAGAAACAGAAAAAGACCAAAACCCAGGCGTAAAAAAACCTTAATAACCAAATCATTCAAATACAATGCCAAGAGAAAATACAAAAACCTAACTCAAAACCAACCGAGGACAGGACAACCTGCAAGAAAAAGCAAGCAAGCAAATATAGAGCATAAAAACAAAACAAATAGAAAAAAACTTACCAACCACAAACCTTACGAAACCCTTAAATAAGGAAGGCCCAATTTATCCATGCGAATGAGACCTCTTAAAAGACTGGGCAATGTCTGATCTCTAGACCAAACTGAGTTCAAACCACCACTCTTTGCTAAAAAATTAGCAACTGCATTACATTCACAAAAAATATGATTCATAGTATAATCCAGACAAGTAAGGTAAGCATGTAATTCTTCCCAAAAATTTTCTAGATACCAATTGGGGCAATCATCCTTGGTGATCCAATTAACCAACAGTTGAGAGTCAATCTCAATTTGAACACGAGAAAACCCAAGAGTATGACACCTGCAAACTCGTTCCAATAAACTCTTAAATTCACCAAAATTATTAGTACCAGGACCCAGAGATACAGAGTAAGCCACTAGCAGCCTACCATATCCATCCCTAATAACACCCCCAACACCAAAGTTGCCAAGATTTCCAAGACTACTGCCATCTATGTTAAGTTTTACCCAACCCTGGCGAGAACGAGTCCATCTAACCACACGAACTCTCTTAGGCTTAGGATTCAAAACCGAAATATCCAATCATTCAAGATATCAATATCTCAGGTAGAAACAGAAGAAACTTTCATAACCTGATCCACAACATGATGGAGCCATAATTTAATTGCGTGCCAAACTGACTCAACCGTATTGGCCTTATCTTCATACCGGGCTTTACAACGCCTTTCCCAAAGCTGCCAGGATATAATAGAAGGAAGAAGACCAAAAATAATTCACACTTGAGAAGACTTACTCGCACGACGAAACCAAAAATTTGTTTGTTCCATCTAAGTGTAAAAAGAAGCCATATGAACCCCTAAATGACTAGCTGCTAAATGCCATACGTGTCTAGCAAACTCCCCCGTGCAAAGCACATGATTCAAATCCTCAGTATGACCCTCTTGGCAGTAATTACATTTTGAAACCATCGAAATACCCACCACCTTAATCTTATCATCAACACTTAAACAATTATTAACTGTCTTCCACATCATAATGGAAATCTTCTTAGGAAGGTTAGGGTGCCAGATCCACTGAGCCCAAGTTAAAGGAGGCGCCCTAATCCTAATACAATCCCTAGCATTCTTAGTAGTAAAGTGGCCATCCTTATCCTTCAACCAAACGAGCACATCTTGACCCTCCTTACGTCTGGCCAAAAAATCATATAGCTCAGAAGCTTTCTAATGGCCCACTAAACTATTCAAAAGAGAGATATCCCACCCGTTCTCAATACGACACTCTTTAATCTTGACCGAAAGATGATCAAGCATAGGAAATTGACTACTGAGAGGACTGACCTCATCCCAATTATTATACCAAAAAGAAATGTTACCCTATTTCACAATCCATTTGGAGCTATTTAACAATGTCGGGATATTACGAACAATAGACCTCCAAAACCGGGTCCCCTTAGTAGACTCCAAAATGGACAAATGATGCCCCTTTAACATATTTACCTCTGAAAAAATCCACCCAAAGAGACTGACCTTTTATAAGCCTCCAAGCAAGTTTCATGTGTAAAGCTCTTTGAACATCTCTAAAATCCCTGATTCCCAAGCCACCTTCATCAATGGGAGTGCAAATATGCTTCTAGGAAATCCATTTTCTGTGGCCCTTAACCTCAGAATCACCCCAAAAGAATGAACTCAAAAGCTTATTCAGATTAAGAATCGCCACTTTGGGTACATCTAACACAGCAAGAAGATGGGTGGCCATACTAGATAAAACATGACGTAAAAGAATAGTTCTACCACCAGCAGATAGCATTTTCATCTTCCAACCTGCAATCTTCTTTTTTACTTTGCCCAATAAATCGCTAAAGTCACTGGCCTTCAGCCTACCATCCACAATAGGAGCCCTCAAGTACTTAAAAGGAAATAGACCCTCTCAAAACCTGATAAGGTTAAGAAGTGAATTTTTCCTAGATATAGGAATTCTTTTAGAAAATAATATGGCACTCTTTTCTTTATTAAGAACTTGACCAGTCCAAAGCTCATAAGTGTTCAAAACCTCCATCAAATCTCTCATCGATTTCTTGCTACCATTAGCAAAAATAACAATATCGTCAGCATACATGAGATGAGAGATAATAGGAGTCCCTCTTGAGTGAAAGTACCAATTTTACCTTCCTCAAAGGATTTCTTAATAAGACAAGAAAAAACCTCTTGCATTATAATGAATAAATAAGAAGAAAGAGGGTCACCTTGCCTTAAGCCCCTCTCTCCTTTAAAAAATCCTAGAGGAGTAACATTCATCATGACCGAGTACCACGGCGAAGATATACAAGCCTTCACCAAATCACAAACATTAGAAGAAAAACCAAAATTAGTCAAAACATGTAAAATGAAATTCCAATCTACTCGATCATAAGCCTTAGACATATCAAGCTTAACCAAGACATTACCCTCAATCGACTTAATTCTTGTGACTAGAATGAACCATTTCCTGAGTCAAACTAATATTCTCAAAAATACTGCGACCCAGGATAAAGGCCCCCTATTCTTTTGAAATAATTTTAGAAAGCAAGCTAGTCATACGATTTACAATAATCTTAGAACAGATCTTATAAACCACAGAACAAAGGCTTATAGGCCGAAATTTATCAAAACGAGAAGGCTTGTCCACTTTAGGAATTAAAACAATGTAAGAAGCAGTGTAGCTTTTTGGAAGCATATGAGTATGGAAAAACTCAACAATAGCTTCAAAAACATTATCTTTAACAAAATCCCAATAGACTCTAAAAAAAGGGGAACGTAAACCATCCGACTGTGGGCTACTATTAATAGGAATAGTAAAAAGAGCATCCTTGATTTCCTCTATGGAGGGAGCTCTACCGATCGCCAAATTATCCTCATTAGAAACAGTAGGGGAAATTAGCTCACTTAAATTAGGCAAAACACGAGAACTATTATGGCCCAAAAATTGATGAAAATAATTAACAGCAGCTTGATGAATGTCCAGATGAGTGTTTAGAATAGTACCATCTGACAAACACATGTCCTGCACTCTCTTATGATACTTGGCATTCAAGTGAACATGAAAGCATTTAGAATTCTAATCCCGAAATGTTTGGCAGTTTACTTCTTTATTTATGTATTTATTTTTGGTGTGTTTATTGGGATTTTTCTATTTTTTGTAAAAATCTGTTATTTTCAAATTACAGCTATTACAGCTTGGCTTGATGATTGATTTAGACATTCTTGAGTTTTGCTAATTTTCAATTGAACATCACAATCATTTTTCTCTATGTTTTCGAGCAACTTTTGTCTTCTATGTGTTGGTCACATATTGGAACTATCTACCAGAATTAACCTAAATTCTATCCGACATCAATTTCTCTCATTTTCTCCCTTTCTATTTTGTCGCCATTGAGAAAGCCACCGTCGTCATCATCTTTTATGCCTCAGCACCGTATGCCACCAATAGCTCCTCCACCTCCCTTTCTCATTTGTTTCCCTACACCAAACACCCATCCCCCATCTCTCACTTGTGTTCATTGTCATTCTGTCCAAACAACGCACACACACATGACCACTTAGAGGACTACCACATCACCCACTAACAGGAATGACCATGACCAGTAAGCAGAGCTCGGAATGCCTAGATCACCAAGAAATTTCTCCTTCCTGTTGTAAGTTATTTTGTGTGACCTTGAAAATGACTTTGACGGAATTGCAAAATTGTGTTATGTGTGGCCGTGTGAAGTGCTAGGATGTTTTGTAGATTTGTGACATACTAGTTCATCATATAACTATTTTTTGAATGTTTGTCATTCGTAACGCTCTTAGGTTGACTTCGATGCCTCTCTGCTAGTGGAGGCTAGAGGATGCTTAGCCACGAATATGACAAGCGTAGAACTGGGCATCGTTTATTATAAAGCCAAATGTAGGGGTGTAAAAAAGAACCGAAAAATCGGTTGAACTGAATTGGACCGAACCAGTGGGATTGATCTGGTTTATAAATTGTCTGGTGAAGTACCAGTTCTTAGGAATCGAAACCGATCCTAAACCGGTGCAATACTGGTTTTTATATTCTGAAAATCGATTTAAACCAATCCAGACCAATATATATACATATATATTTAATATTTTTTATATTATATATAATATTTTGTATTATATTATATATATTTTATGCTAAATTGCTAATTAATATAACATGAAATTCTAATTTTGTTATTCAAGTATATTAATCTTATAACATAAAATTAATATTAAGTTATTGATATAAACTTCCTTTTGATATATATATATTCATATATATATAATGTACTTATACTATAATATAAATAGACTAATATTTTAGTATATGTAAACATTATATTATTACTAACATAGATAATCCATAAAATCGGAAAAATCAAACTGAAACTAAAAAAATTGAAAGTTTCAATTTCGATAGTGAATCGGTCCAGTATTAATTCTTAAATTTTTAAAATCAGACCAAACTGAATTGGTTGCACCCCTAGTCACATACACGGTCATTACTCGTGTTGTATTGAAGGGACCCAAATTGTGTGAATGGTCTATAGGGGAGACAATGGTCCATACCTTAATAAAATGGCTATTTTCAAAACAAACAAAAAAAAATGAGCTTTGTTGGTGTGAAAGACTTGCATGAAAATTTTGGAGAATGACTTGAGTTTGGTTAATTGAAAAATGTCAAATATTATATTTCCCTAGATATTGCTTTACTTGCATAATTCTATTTTCCACTTGCTTGCTTTTTTTAGACATAGACTTAGTTGCACTTACTAAAATTTTGCAAAAACTCACCATGCTTACCTAGAGTCCTGCCTACTCCTCAGAATCATAGATTTTGATGTAGATGATGATTACATAGATAGGTACAAGCATGCAGGTCTGGCTCCACTAGAAGAGTGAAGATCGAGGTTATTCCTCATTTATAATTAAGTGTTGTTTTTTACTCTTTGGAACTAGATTGGAAAGCTATAATATTCTGTTGTTTATAGGTTAAGACAAGTGACTTATGGATAATTTGTGGTGATGTAATTTAAATGTATTTTGTTACTATAATATTCCGCTTGGGATCAAACGGATTTCTGAAGCGTTGGAACATGCAACACATGGTTACCTACCCCCGTTCATAACATATAAGATGCAATATTCCTAACATGCATCTCGCATTATGCAATATTCGTAGCGGATAATTTTTTTTTTTTAGCAATACTATGCACCAAACTTATAATATCCCAAATAGTTAAATCGTAATCCAAGCATACTTAACAAAATAAACATCCACGATTTCAGTACGAGTCTCAGAATACAATAATCTCAAAAACATGGGAGACCAGACTCCATATTTACATTGTCAAAATACACTATTGAGGAAGTTCGTCAAGTAACTCATGTAACTCGACTAATGAGACCAGAATACTGTCCAAAAACTAACTATGGAAGTTGTAAGCTCCAGGTCGTATCTGCAGTGTCTAGTCAACCTCCTCTAGTCTACCAGTGTCTGCTCCCTGCTTTGATTCTGACACATCGCCTACCATTCAGGAGGAATGGTAGTTGGGACTACCACGGTGAGATTTGATTACAAATCTCAGTAAGTTAACAGGTTACTCCTACACAGGTTAATGATACATGCATGACAGTAAAAACATGAATGCATAATTAAAGTTGTAAGTAAGCATAATATAACTTGATATAAAGCATGGCATAACTGACATAACCTGAACTGAAATGTGAACCGAACTTAACTTGACATGACATGAACTTAAATTTAAAACATAACATGGACTAGCAACATAATAAGAACGTGAACTTGAAACAAAACATGGACTTGAAACATAGCATGAACGTGAACGTACATAACATAAACATGAACTTGAACTTCACATAAACCTGCGCATAACATGACATAAACGTGAACTTGAGACATAATGTGAACGTGAACTTGAACATAACATATACGTGAACATAACATGATATAAACATGAACTTGAAACATAACATGAATATGAACATAACATAACATGAACATGAGCTTGAACATAACATAAACGTGAACATAACATGATATGAACATGAACTTGAAACTTAACGTGAACATAACATAACATAACATGAAAGCTTGAACATAACATAAACGTGAACATAACATGATATGAATATGAACTTGAAACTTAACGCAAACATGAATATAACATATACATGAACATAACATAACATAACATAACAACAGATTATACTCATTCACCGTAGTACTTGGTAGCACATAGCCTTGACCGCAGTACCAGACAACGCATATCATCCTTCTGTGATACGGTAGATTATACTCCTTCATCATAATACTCGGCAGCGCATAGCCTTGATCATAGTACCAGGTAACGCGTATTATCCTTGACCGTAACATAAGTTAACATAATGGTAGATTATACTCCTTCACCGTAGTACTTGGCAACGCATAGCCTTGACCACAGTACTAGGCAGCGCGTATTATCCTTGACTATAACATAACTTAACATAACGGTAGATTATACTCCACCGTAGTACTCGGCAGTGCATAGCCTTGACCGCAGTACCAGGCAGCGTGTATTATCCTTGACCATAACATAACTTAACTGATTTAACCATCTATAGTACGGTAGATTATACTCTTTCACCTTAGTACTCGGCAGCGCATAGTCTTAACCGCAATACCAGGCAGCGTGTATCATCCTTGATCGTAGTACAAATTAACTGATAACTGAAACTTAATTGTTCTCAAAATACACAACTGTATTCGAGATGAAACGGACTGAAATACAAAAGAACAGAAGTCCCGACGTCATATAACATGACTTGAACGTAACTTGAGAGATATGACTTACTTGAGATAGAAATATTTTGTAGTATGACATAATATGTAACAGACAATATTTCATAACATGTAACAGTGAATATTACATGACATGGCATACATGTAATAGATGGCATAACATAATATGACATATAACAATACGTGACATAATAGATTGTGTAACAGATAAGCATTCGTGATAAAATAATCATGCGTAATAGATAAACATGTAATGACGTGGCGTGGCATGGCATATATGATAACATACATACATAAATTATAATTCCCTTACCCATCATACATACACAGTAAACTGATAGTAAGTTAGAAGCTAACTTACCTCAATCGTCGCATTCTACGAGAATAAAGTGCGAAACATGAGAAACTGTAAGAGGATATTCTAAAAGTTAGAAATTTAATTACTAAAAATTAGAAACATGAAAACAAGCTAACTTAGAGTAAAATTACCATTTTACCCTCTACATGTAGGAAAATGACCATTTTACCCCTAACTTGAAGATTATACATCCTAACTCCAAAAATTTTCAAAATTTACATTCTTCATGTAAGTTTTGTCCTAAACTCAAATATCAACTAAGAAAAATTTTAAACAAATTACAACTATGGAAAACACACTATGGCCGAAACATCTATAGGCCATTTCTCTTGTTTTTTGTGGCAATTCCTTCCAATTTCAAAACTCATGCTTAAACCAAAATTTTGCAACAAAGATCTTCCTATCCTAAGTTTAAAACCATACTTAAAACATCCATTTACAGAAAGCTAATAATCAACACCAAATATTTTATAAAAAGATCCAAACCCTTGAATCACATGCTTTGATCCTAAATCAAAACATCTCCAAAAATTCCAAAAAATCAAATCTTACTTCTAACATATTCATAACATCATCCTAAGATCAAACATGCTTTAAATCATCAAACTAAAGTCACCAAAATCACAAAATAACACTTGAAATTTTTGGTTTTACACTTAGTCCAAAAACAAAAACTTTTTTCTTAACTAGCTTTTTGATCAATCTCTTGATTCATGGCTTAAAAAGATGCAATCTTCAAACTAAAACATCACATGGTTTAAAAATGTTTCCTAAAGAAGATCCAACCATCAAAATTAAAATCACATGTCTAAAACTCAATAAAACATGGATCTTGTTGTGAAAACGATGACAATAAAGGGAAAAAGTAAATACGAAAGAGAAATCAATCACACACTATACAAAGATTTACGTGGTTCAAAAAATTGCCTACGTCCATGGGAGATGCAGATGATTTTTATTACTGAGGAATCACAATACAATGGTGGGGCAATTATTGTTCTCACACTGTACGGCCATATGCTGTAAAATAACATATTTATAGTCAAACGGTGGAAAAAACCCTAAATCCGTGTAAAAGTAATGTTCGCTCGAGCGGCATGTCGAGTGCATGTCGAGCGAACCTCTTTCCCGCAACTGCTCGAGCTCATTGTCGAGTTGTCTTCGAGCGTACCTCTCTGACTTGCCTCTCCTCGAGAGGCCAATGCCTCCGCTCGAGCGATGTGGACTAGACTCCACAGTACTCAACAATTCTCCCACTTGGAGACTGGTACACTCACTGTATCACCCTCTTTCTCAAACATGATATCCTCCACCTCTACAACTCATTGCCCCTATCTTCACGCTAGAAGACCAACTGAAGTTGTGCACAACTTCAATTTCTCAAGTGTAACACCCTTTGTCAACATATCAGCAGGTTTCTTACTTCCACAAATCTTCTCAAATAACAATTGTCCGTCATCTAACAATGATCATATAAAGTGATACCTGATCTGAATGTGCTTGGTCCTAGAATGAAATGCTAGATTGTTGGCAAGGAATATGGCACTCTGACTATCACTGTAAAGAGTGTCTTTCTGATTCTTTTTACCCAATTCCTCCAAGAAGCTCTGTAGCCATATCATCTCCTTTTTAACCTCTGACACTGCAATGTACTCAACTTCTGTAGTAGACAAAGAAACTATTTTTCTGTAGATTAGAACCCCATGACACTGCAGTACCACCAAGAGTATAAACAAAGCCTGTGGTACTCTTTCTGCTATCAATATCTCCAGCTAAATCAGCATCAACATAGTCCTGCACCTCTAAGCTCTCTCCTGAGAAACACAAGCACGTTTCTGAGGAGCCTTTTAGGTACCTCAAAATCCATTTTACTGCTTCCCAATGTTGTTTTCCTAGGTTACTCATGTATCTACTCACAACTCTCACTGCATGGCCAATATCCGGTCTTATGCAAACCATAGCATACATAAGTGAACCAATAGTTGAGGCATAAGGAACCTTACTCATGTAATCTTGTTCCTCCTCTAACTCAGGTGACTAATTCTTGCTGAGTCTAAAGTGATTGCCCAAGGGTGTGCCAATTGGTTTGGCCTTGTCCATATTGAACCTGCTGAGTACCTTTTTCACATACTCAGTCTGCGAGAGTCTCAACATACCTCTAACTCTATCTCTGACAATTCTCATGCCAAGAATTTGATTTGCAGCTCCCAAATCCTTCATTGCAAAGTGCTCTGACATCTGCTTCTTCAGATTATTGATCTCATCAATACTAACCCATACAATAAGCATGTCATCCACATACAACAACAGAATAATGTAAGAATTGTCAAGGTGCCTAACATAGCAACAATGATCTGCTAGACATCTAATGTACCCTACACTGTACATGAAGTTATCAAATTTCTTGTACCACTGTCTAGGAGCTTGCTTCGGGCCATACAAGCTCTTCTTCAGTCTGCAAACTAAACTAAACTTTCCCTGTACTACAAACCTCTCAGGCCAGTGCATGTAGATGTCTTCTTCAAGGTCTCTATGAAGAAAATTTGTCTTCACATCTAACTTCTCAATAAATAAATCTTCAGTAGCAACTATAGACAGTACCATCCTGATGGTTGTGATTTTCACCACAAGAGAAAAGATCTCAGAGTAATCAATACCTTGCTTCTGCTAAAAGCCTTTTACAACAAGTCTAGCCTTATACCTCTTATTGCCATCATGCTCAGTTTTCACCCGGTACACCCACTTGTTGTGTAATGCCTTCTTCCCTGATGGAAGTTCTGTCAACTCCTATGTCTGATTCCCTAATAGAGAATCCATCTCATCTTTCATAGCTAGCTCCCACTTGCTAGAATTTTCATCTTGCAAGGTTTCTTCGTAATTCTGCAGTTCTCCACCATCTGTCAATAGAATATAATTCAAGGTAGGTGAGAAACACTGTGGAGGACGTATAGTCCTAACTGCCTTGTGAACTGCAGCTTTAGGAGTGGACGACTCTGAAACTAACTGCGAAATAATAGGAATGGGTGCACTAGACCCACTCTCCCCGTCACTCACATTTATACACTGCACTGTGACCTCTAGTAGGTCATCCACTCTTACGAATTCGGACTCCTGAGGAGCTGCTTCAGAAGCTGTACTAGACTTATCCTTGTACACAATCTTCTCATTGAAAATCACATTCCTGCTTCTTATGATCTTCTGACCCTGATCATCCCAAAAACGATAGCCAAATGCCTCGTCTCCATAGCCAATGAAATAACATTTCTTTAACTTAGCCTCAAGTTTACTACGGGCATCAGAATCAATAAGAACATAAGAAAGACAGCCAAAAGTTTTAAGGTGGGAAAATTTGACCTCTTTCCCGCTCCAAAACTCCTCAGGCAATCCACAATCTAATGGAACTAATAGCCCTCTATTTATCAAGTATACGGCAGTGCTGACTGGATCTGCCCAAAAAGTAGGTTGTAGTCCAGCATGCAACCTCATACTTCTAGCATGCTCATTTATAGTTCTGTTCATACCTCAACAACTCCATTTTGTTGTGGTGTCCCAGGAATGGTCTTCTCCATTCTGATACCCAAAGCTGCACAATACTCCTTAAACCCACCATCAATATACTCACCACCATTATCAAATCTCAAACATTTCAGTGATAAACCTGTCTCTATCTCAACCATGGTCTTACAAATTTTGAACACATTAAATACATTAGATTTATGCTTCAAAAAATAAACCCATACCTTCCTACTATGGTCATCAATGAACGTGACATAGTAACGAGAACCTCCAAGAGATGCCACTGGGGAAGGTCCCCACACATCTGTGTACACTAGATCCAATTTTCATATCTTAGGCGTTATACCACTTTTCAAGAAACTAACCTTCTTTTGTTTCCCCATAATGCAACTCTCACACATACTGAGATCAACTGACTTCAATTCTGGTAGCTTGCCTCTAGACAGAAGTTCTTTCATACCCTTCTGACTTATATGGCCAAGCCTACAATGCTACAAATCTGTTGTGCTCTCTGCAACGGTAGTAGCAATAGTGTTAATCAAACCAGTAGTCATATAGAGTGTACCAATTTTCTTACCCCAAGCCAGTACCAATGCCCCTTTTGTGACCTTCTAGGTGCTATCTGAGAACACTACTGAATGACCACATTCATTGAGCTGCCCAACAGAAATGAGGTTCTTCTTTAACTCAGGAATGTGTCTGACCTTTTGCAAGGTCCATTTGTTCTTGTTAGGGAGTGCAATGTCAATGTCTCTCATCCCCACTATGTTCAAAGCCTCTCCATCAGCCAGATACACCTTCCCAAAATCACCTGCAACATAATTCAGCATTAGCTCCCGATGGGAAGATGTATGGAAGGAAGCCCCCGAATCCAGTATCCAGTCATCAACTAGACTATGAACTACAAGCAATAGTGCATCATGTACTTCTTCAGCTACCACATTAACACTATCATTCTCGATCTTCTTAGGATTTTTACAGTTCTTCTTTATGTGGCCAACTTTGCCACAATTCCAGCAAGTTGCCTGCTAACCAAGTCTTGACTTGCTCTTGCCCCTGTGCTTTGAAATTGATCTTCCTCTGTTTAAGTTCCTGTCTTGTGATCTCCCTCGAGAATCAGTATTTAGAACTGAACTCGAACCCGAGGTCTCGCCTAAATCTTTCCTGCACACCTTCTCAACCAAAATCAGATCACGAATATCATCATATTTCAACTTAGAGTTATCGGCAGAATTACTGACAATCATTCTCATGATTTCTCAGCTATTTGGCAATGAGGCCAATAATATCAGTGCATGTATCTCATCATCAAATTCAATTTCAACAGATGACAATTGATTTGTGATAGTATTAAAATCATTCAGATGTTGTACAACAGACGTACCATCTGCCATCTTTAAATTGAATAACATTTTCATCAAATGTACCTTGTTATTCGCTGACGGCTTTTCATACATACCTGACAAAGCCGCCATGAGATCTGCAGTCGTCTTCTCCTTGATGACGTTGTGTGCAATGGATCTCGACAGGGTTAATCGAATAACCCCAGAACCTGTCGATCCAACAGGTTCCAATCAACCTCATCCATTTTTTCCGGTCGCTTTTCCAATAGTGGAAGATGAAGTTTCTTCCCATAGAGGTAGTCCTCTATCTGCATCCTCCAGTATCCAAAATCTATACCATCAAACTTCTCGATCCTCGATACCTTCACTTCGTCTCCAACCATTGTTTTCCCTCAGACTCTAACCTGGTTCTGATACCAATTATTGTGAAAATGATGACAATAAAGTGAAAAAGTAAATATGAAAGAGAAATCAATCACACACGACACAAAGGTTTACGTGGTTCGGCAAATTGCTTATGTCCACGGGAGCTGCAGAGAATTTTTATTACTGAGGAATCACAATACAATGGTGAGGAGATTACTGTTCTCACATTGTACAGCCATATGTTGTAATATTTATAGTTAAACGGCGGAAAAAACCCTAAATCCGTGTAAAAGCAATGTTCGCTCGAGCGGCATGTCGAGCACACATCGAGCGAACCTCCTTCTCACAACTGCTTGAGCTCACTGTCAAACTGTCTTCGAGCGTACCTCTTTGACTTGCCTCCACTCGAGCGATGTGAACCAGACTCCACAGTACTCAACAAATCTAACCCAAAAAAGTCAAATCTTAGGCCTAACCAAAATCCTCTAGCATAGAAAAATAATATCTTTAAAACTAATACTAAATATCATCAAAATAACATGCTAACATGAAAATAAGAGACTTGGGATCATCATATAAAAATATCAAAGCCTTTAGAGTAAGATCAAACCATGAAACATTCAAACTTTCTCCAAACAAAAACTATTTTTCCACTTCCAGTTTTCAAGTTTCTGGATCTAAGAAAATCTATCATCAAAAAATTTATTCATGCAACAAAATCTCAATTGAAACTCATAAACATATGCTAAAAACACTCCATAAAATTTTCGGACCAAGATATGTCCATTAGCTTGGTCAAAAACTCCAAAACATAACATACTCTCCAGTTTTACGCCCAGAATGACCTTTTCATGATTAAAAATACTTTTGACCACTCAAATGACCATTTAATGAGACGAATAATATATCTACGGAAACTAAACTCAAAGAAGTAAAAATTTTATGAAGGAGTCATCATGTGAAAATACTCTAAAAGGGTCCAAAAGCTCCACAAAAAAAAAAAAATCTAGAAATCTGCCCGAGAGAGCTCTTTTGGATTTCTCTCTAAGAATAGGGTGAAGAAGTGATTAAAGGGAAAGAAGTGTATTTTGCACGACTCTAGACTTATGGAGGGGGAAGATATGGGCTTAAATGACCCTTGATTGGAGGTGTCTATGTGACATAAAGTAGAGAATAGTAAGGGGCAAAAAACTGCCTGCAGAAGCTGTGAGGTATGGAGGTTGATGAGGTGGATTTTCTTTCACATCAAGGCACTATTGGATGCAGCCAAGGGCAGTAGATGGTCTGTCATGTGGGAGAGGAAACTTCTTCAAGAAGATTTGCCAAGGTGGCCAAATTCGTGGGCCTCAACCAAGTGCACTTCAATTTGAGGTTTAAATGGGGTTTGGTTAGGTTTGAGATGCTATCAAGTCCAAATCTAATTTTTCTTGACCCAATCAAATTTTCAAAATTTAAAAGGTTGGATAATGATGTCATAACAAGGATTTGATGAAGTGATTTCATGTGAAAGTGATTTAAAAGGTTGGATAATGATGTCATAACAAGGATTTGATGAATTAATATCATGTGAAAGTGATTTAATCAAGTGATTCAATACAATGCTAGAAATCGGATAAAAAGGGGTTTGGAGGCCAACTTTAGGGTTTAGGGAAACCATTTAGGGTTTCGGTTTTCAACCAAGCTTTTGGGGTTTCAATTGGATTCCAACCATTTAGAGTTTCGCTAGGAATCCTCTTTGGTCTGGCACAATTTGGTTGATCAGATGAAAAAAAGTTTTGCTTAGGTGATATGATCTCACACCTTGATTTCCTTCACAAATCCATCTAATGGTTCCTCTTTGTGCAAAGTGTCTAATACGATTCACTATGTGTGGCTAAGATCTTGCCAAGTGTCCAAATAAAACTTATCTAACCTAATTTGGACATTTCACTATGTGATTTTGAAAACACTGCATTTAGTACACTTATCGAGGTTGCTATTCACTCCAAAAAAATGCGTAATAAAATTAATAATGAAAAATCTTAAATATTCATATTAACCTACAATGAAAATATTTTACCAAAACTCAACCCTAAAGTGCCCCTAAAAATAATTTTATAGTTTTGAACAAGCGTTTCGTCCGAAATTATGAAAATGGGTTATTACGCCATAAAATCCTAAATAATCAACTGAGTCTAGTGGCGCAGACCATAATGTTTTATGACACTTCTAACTACCTCAAACAATTAAAATCACATTTCTAGCACCATAGTGAGTGATAACACCGACTATGTTAACAGACTAAAACTTTTGCGATTAATCGATTCGTGAAAATTTACGGAGTTTTTACGAGATTCCTAAAATTTATAGAAATTCCACCATTGAATTTCTAGCGGGCTGTTACACTTTCCTTTTATTGCCGTTGTGAATATAGCTGTACACCATCTGTTTGCATGTGTGCACACACTTATTATCACATTGCATGGGGGTGTATGACCCGTGTGGCCAGCATCCCGACGTCATGGATTCTGCCAAATCACAAGCGAGACCTAGTGGCTTTACATTATGAGTTTAGAAATATACAGGACTCAAAATAATAGATCAATTATTTTTTTAATAAAACGTTGGGTTGACAAAAATAATTTTATTATAGACCTTCAGTTATTAAAAAAAGAAACACAAACTCTCAATTCATGAGTTTACAAATATAAAGGCACTCAAAATAATAGATCAAATATTTTTTAATAAAACCTTGGACGTAAACCCAGTTCTTAACCATGAAGAAATCCACAAAAACTTTGATTTTTAAAGTCAAAACAAAAGGAATATTTCATATATATGTCTGGGATTTTATATTTTTTTAATCACAAAGATAAATTCAAACAATGACAAGTCATATATAAAAAATACATCTGAGTGCCCAAACATCTGTATAACAACAAAAATCCATATTAGAATCAAAATACATACTAAAAAGCGTAGCACAAGAATTGTGGCAGCCTCGACCCCCACATGCTAACTGACGAGAGTCGCAACACTGGGGTGCTAGTCACTCGGGTCAAACACCCCAAGCGCATTGTAAAAGCAAGTGCGTGCAAGCATGCAATAAATAAGTGTGCAGTTATAAACGCTGTGGAAAAATAAAAAGGGCAGTTTGAACTGGTAATAGTACCAGAAGTTTAAATTACAATCACAACAGAGAAAATAATCCATAAATTATTATAGTCATCAAATTAGATAAAAGAAAAGTGACATCACATTAACCACAAGAGGGGGCATCCCCAGGTCTTCACTCTTCAGGTAGGGCTGGTCCTCCAAGCTAATGATTGTCCTCTGCATCGAAGTCTACAGTTCCGCAGAATGGAACCGCAAGTGGGGACACCACAGTTAGATTTTGCAATCTCAACAAGTAAAACCAATAGAATGACACAAAAATAAAATACAAACATAAAATAAATAAATAAAAAGTTGACATATCACAGCATTCGAAGTCTACAGTTCTGCAGAGTGAAACTGCAAGTGGGGACATCATAGTTAGATTTTGCAATCTCAGCAAGTAAAACCAATAGAATGACACAAAAAAAAATACAAACATAAAATAAATAAATAAAAAGTGGACATATCACAGCATTTGAAAAATGAGATCCTTCAACAGTGCACGAAACCAATATCCTTCCCAACAATTTACAAAAATGCCATACACACCAAAAATCCACATTACACACAGGCATTCATTTATTATGGTGTGCATCATCATCTACCTTAGGGATCATCTGTACACTCTGGCTTCCTTTTTCACACCATGAGTAACGACCATGCGTGTGAGTTTATAACGAGCAATGTACAACTCCACGCCTAGCGCATACATAATCAAACATCCTCTAACCCCCACTAGTAGAAGGGTCCCGGAGTCTTACCAAGAGTGTTACTGTCTTGGCCGAGTCTGCTGTCGCTCGCCGATAGCTCAAGGGACAACACTCAGTTTTACACGCTTCCGAGTGACTAGCGAAGCTCCACCGAGATAATACCCCATCTCGGCTAGGAGTTGTGATATGCACACCAACAAAAACATAGCACAATTCATACAATCTAATGACATGCAATAAAATAAATGCAATTATGTAACAAGCAATTATTGGATGACCTGGCATAGCAAAATACGGTAGCAACCACAGTCTAAATACACAAATTTCACAATTCCAGATTTTGACAACAACATGCGATTCCCAATACTTCACCTAGCCCTCAGCCAACAATTTATCACCAACTATAATTATTATCCCAACGCTTCACATGGGCTCGGACACTTAACAAAGCACAACTAGACTGCAATAAAAACACAGTTTTCCAGTGTCAATATTCTAAGGGTCAGTCTAGGGTTTTACTTACAACACAGAAGGCAATTTTGGATGATCGAGCTCGTTTTCTAAGGTAACCCATATGTGCCTGCGTGTGTCGCTACAAGATTAATTTGAAAAACAATTAGTTAAATCTGACGATGCTTAAAAATTAATACAAAAATAGAGTGGCACATAGCTTACTATGATTGGGAGGGAGGGGCAAAGCATGGCGGTGGCAATGGTGGGGTGCATTGAATAGTGGCGATTTTTGGGCAAAATGAGACTCACATGGAAAAATTTGTGGGTGGTGGATTTGATCAACTCAAGGGATGGGGAGGGGGACTAGTGGTGGCTAATGGCTGTTTGAAACCCTGAGAGAGAGAGAGAGAGAGAGAGAGAGAGAGAGAGAGAGAGAGAGAGAGAGAGAGAGAGAGAGAGAGAGAGAGAGAGAGAGAGAGAGAGAGATATAGTTTCAGTGTTGGGGAAGATCTGAGAGAGGAGAGGCCAATTTGTAACTTGAGGAGGGTGTGGGGTGGTCGGATGACCTTCACTAAGCTGCGGAGAGTCGCGGAGGAACTATGAGAGACAATGGTCAATAGATCTGAGAAAGGGAAGCCGTGATGACTAGCATGGATAATGATGCCATGTGACAACAAATCTTAGGGCCAGCTGAGATCCATGGCAGATTTGCCCATCCTTAAGGCCAGACGGCGGCGAGTGTTGGTAGTGGCAACACCAAAGCCTAGAGGGAGAAGAGAGAAGACGCTGAGAAAGGGCCAAGAAATCAAAGTTGGAGATGGTCAAGGGGATCTCTTTGCAGGGCTACCGAAACGACACGAGCGACAAGGGAAGAGCGGTTGGCTCAATGGGTATGGTTCTGCGACTATGAACACAACCCAATGGGAAGCTTAATGTGGGTAGAGAGAGAGAGATAGACGAACAGAGGAAGAAAGAGGGTGATGGGGCGGATGATCTTATTAGAAAGGAGAGGCTATGGTGGTTAGACGATGGGAAAGGAGGCAGTGGCAAGGTCTGGGTTGCAAGGGAGAAAAGAGAAAGAGAAGGGGGCGAGTGCAGCGCTAGAGGGAGAAGAAGGGAAAAAAGAAAATTTTTTAGGGTTTTCTTCCCTTAGGCTAAAACAAGGCAATTTAGGAAAAAGGTGCTGAGTTTACTTGCACGGCCTGGGCTAGCTCACAAACACAAATGCATGGGCAGGGCCAATCTCTCACACCCATACACAATAAAATCCACTTAAACAACAGATTGGGCTTCAACTTACTAAAGAAAACACATATAGACTGGGGCTTCACAAGAGTTTGCTCAGATACCACTTATGTAAGTTATGGGAGAAAAATCAAATAATAAAAGTGTCGTTGAATACTTACTTCTAGTCATCGCTAATCAAATATTAGTAGAACCAATTATAATTTCTTGATTGTGAGCACTCACGGTTTTTCTACGTGGAGAGTGTTGGATAGAGGTTTCAACTTATCTAATTTTTTTACCTTGTTGTTATTGAGAATCACAGGCTTTTATATAGATAGGCCAAGACCCTTATCCATAAGTTTCTAAGGATTATTTCCTTCTACGTAACTCACTACAACAAATACTAGCTTTTGTCACGGGTTCTTTTTCCATGACAGAACATCGTGTGTTATAGTGGCTATTTGTCACCAAAACAAAGCATGGGAACAAAACCAGCCTTTTACCATGAGATTCCTTCTGTGAAAATAGTATAGTGGTAATAGGGGTTTTAATCACGAAAAATACTTTTGATCCCACTACTGTGTGTTAATGGGAATTAAAATTTACAAAAATTTTAAATTGTCGTGGGTTAAAAGTTATAACCCACCAGCTAATGTTTTTTCCCATGAAATGTTATTCATCACAAAAATCGTAGCTCCCCAGTAGATAGTCCCTCGTGAGTAATTTAATATTTGCCACTAAGCTATTTCATCTTTATCCCACGAAATATACCATCAGTTAATTATTATTGAATTAATTCCACAACAATTAATCCCGCTATACCTCGCGCGATACTGGGTCTATCCTTTTTACCCGATGTTATCTTCCCCACCCCTTTCGTTTCTTTCCCAACCGCCGCGCCCCCCCCTCCAAACTTGTGGCCGCCACCGTACATCGCACTCGCCCTACAACCTCAAAGCTTCTCACCATAGTCGCGTCCTCCCCCACATTGTATACTAATCGTCCCCAACCCGTGCATCGAAGCAGAGTGAGAAGAAATTTTCCAGCAATTGCCCTAACCTCCAGTATGACGCGGAAGCCCTCTTCTGGTGCATCCCCTCTCTCGGGCTTGGAGACACAGTCAGCCTCACATTCTTCTCCCTCCATCTTCTATCTCTATTAATGGTATGATTGTGTACCATTGGGCCTGACTTTGAAGATATTGTGTAAGATTTCTCTACTTCTCTTATGATATGGTTGTGGCAAATCTGATTCATGTAATTATTTGTTATCGTCAATAAATACACAAGTATGAATTTGCCACGGATGATCCCTAATTTAGCTCTGGAATTTCTGCTGATTAGGTAGCCCCGATTGTTGTGAAGCATTGTATGTACAGATTTGTATATATTATTTATGTAAATATTGGTGTGTGGGGATTGGTTCCAACATGTGTATCTATTTTTGCCTAATATAGGTGAGGGCGTTGTCCTTACTAGTGTTGCTCTTCTACTTAAGTGTACCCGTTAAAAAAATTTGACATTGCATTCCAATCTGAAACATATCTGTTTCATGTTTTTAAGCACATCCAAGCATACATCCATGATACATAAATGATAGGAGATAGTATTGTCAATTGCTAATCCCTTTGGTCATGTTTAAACCATTCATCCATTGACAGAGGGTCCTCGTTTGACTGCACTATTGTTTGGTCTTAGGTTGTAAGATCACAACAAAAGGCTAACCCACATCCTAGCTTATGAAACCAAATGGCTTATCAATATTGTTATTGGCCACTATTTAGATTTTTATACAAATACATTTCCATCTATTAGGTAATCTATATAGTTACTTCTCACTCAGTGGACGTCTATCATACCAATTCTACTCTATTACAGTCCACCTACCTAATGTAGGATGCAGAGGACTTTATTCAAATCTCTATAGTTCTTATGTTGCATTGAGTGCCTAACGCCACATGTTTTTAGGAAACTAGCCCTAATACAATTGCAATGACCCGAGCAATGTCAAATGCAGCCTTATTTACACTCCCATGCAGCTTTTAGACCAGGTCGTAGGCAGAAGTACTCCATAATCATCATAATCTGTTTTTACACCTTGTAACTAACCAATGTGAGTTTTGATGAACCTTGCACCTATACCAATACGGTTTTGCCTCTATCATGCCTCCTCCACCAACTATAGAAGGGACTTGTGGTCACATACACGAGTCCTCCAGCTTCTAACTTTTGGTGGGAATTGTTAAGTTGAAATGGTTCTGTACCCATGCTTAGATGTATGGTGAAAATTTAACAGTAATAGAGATGTAAAGGTTGTTAGTGTTTCATCATCTGTTATTATTCGAGTTTAGACTTCATTTTTCATGCTTCTAGAGGTAGAATGAATGGTATGAATTTATTTTTACCAGGGCTGCATAATATTCCTCCTGAACATTATATCTGAAAAATATTTTGTGAACTCTACTGTTAAATATAGTAATTGGGCTTTGATTTCTTACTCGTCCTGTGCCAGACCAGTTACCAACAATTTATTGAAGCCCTACTGAGAATTATAACGATTGGATCATTGCTTTCAATTAAGAATGAAGCTATGAAAGCTATTGTTGTAGTGGTATAACACCAGCCAACTTAAAAACTCAGATAGAGGTGATTTCCAAGGCATAGCTTTCTTTAAAGGTCCAATTCCAAATTGAACCTTTAAAGATTTTGGCTATAGAACAAACTGAATCTATGTCAGCATTGCCTTCTATGACTTAGCTTGTTGGGTCGAGGATATTGGTATGAATATTTGAAATCCCTTATTTGCGCTGCGATTAGTTTAATGTTTCCCATGAATTAGGCAATTATATTAATACATCTCATTGAATTGGTCCTGCCCTGTAAATATATAATCCTTTCCTTCATGGTCCGTAGAAGGAAAGGATATTTCAATTGCAGTATATTAAATAACCAGTTCGGCTCTAATGATATATCTAACTTTCTTGGATTTGATAAAGCCCTCTATTTTTTGTAGGCTGTCAGTAGGAATGGTCGGGAAATTCACACTGCATCAGCAGCCAATTTCATAGTTGTAGTTGGATGAGCAGCAGGCAGAAAGCTTAACTTTTTTTTGTGGAGTTTACAGCTTCTTTTGAAGTCTACCAATTGGTCTGTACACGAAGCTGAGAGTTCTAATATTTTCGTTCGATAATTTATCTCCTATACAAGAAAAAGTGATGTTATCAGAGCACAGGTTAGTCAGAATGGGATGTGAAAGTTTATATTAGAACTTAAATTTGGTGCAAGATTCCTCATGTCTTTATTTGCTAAGTCTGTATCATATGTCATATAGACTGCTTAATAACGATGTTAGCTATAAAAATCTCATAGAGAATGCTAGTCTATGAAATAATTTTTGACTTCTGTTCTCTCCTGCTGTCATTGTAGTGAACTGGGTTAGACTATTGGACTGCATATGAATCATATTTACACCATCTTCCTTGATCAAAAGGGAAGTGTGCCTTACTCATTATTGAGCTTATTTTTGTGCATTTATATAGTTAACTGATGCCACCAGTGAGATTTGCCAGTCACGTTTGGGATTCCTAAATGAGATCGATAGATAGAGAGACTTAATTTTATGTACAAGATTATCAGATAGGGTTTGCATTCCCTATCTGATAAGGGTTAATATGGGACTGCAGTGCATATGCAGTCTAATGGCTTTTAATTTTATGTTTGGTTGTTAACTGATTGTATATTAATAATCTGCTTCATCTGGTCCCAGTAGTCTGTATATGAACCTCTGTTTTCTGTCTCAACGGTAGGATATAATGAAACTTTTTTCCTTCTAGCTTATGTTGCTAGATAGGTGTTCTTGATGAAAGCAGCCTACCATTCATGTGATTAACAGAACATAACTCTAATATATATTTACTTCAGAGTCTGATCATAACTTAGTTATAGTTTGTATGTTAATTTCCAACCAGGGCTGGGATATGGTTGCATTGTTGTACCACTATTAGCTAGCTATTGGCTATAGTACCTGTCATTTTTCTTTGTTTTACAAACACCTCACTATCTTTTTTTTTTTTTTTTTTTTTTTTGTGGATGGCTATAAACGCCTCACTATCTCCCATCCCGTACTATATTTGTTAGTAGTATAGCTATATATACTTATATATCTATATATATTTATACAGATGACCATATATAGATATATTTGCAAAACTATCCCTGAATACTCGAATTACCTAAATCTTACTTAGTGCTAATTTCAGCCTATAATGAACTGGTTTAACAATATACTGTACTTGTCTCAGTGTCTCCTGTCATGTCCTTAACCTTGTTAGCCCTTACCTCCTTCAATGAGTCTGACCTTTTGAGCACTGGGAACCATACTTGTGAGATTCTCTCATGTCACCCTACCACTCATTGAAGGAGCTTAAATGAGACCATGGTATATAATGTCCATATGCCTTACATGTGGACATTTATTTATTTGTCCATAACTTGCCCTATGCCATATCTAGCAAGCTACCAACTCAATCAGCCTGTATTAAAAGCCATAAGAAGTATTAACCTGTTATTTCTAACCAACCAGGTAATTTTTATATTAGACATATACTGGCTTGGGATACATTTTGGCTAGGCAACTTATGGCAATGGGTTTTCCTGATATCTGGGTTTTTTGATTTAAATGGCCAGGTGATAATAGTTTCTGTGGTGTACTTGAAATGCTTTCTCTAAACAGTTTCTGTGAATGCATGCAGCCTGCAGATGAATGATAATTCATCTGGTTTATATCAAATATCTGGAAATGCTACAGAGGCATACACACATTACCACTTTACAGCGTTAGCTATTACCAATTTCTGGTAGTAACCGATTATATATACAACTACTACATCGGCAATATTTTGAGTTATTTTGACTCAGATGCATCATTAACAAATACAATTTGTCAAGCTACTTCTTCCCTTTACTTGAATATAACGCAGATATGGATGGTATATCTGTATTTACATTCATTTACATTGCCTGGAAATCGGCCTTGTATTCACTGGTTATCTATAAGTCCAATTGTGACTTATAGATAACCAGTGATATTCAAACACCATGATTTTATTCAACCTTCCTTCATATCACTATAGGCAGGTTATAATTGATGGTTGTTATCACTAGGACTGGCAAAAACAATCGTTGTTCAACTAGTGAAACACAGGAAGAGAATTCCTCAATGATCTTGTCACAAAAAATCTCTTTATGTTCTTGGCATATATTTTAGGAAAATTTTGGGACAACTTATACTGTCTACCATCTTGTTATATAATATATATATATATATATATATATTATATATATTATATAACAAGATAAGGCACAAGTCGCCCAATTATATGAGATATCCAAAAAATTTCGGCCTGACTATTAAAAGTGTGTCATTTTGGCTCAATTTATTTACACTCCCTTTTGCCATCTGGTTGTGTGTTTCAACATTCAACGCGTTCTGTCCGGGTGATTCCTGACCCATTTCACCATGAGAACCATCATTCCTCCCATGTTGATTCATCATGTACACAACGCAAATACTTAATGTCTTTTTACTGTCCTATAATTTCTGGAAACATAAATCTGCCCAAAACAGAGCATTCTACTCTCCATGTACCTTAAATGTTATTTGTATGCTGATAAGGTACATTTCAATTTGATCTGGGTGAATGGGATTTTAGATAGTTCATATTTCCTGTTAGAACACACTAAAAGGGGGTCCTGTTAGATAGTTCATATATCCTGTTAACAAGTTCATATTTCCTGTTACAACACAAACCTAAGTCATTTTTGTACACCTTCTTTTGATCACTACTGCACCAATTAACCTGTTCCCATATAGTACCTGCACTGCACAACCAGCCAAGAGCGTGTATTTATTCAGTTATTTGCTCTTTCACCTTAATAAATCCAACTATAAATTGATTAATGCTATTTAATGTCAGCTACCTATTTAGATCCAGGCATTTGGGTAGTTTTATTGAAATCTGTCCAATTATGCTGGTCCTACTATTGAAAGTTGGACCAGCTTACTCCATGCACACCCATTTCAAATTACAACACTAACATACTCTTTTCTACTACCTGGTCAACTTCATAAGATGGATAAGGCTTGGATGCATATTGAAGATAGATTGCATTCCACTGAGTATGCTGAAGGGGTTAGACAATTCCTCTCTATGGTGTTAGCCCACACTCCTAACACTGATCAGATTAGGTGTCCATGCAGAAGATGTCGGAATAGAGTTTTCCACTCCATTCGTATAGTCGAGGATCATTTGTTCTTCAGAGGTATTGATCCAACTTATACGAAATGGATATTCCATGGAGAAGATGACCCTCTCCTTTCTGCTGCACTCTCTGCCGATGAAGAAGCTGATACATCGGCTAACTATGATTATATTGATGATCTAGAAGAGATGTTTGATGACATCCGCCATGGGTCCTATATGGATCATCATTCTACTGATGAGGGATACATAGATGCAGATGATCAAGATCAGACCTTTGATGGTCGAACTAACTTTAATTTCGAGGAGTTGGTATCTGATGCACGACGCCCACTTTATCCTTCATGTACTAAGTTCTCAAAGCTATCATTCATCGTCAAGCTTATTCACATAAAGAGCATTGGCAGTTGGACCGTGAAGCCATTCGATATGGTCATAAAGCTATTGCAAGAGGCATTTCCAGAGGCCTCTTTCCCTGACTCATATAACGATGTCCGTCGCTTGGAGCGTGGATTGGGGTTTAGTTACTAGAAGATACACATCTGCCCAAATGATTGTGTCCTGTTTTGGAAGGAAAATGCATCGTTAGATGAATGCCCTAAATGTAAAGCTTCTAGGTGGGAACAAAGCACAATTCACCAACAAAGGTTACCAAAAAAAGTTCTCAGATATTTCCCCCTAAAGCCACGATTGCAGAGGCTTTATATGTCAAAGAAGACAGCCCAGGCCATGAGATGGCATGTAGAGGGCCGTGTTGAAGATCCTACATGCATGCGACATCCTTCAGATTCTAGGGTTTTGAAGGACTTTGATAACAAACATGAGAGGTTTTCCGAAGATCCGAGAAATGTTAGACTTGGTTTGGCAAGTGATGGGTTTAACCCATTCAATAACATGAGTAGGCCGTACAGCATTTGGCCAGTACTTCTTGTGCCTTACAACTTGCCGCCTTGGGCATGCATGAAAGATCCATACACTATGTTATCGTTTGCTAATCCCTGGCCCAAAGTCACCAGGTAATGATATTGATGTGTTATTGCGTCATCTTCTTGAAGAGTTGAAGGAGTTATGGGTAGAGGGTATTCGTACCTATGATGCGTACAGTGGGCAAGACTTTACGTTGCATGCAGCTCTACTTTGGACTATCAATGACTTCCCCGCATATGCCAATCTTTCCGGTTGGAGCACGAAGGGCAAGTTGGCATGCCCGTATTGTACATCTGACACAAATTCTCAATGGTTGGTATATGGCCGCAAACATTGCTATATGGGTCATTGACGATGGTTGCCCCTAGATCACATTTGGAGATGCAAGAAAAATGCGTTTAATGGGTATGAAGAGCACCAACTCCAACCATCAAGGGTCGAGGGAGAGGAATTGCTAGAACAATTAAGTCAGGTGTCACATTTTCAGTTTGCTAAATCTTCTTCGAAGAGGAAACGAACGCCCAATCATCTAAACTGGACAAAAAAAATCCATATTTTTTGAGCTTCCCTACTGGTTATCCTTGGGTTTGAGACATAACCTGGACGTAATGCATATTGAAAAAAACATATGCGATAATGTGTTGGGAACTTTGTTGAACATTGAAGGGAAAACTAAGGACTCTGCCAATGCGCGTAGGGATTTGGCAAATCTCGGAATAAGGAAAGAATTGCATTTACAACATGATGGCGAGTCTGAGAGAATGGGTCTTGGTTGCTACATGTTAAATATAAATGAGCGAAGGGCTTTTTGTGCATGGTTGTCAAAAGTGAAATTCCCTGACGGGTTTGCATCGAATATTGCCCGGTGTGTCAATGCTAGTAAGGGAAAGATCAGTGGAATGAAGAGCCATGACTGTCATGTCTTTATGCAACAACTATTGCCAGTTGTTATAGGTGGGTTCTTATGGGCCGATCTGCGTCAAGCCTTAATAGAGTTGAGCGCATTCTTCAAAGAATTATGTTGCCGAACTTTGAACCTATCAGTGTTGCATCGCCTTCAAGCTAATATTCCCATCATTCTGTGCAAACTAGAAATGATTTTTCCTCCAGCTTTTTTTGATATCATGGTACACCTTTCTATTCACTTGCCAGAAGAGGCTCTACTAGCAGGACCCGTGCAATATAGATGGTTGTATCCTTTTGAGAGGTATTTAGGAAAGTTCAAGCGGTACGTCCGAAACAGAGCAAGGCCTGAAGGCTCAATTGCTGAGGCATATGTGCATCTCGAGTGCCTCACATTTTGCTCTATGTACCTTCATGATATAGAAACTAAATATAATCGAGAGGAACGCAATACTGATGTACCCATTGAGTCGCCTGAGTCGGGAAATGCTGCAATTTTATTTGTTTTCTCACAAAAGGTTAGCCCATTGGGGACTGCGTACTCATATAAATTAGCCGACACACTAATGGTCAAGGCTCGATGGTATATACTAAATAATTGCCTGGAGGTTGAGCAATACATTGAGTAAGTACATCAATCTTGAATTACTAACTTTAGTGATGGGTATCTAATTTTACTAGTCTCCAATGTAACAATTCCATGTTGAGCTTCACAGGGATCACTATAACAAGATGAAAGAAGAGGACCCTCATAATGTCGACCGTAGGCACCAGAGTCAATTTCGGTTTAGAGCACACGTAAGATTTTATCTCCTGTTTATTGCTTTATAGGGATACATTTTGTAATATTATTGATTTAAAATAATAAGTTGGGAAAAATCTGATTTTCCTTTTTCTGTCCATTTCGAACATAGATTCGAGAGAAACGTGCACTGGCTCCAACGACGATTTCTGATGAGTTATATGCATTAGCATGTGGACCAGAACCGATGGTCGCATCTTATGCAGGATGCATAATGAATGGTGTTCGATTTCATACTAAGGAGCGAGAAAGGCATCGCTGCACTCAAAACTACGGGGTGGTGGTTCATGGAGAGCATCAGGGATCCCCTTGTGACTTCTACGGTGTTCTGAATGATATAATAGAAATACGCTACATGGGTTGGCGCAAGGTTTATCTATTTCAATGCACTTGGTATGACGTTGGTGACCCGAGAAGGGGGATACGTGTCAGGGACCACTTAACCATAGTGAATACGGATAGGCAATGGTATAAAGATGAGCCCTTCGCACTTGCGTGCCAAGCAACGCAAGTATTTTACCTATCCGATCCGATCTTGGGAGGAAGTTGGAATGTCGTGCAAAAGGTTACAAGTAGGAATGTTTATAACATTCGCGCAATGGCCCAAGTTGAGGAGATGCTGGATGATGCTGAGTCATCAGGGGATGACCTTGATGTCGATGAGGGGGGGAATTTGAGCAACTATCCCCCTAGTCTTGCTGTCGATGAAGCCACGCCCGATCCACTTATCCGAGTCGATGAGGAGCATTTGGCCATTGCTCCAACTCCCATCTCGCCTCGTGGCCCATCCCAACCAGTTGACGATGAAGCAACACTTGACAACATAAGTTCCAATGATAACTCTGATAACGACACCACCCATCAGCCCATTGGGGAGACAGATGATGATGATGGTAATGTAGAAATGGTTGTGATTTTGTAACCTTTAAGTTGAAAAGCTGAAAATAGAGTTGTCATTCTAATCTATTAGGCAATCTGTTTTCCCAATCCTACCAAACTATTCATTTTCCAATGCGTGTATGTGGAAGCATGGTGAAATTGAAATGTATTTAGGCATTTTAGAGGATGGAGAGGGTGAATATACTTGTTAAATCTTTCATGGAAGTAGAGAGTAACTCTTAGTGGAACTCCTTATTGTGTGCAGATTAAGTGCTTTCACTTTAAAGCTAATGTGGTATACGCTACCAACAGCTCGGGCTTCATTGTAACGTATTTGTCGCATAATGAATGGATGGATCTCCTTTGAACTGCCACCAAGTGATGGGTTTCCAGGGTGACAACACTATATATATTTAAATTTGCTTAATTATATACAATCTGAGCACAATGAACTGTGTACTCTAAATTTTGTAACTAAGAAGCTTGTGCTATCTTCATTAGCATGTTGGTTGCTCGTTTGGAATTAGTCAATTTCAGTGCAATTTCGTTGGCAGGCTGCATATATCATTTCATGCTCAATTGCTAGATGTTTGTTGCAGAGAATTGTCCATTTAAAATATATTTGACTAATCAATTAAACTTCTCAGGTTTTTTCCTCTAACATATAGTGGAAAGTGCAGTAAGACCAACTGGGATTTCTATCCACAAATATTTCAAAGGTTATTATGGTCGACTATGGTAGGGATAAAGCCATTACTCCCATAAAAACTTATGCAAATAAAATATAGGGTATTTAAACTGTTCAACATCAAAGAATTATAAAGGCTGGTTTGAATTAATTTTGTTGGCTGACTTCCATGTGCAGGACCTTGGGCGGTTGGAATATCCTTGGTCATAACCAAACCACTTTCTCCAAGATGGATGCAACAAGGTGGCTGTTCAAGCAAGGAATTTTGTTAGACTAACAAAAGATGGGTGTGTTTTCCTATTCATTATCTCCCCTGAAAGAAATAAGAAACTAAAAACTGAAATTATAACACAACCATCTAGAAATCCATTTTGCAGTAATTCAATAAATTGGTAGATTTATTGAAATGTATTAAACGCAGCTTTTGACTCCTTCCACTGATAGAGGATTAAGAATTGATGCATAATGATTATATAAATGGCAATTCGACACACTCAGCCCCAGTGAAAAAGTAAGACAGTAACTTTAAATAAATGGTTGCCGTCTCTAATATGTGGTATTGGAAATTAGATTGCTAGATCTGTTTAAGGTAGCTTGGTACAGCTACCACTCATTAATCTGTATGGATATAAGTTCATGGGAAACTGCATAAGGATGACATATGTGTTGGGGTGATCAGCAGCAGTGTTGAGTAACATAGATGTTAAAATGCATACCAATGTAGCTGTACTATCCAGTGGGAGAAGGAAGCATTGGGGTGTGAACAATTGGGGCAATGAATGTTATGCAGGTATAAAAAATTCGACATCTATGCACAATGGATGGGTTCTTAATCCACCTACTATATGATGGGGACTAAGTGCACTAATTGGCAAATCTATGTCAGATGACCATTTAAAATCATAGACAGTTAGGTTAAATGGATAAACAAAACAGTTATGTTTTATTCATGAATATTGTAACATGATAGAGCAAATATGTATGCAAATTGAGGCTTTGAGGGTAAATTCATAATAATTAAGGCAACAGATTTGTTAAAGTAAAACTGTAATTACCTCCTAGTTAATTGATTAAGTCTTTTAGATAGAGTACTCTAAAAGACTAACAACATGAAGGCAGTGATGAGATTTATATGTATCTAAGATCATATAACAACATGAAAGCATATGATGAGATGCAGAGACCAGATTGCATGATCTGGGTGAACAATATACTGTGGGGTCAGCTCATTTTCCTTGCCTACATTTTCTTTATATCTATCAGCATTAAGATCATGAAGTTAGATTAAAAAAAATGGGATAATGCTGAGTCATCATACTATTCCTGCTATACTCGGTTCAGCAAGCAGATTAGAAGATTGGGGCTATTTGGCAAGTTTTGACACTGCATGCAGGTAGTCATGAATGGTTACAAGATCATGACCTTTGTTCCAGATCTGTTTATAGACTGCTATTGAGGAAGTTGTCCAGGAAAAGAAAGGAGATAGGCTTATGACTAAAAAACAGAGTAACAGTACATTAATAAAAGTCCTTAATAGGGTTGAATTTCATGTTGAGCTGCATACTCACATTTAGGAAGGGAAATGTGAAGTTTAAATTCCCAATTGATAAAGGGGCATTTAACATAGCAGGAATATTCAAGTTATTTTACGTGATTGGATCTGGAAATACAGTGCCTTGACAAATGATGTCTAATTTGTGAAGATATAAAGTATGAGAGGTGTGGAAGAGACACCTCTGTTTTACCTAAGTCAGAGTTTATGTTTAAGGTGTGCAAACGCTGGTTATCAACTCTGAAAGTTTATAAACCTGGCTATTAAAGATGTCTAATTTGTATAAAGCATGTCTCTATACAAATTCAGTAACACTACCAGGCAGAGAGAAGTTTCAAATAAATTCCTTCAAATTCCTCAATGTAAAGAATTTGAAATTCTCAATTAATGAGGACTTATAAAGTTGCAGCAATTTAATTAAGATGACACATATGTAGAGTTATAGTTGTTGGAATTAAGTTATAAACCATTAACAAGCGGATAACCATTTATAAAGATCTAAAATAAATCACTTCCAAGCCGCTATAGACTAACACACGGGCTATCAATCATTGAAGTTCAAAATTGGTAAAGTGGAGGCGGGAGAAGTTTTTAATAAAGGGCGGGATAATGAAAAAAGCTTGTGCTGATTTAGGCTGGGAAATGGCGCCTCTGGTGGGGGCCACAGCACCATTAATGTGTAGAGTTGTACTGAAGAAGTTGACAGCTGGATCTGTGGTAGATATGAGAAGATCTCTGGTGACTATTGGGGTTAAACTACGCCTACAAGCAGCCTCAGTTCACTCCCATGCACAGATAGCTTCATTCGTATTTCCTTTGAAGGAGCTGAAAGGTCTGCTTCATCTTTTGGCACTTATAGAAGCTGTAAGGTTATTTTCGAAGAACACTGGTTTCCTCTTCTTTTTGAAGCTGCTCACGGGTGATCAAAGGTCTGCTTCATCTACTCTTCACCTCTGTTGACCAACCCAGAGCGACAAGTAGGTACACCTTGTCTATTTCCAAGGCTTTATGTGATTCTCCTCCTGATAACCAAGCGTCTTAAGCAGTCTGAGGCACCAATCCTTCATTCCATTTTTGCTTGTTTTGGGTAGGTCTAATACAACCTAATGGGTTTTTCACTGAAGAACACAAACGCTTGGTTAAGGCGCAAGGTTTAGGCAGCCTTAACCAAGATCCAAATTTTCTGAATTAAAAAGTGGAAGTTTTCAGATTAGGTGTAGAAATGTGCATGCTAGATGAGATGTGTAACGTCATGAAGTTAAATTTGGACTGTGTCTTGTTATCATATAATTTTTTGAATTGTATACTGAAAAATGGTTGTTTAAGTTACATATGTTGTACTCACTCAAAACAGCCTGTTAAATGTTTGGTATGAACTCCTCCCTCTGCCATTGGTAAAGAACGTTTGGAAGTTAGTTGAACTGCATGACTGTTCATATACCAGTGATATTCGAGTCTCCTGTTAAGCTTTGTTGGTTTTCAAGGTTAGGCTGGGATGTTGGCTCTGATCAGGGTCCTCTCATATGTTCATAAATAGAAGTCGTTGCCACAGATTCTAGTTTACATGTATACTATTAGACATGTAAAGCTTATACTATTCCTATAAGATGGATGTATTACTAAAACAAACCTACAGGAAGGCTGTTGCAATACTGCAATGCAGAAGTCACCATTTGCAAAAGATCAAACTACTGGCATATGATGTAGTATAACAACTGGTAATATCAATACTGAAGTATATATGTTTGGTTAGAGATAAACACCCTTAGGAAATGGTTGTGAAATCCGTTAATTTGGACAGCAGTTAGTATGCATTGTTTGAATCTATTCACGGGGATGATGGTTCATGGGCCTAAAGTATTTCAAGGTAACATAATGCTAAGTCTGAAAGCAAACTCCCTAAGATGTGTTATTTTAATTCCATGGGATCCCCTTGCTAGATTTTTTATATTGGCCAGTTTGAATTAGGGAAAGCCCTACGTGATGGGGTTAAAAACAGGACAATAAGGTCCAAGGTTCTTATGTGATTTATCTGGCCATAAAAGATAGGTGTAAATTATAATGCCACCATCAAGGCTTTTTGTCAACCTTCCTCTACTAGTAACATGCTTAAGAAAGGTAAAAATAATGTCAATTTTGTTTCACACAGCAATGTTTAAATTTCCTGTTTCCAGGCAAAAGAAGCAGTAGGAATTCCCAGCCACCAACATAGCCAAAGATGAGGAGATCAATAAAGTTTCACGGGGGGCGAGTCAAACATGGAAGGGCTGAGATATGCCGCAGCCAAGAGCGAGAACCAGCGGCACCGGATCTGAGAACCATGTTGCAAGACGAGCCGGAACCAGATGATTCAACTGAGGATGTAGGAGGGGCGGGGACAGAAGGGGCATTGGTTGGAGCAGAAGTTGAAGAGGTTGTTGTCCCTAACATAGGTAAGGCACACAAATATCTACGTTATGTGCTTGAGCAGAATAACGTATTGGTAACTACAATCAGCATGTGTAGATACAAGGTTGTTAGTGTGCACTTGGGCAGCAATAATTGAAATATATTGATTGAATTTACACTCAAAAATGATGTGTTGATGTAGAACCACCTACTAAGAAAAGAGGTCGAGGGCCAGCGAAGGGCATGTTATTTGAAAGAATGAGGAAAGTGGGTAAGATACCTCTGGTTATACAAGATGGTCATCAGGGGCCATCTTGTGAGAATGCATGCTTATTCACTAGACGACTAATAGAGATAATTAAAGTACATGCCAACATGAGGCATGCTAGTTGGAGTCGTGTACCTGAAGACGAGAAGACAGAGCTGATAGACCATGTTAGGGTAGGTCTTTTTACCTATTGATAACAAACTTAAAAAGCTGGTATGTTTAGATCAGTTGGCGTAAATACACTGTGTAGAGTTCTATATATAACGCAGGTCTGTTTTTGTATATCTCGCAGGCAGATTTTGTTCTTGACTGGAGTAGAGACAACCATCGTGAGATGGTTTCCAACCATTTGGCAGATAAGTACAATACTTATCATTATGTACTACATAAAATTTATTTAAAATATGCATCACATCAAGAGGCCCTACGTAGTGGGATGGACAAGGTGGAGAAGAACGTATGGGAAAAGCTATGTGAATACTGGGCAAGTGCAGCATTCAAGGTAGACCAGTTTGGGAATTTATAGAGATGTATTAACATTGTCCTTAAAATGACTCTTAGTCAGAAAATGATCTTACATATATCTTGTTGACCATTAGGTTTGAACCCTAATGGTGTTTGCCTAATATATGAATTCGAGTAAGGCACAAGTATAAATTAAATACTAATTAATTGTTTCTCATGCAGGAGAAGTCCATGCGAAACAGTTCAAATAGATCTAAATTGAAGGTCAAGCATACTGGTGGCCGCAAATCCTTTATACGCATTTTAGAGGAGAAGGTTTGTAATTAAGCAAGGGGTATAACATAATCAGTTAATGAGTCAAATATGTATCTAACTTTTGAGCTCAATTGTGTGTTTCAGCGGGAGGCAGCACTGAACATGGTTGCCTTCTATAGGCAAACACATTGGTCAACCCGGAAGGGTAAATGGATCAACGCAGCCACTGAACATAATTACGTAAGAGAGTTCCTAATTTTAGTTTATTTTTAAATGGTTTGGTGAGGGTGTTTAACCTGGCGAGTCATTTTTCATGTATTGAATTTTCCAGAACCTTATGATGGAGAGGTTAGCTAAAAAGGAATCTGAGGAGGATATTGAAGAGGCAGCTGAAAGTGTGTTCAAAGAGGTATTGGGAAACAGACCTGGATATGCAGTAGGGAGGGATCACATGGTGATTTCGGACCCATCTCCTTCGATGAAGAATAGTAGGGCATATATTCGTCTGTCGGAGGAGAATGCACGGAACAAGACTGAGGCAGAAATGTACAAGGCAAAACTAGACTCCATGCTGGGTGATATTGCAGAGTTGAGAAAGAATTTCTCAGAGCATGAGAAGCTCTTAATGAGCTATCGGAACACTGACTTACCCGATGGTAGTGAGGCTCATAGAGAGACTCAGAGAGATGATTAGTTTTCTAAGTGACATTGGGAACTTTTTTGTGGATGGCTTTCATTTGGGAATGTTAATTTTTGTGGAGGGCCAGTTTGACATTGCCATTTTTGGGTGGATAGGGGTTAAATGTCCTTGTAGATATGTGTTGGCCATGGACTTATGTCATTACTTTTTTTTATTTTGGTAACGTATGCAACTATATTTAGGGTGGATATGTATTAATGACTACAGCAGGAAAAGTAAAATGATGGCCTATTTTTTTGATGAGTTGTTACTAAGAGAATGATGGGTAAGTACTGAAATTAATTCGAGTTATGATGGATAATGTTTAATTTCGGATTATGTGTGTAAGGCTGCAAATACTTAATCATAAATGCTGATTAAACTCTTTTGAAAAATACAGGTTAGCAGATTGAGAAGACTGATTTCAGTGCACATGGATGGAGGATGTTGCTTGCAGTGAACTGGTTTCATGATAAAGCACCTTACCAGGGAAATAGGTACTTTCTAGGGGTGTATTTCTTCAATAGTAAGGGAAATAAATAAAAGTAGATGCAAAATCTAAATTTGCAAGAGAACTACCAGATTAATATCCACAAGTCAATATGCATATTCACACACACCCTCAATTGCCTAAACCTCTGATTCAGGTTTTAATAAACTAAACAGAGGGTATTTGATAAGGTGCAGTGTAGGAATTCACACTAAGTAGTTAGAAGATAAGGAACTTCACATGTTATTTTATATGTTAAGTAAGAAACCGGGGCTCTCTAACTCTAATGCACTTAGGTCAGGACAGTGGTCTGAGTTTGTCCTTGGAATATATTACAGCTATATGTTCTGCTTAGTGCGACTTAAATGTGTCTCACCTTTCCCATGGAAATAGTTATGTAACACAATTATAGTATCCATGCTTAGATGTGGTAACGATGTTAATAACGATTGGATAATCAGCAGTCTTAAGTATTGATACATGTAAATAATTAGATATAAAGGCCCAATTGAACAATGGGTCAATGATAGGAAAAAAATTTGGGTTCCCTGTTAGTATGAGTGTTTATACTAGCCCCAAATATAATTGGTATGGTAGATGGTAAGTCTTAGTATAGAGCTCATGTGAATGGGTTTTTAGGAGATTGCATTGGCTGTGGCAAATTTTGATTGGGCTCCTCCTTTTGGGAATTGGTTCACGAATGATAATCTAAAGACTATAGTCATTATTCAACTATAGCAAACACTATAAACACAGCAGCCAATTAACTGCACGATTTGCAATAGCATGGACTACAGAATGTTAGATATATAGTAATAATTCCATGTGAATACAGGAATACAACATGATGGCATTTTCCTTCCAAGCCTACCAACGTATAGTTATTTATTTTAAAATTTAAATAGACAATATGCTCTTGATCTAATTAATTATGTACAAGATTGTTGGTACCAATTAGTATAGAAGCAAGCTACCATTTAATGAAATTCATACCATTATCAGAATTCTGTTATTTGCTGACATAGTTCTTATTGTCTAATTATCAGGTCATCATTTACCAACATGATGTGTGGAATCAGGGACTGGAATCAAACACCTGTCAAACACTACTGTCAGCAAGAAGCCCTTTTAATTATTTTAGTAAACTGTCATATATGGACCTCTTGGTTATCATTGATGTTGTTGGAGAGGGAATATGTGTTTCATCATGTCTTTATGTAAGGGTATTTGAGTTGCAAACATATATACGGTTCATGGCCTTTTATTATATATTTTTAATATATAATGTTGGAAGATGCATATATATATATATATATATATATATATATAATGTTGAATCATTGAGTGTCCAAGGATTATATAATCGTTGGAGATTTTTGCCCTGTTGGCTAAAAGTGTTGCAAAGGTTAAGGAGAATATGAATAATGAATGGTGTAAATATTTGGCAGAGCAAGACGTACAGAATGGGATTTGGTTTGCATTGTTGGGATGTCATCTGAATAAAAGGGTTAGACACTACCACTCATCATGACAACTAGCTTTTTTTCACCAGAGAAAGTTGGTGGGATCAAATTGTTGTATAGTACGCCTCATGAAAACTAGTAGGGCTGGTGAGGAAACTGGAGGGGATTGCATTACAATTTAGTTTAATGCAATACATGCATGGTGGCAAAAGTAGATTTCCCGTAAATAAAATGGCAATGTTCTGTGGGTAAAATGCATCTTTCCACCACGTCAATGATGGTGACAAATCGGATTGGAAATCAGGATATTTTAAGTAACGGCCACCAAACAGAATCATGCTATATCTTCGATTTCTCACGTCGATTTATGGTAGCTAAACTTGTCTATATGTGTTGGGGTGCCATGATAATGCCGCGTCAAGTTGTGGTCGCATATATCGATTTCCCCACAAAAAAAAATCCTTTTGGAGGCTAATTTATTATTGTCCATGGAATATATGCCACCACGATGTCACCAACGAAAATGATGGCAAAACGTGTATTTCACAAGACGAGAACTATTTGTGGGAATTAGTTCCCATGGATATTATACAAATTGCCACCAGATGGTATAAAGGTAAAACTATTTTTTGTCACGTCCACGACAACTACCTAATAAATTTTTGCTACAACATTGGATCATCTATAATACTTAGTTCCAACCATGACGTCCAGTGTGTATAAGTTATTACGACAAGTATTCAGGTTAATAAATTTAAATTATAACCAGATCTGGTCATCCCAAAAATTATGAAGTCACAATACTTAGAGTGGGTAATGACTTTATTCGACTAACCATGTCACCAAATGGCTAATGGCTAATAAATATTACGGACTGTTAGTGTGGTGACAAAGGAGGTATCTTTCACCACCTTAGCTGAGTTGTTCATGGAGTTTGCCACAGAGGGCCGAGATTTTTGACACCACCTGATACGGTGACTAAAGGGTGTTTTTCCCACCAACTAATTGTATTGGTGAATAAACTAGTATTGTCCATGAATTATATGCCACCAACGTGTCACCAGCGAAAATGGTGACAAAAAATATTATTCCCACATAACATCTGGTTATTTCGACGAAAATGCTTCACGAAAAAAGCCAGTATTTGTTGTAGTGACTATTCTTTTCCTGATGAACATTTATTTTTATTTTTTAATTATTCAAAGTTAATACTAATAAAAACTTTTTTAAGATAATAAAATATATAATATATATAGAAGAAGAGTGACACGTAAGCCACTTAAGTCTGCTATAAGGAGATGTGTTCTTTCATGCTTTACATACAAGCGAGAATAAAATAACTCAAATTTTACCTCTCTAGTCGTGGGTGTTACATGAATTTATATATATATATTTATATATATATATATATATATTTATATATATATATATATTATATATATATATATATATATATATTATATATATATATATATATAAATATATATATATAAAGGAGATGCTTTTAAAAAAATCAAGCATAATTCCTGAAAGATCAAAAATAATAAGCGGAAGGAAGAAAGTTCTAATTTGCAATGGAAGACAGCTTGATATTGACTGGACCAAGGGATGTTTATAAGTTTATGCTTTATTCCTTTCTTTAAGAGTACTCAGATCATGAACAATATAATTATATATAGTTCGCTTTGTTAATCTTTAAGGAGCTCACTTTGGTATTTGGTTCCCTCTTATGCTTTTATTTTTTATTTTTTCAGAGTGCATCTCTTCTGATTAACGTTTCTGTAAAGGTGTTCCTTTGAGGGAATCTTAAACAGAGAAAATCACTTCAGAATTCTAATCGTGAAGAACCTTGCAACAACACGTAGAATAACCTACTATTGCCTGTAATTAATTTTCCTTAAGCTACAATACTACCACGTACTTCTCTACCTACAGTTACAAATTTTGTGTATAAAAGAGAAGCAAGCTCTTAATTTCTTTGATTTGTACGCAACCAACAGAAAAAATATACACACTAATCGGAGCCCTCCAGCGCAAGAAGGAGGCCAGGAATAACTTAACCCTATTCGGCAGGAACACATCGACAATAGAGATGACTCTTGGTACGTTCCAAAGCATACTCCTCTTTTTTTTTTTCCTTTTTTCCTTCCTTTTTCTTCTTCTTTTTTACCTTATCTATTACATGTATTTAGTTCTTCATAACATACTAGGCCCATTTGATCACACAAATAAGATGAGATATTTTAAATAGTAATGAATAAAATATTATTATAATATACTTTTTTAATATTAATTTTGTATTGAAATTTGAAAATTTTAAATTATTTATTATATTTTGTATGGAGATTTAAAAAAGTTGTAATGATGAGTTGAGATGAGATGAGATGAAATAATAATTAAAATATTTCTTTAAGAAATAGTTATTTTTATAGGGAATTTTAAAAAACAATATTTGTTTTTTTAACAGTTTTGCATGACTGTTTTTAGAAAAAAAAAATATAATTTATAAGATGTTTTAAAAAAATTTTAAATTATAATTTATAATTATAATAATATTCCTTTTTACGAATATAATTTTTCTAAAAGTTCCTCCCAAAAATAAAGAAAAAAAAAAAAGCACGTTGTTAATTCTAACTGCATATTGATCATGGTGTGTTCTTCCTTTAAAATTTATTTTATTAAAAAATGTTGTACTTGCTTTGGAGATGATCATCTACACCCTTAGCAGGTATACAATATATATATATATATATAAATTTTATGTATATTTATTTTTACATATTTTTTTATACACTTTATTAATGTGATTGGTTACCTATTAAAAAAAATTGATGTAGCTAATCACATCAATGGAATGTGTAGAAAGTACACAAAAATGACTGTATGAAATATTACTTATTTATATAAAAATTTTATATACAATTATTTTATATATTGGATTTTTCCAATATCATTGTCTTTTTGTTCGTTTAATAACATATACAAATAAGAGTAATGCTACGTTAACACAATATATATAATAACCGATCCTTCGAAGATGACTACGACTGATTGTGTACTAGGTGTCCAGCCAAAAAAATACACTCAGTGATCTCAGGGTGAAAATATATAAGACCTTCTACAGCATTAATTCACGAACAATTAATGGCCATCTTGTGAAAGGGAAAAAGAAAGGTCATGTTATATATGATCACTCAGTTCCTAATTAATTGGTTTATATATATATATATATATATATATATGTTTATTTTAGGTTTTCATTTTCTAAATGCTATGATTTCTGCACATCACTATAAGAAAAATGAGATTTTGTTAATTTATTGCAACTAAAAGACTATTTACAATCAATTTTAGTTGAAAATAATTATTTTGATAGAATTAACTAGTTGCAAATAAGTAATTTTTTTATAGTGCATGATAGATGGAGGTGGAGGTACCGGAACGGTCGACAATTGTCCCCAAACAAGTCCATCGGACGAAGGGCCGGATCTCATAGTGGTGATCATACGCAGGCGGCCTGGTATTGTAGTAGAATAGTGATTTGTAGAAACCTCAAGTATTCAATTCTCGCGCAAACTATTTATAAAAGCAGATCGTTGATCAAATGTTTAAAGCATAAAAAAATTTCATAAAAGTAAATTTAGATTGTAAAATTATTTTTAATGTGAAGTAGATTTAACATATTAAATAAACTCATATCAATTTGTAGATTTGGTTTTATAAAATTTTTGTAACCGTACGTATCACTTTGCTTAATGAAAAGTTGACTCCGCCATAAGAAAAAGTATAAAAATAATAATTTTTTTTATAGAACTAATTTTTAAAAGGAGTTGTACACAGTTTAAGGTTTATTTATTTAGTTTTCCTTTCTAATAATTAATTTGTATTATTTTCAAATTGTAAACTACCATGATTTGTTTATAACATGCCAATTTATATTGAGAGCAAGAATTGCTTTCTTAATAAAATACTTATAAGAAGGTAGATTGCAAGAGTTTATACGTACTCCGATCGACCTTTTCTTTTCTTTTTTACAGTGTTTTCTTTAATTAGTATTATATATTTTCACTTAAAAAATATATATTCGGAATATTGGTTACCTGCAGGCCGAGAATTTTATAATTTTGAGAGTGGGGAGGATTTTCTTTTTCTTTTTTTTTTTTAAATTACCAAGATTGCAAACTAGTTAATTACATCTAAAACAAATTCTATATATTTGCATGTAAATTTACTTCGATTTATTCTCTTTGTCATTTAATTAGTTGTCAAAATTAATTATTCCCCTGGGGTATTTATTTATTTATTTTAATGATATTGGTTTTAAGTTGGTTTGAACCCATGCATTCAATGCCCATGCAGACCGAGATGACTCATCAGATGAGGATGATCCACCTCTAACTTATAACAGAGGTAAGTAGTAGTACTATATATAACCATGAGTTGTCTACCCATATATAAGTAGGTGTATTTATTTATTTATTAATTTTAATGTTTACAGTACTGTCTTATTTAATGAGTACTATATATGTTCATTTAAAAAATATTGGGATATTTGATTAACAGGAGATCGATGATCTGTCCAAGTCAATTAGAATTAATTGGCTGTCAAAAATTATAATTTCTCATCCCATGAAACGAAAAACAATTTTTTGACAGCCACTTGTATGGTTGGGGGATTAATTTCAGAATTAAAAAAAAAAAAAATGCTTTTACTGTTTGGCCCCATCATTGAGCTTTCTGGTTTCGCCCCTTGATGGCATCGTTACGTAGAACTCAAGTCTTTGTTTTTATGACAAATCTGTTTGTAGTTATAGTATTTTTCTTTTTTAAAAAGATTTAGAAACCACGTTTTTGCGCTGAAAAACAATCCTATATCTTTGCTTGAAAAGTATTTGTAATGTGTCTCGCATGCATGCATAGCCAGAAATTAGAAATATGTGAAATGATATTGGTTTGAAGTTGTTTTGAATCCATGCATTTCATGCCCATGCAGGCCGCCGAGACCACAGTTCAGATGATGAATCCAGCTCGGGGTGCACCATACTGTAAGTACTCAAGCACTTGAGATCGATCTAGTGGTGGATGTGACGTCGAAGCTGTTGTCGTAGAGGCAATTATATATGCCGTCATGTTTGTTTTATGGAAAATAAAATGTAAAAGTATTTGTAAAAACTATGTTTGCTGCTGCATGCAGTATTAAGCTAGACTACAGACTACTGAGTAATGATACCAAGAAGATGCAGAGAGAGTAGAAAACTTGTATTCCTCAAAGTTATGTTTACATGAAATAAGAGTGTTGCTTTTATATCAACATACAAGCCTAAACTAGGCTAGTATCTCTAATAGCATGCTTCTCTCAACTACTGAACGTTTCTCTTTGTTGAAGTATTTGTAATGTCATTTAAGTTGGCATAATCCCCGATCATTCAAAGTTGTCCAAGTACCTATATATATATATATATATATATATATAAAGAAATGGTCAACGAAAAACTTGAGGTAGGCAATTGGAAAGATTCACATTATATGTTTTGTGAAGTTCATTCAAAGGCAGCAAACCAAACAGCTAGAAGAGGTACTGATCACAGCATTTCTCTGCTATTGTTCTTTTGTGAGTGAAAGAAACTTATAATTAATTTTACTTTCAATCTTTCAATGTAATAACCAATGGCTATGCTCTGCTATGATCGATTTTAATGCCTCAGCCCCTTGATTCCCTCATGTCAACATGTAAAATATTTAATTAGATAGAACGAAGTGTATAGTTTAATCTATGCTATTATATTATATTAAATCATCAATTATCTTAAAATTTTAAATTGATAGAAGTAAGTAGATTTAATTATTTAAATTACATTTTACAAATTCTTTTCACATATCCAAAAAAGGGGAAAAAATATTTTCTAGATGTTGACTGAAAGTTGTGAGACATAGAAGAAGAAGGTGGGGCAGGGTAAGAATCGGATATTGGCAATTAGTTAAATAGCCAGTAAAATAACTAGCCGACTAACTGCTTCATTTCTTGCATTTGGAAGTGCCGATAAAACGCTCCAGAACGCCGGCAGTGAAAATAAAACCACCTCTGATGTTCGTACCTATTTTGGTGCCAACGAAATAGCTACCTATCACATTTTTTTAATTTCGTGGCTGCTCAATTATTGGCATTTGTAAGCGCCATTATCATTAACATTAAAATTTACGATTCCATATGGGTAGAATTATCACAGTGAAATTATAAATCTCAGTAAGTAATCAACCAAACAACCCAAGAGATGAAAAAAAAAAAAAAAAAAACACACATTAATACAACCAACATGTATATGTGCCCATGATGAAACATGCATGAGACCAAAACCATTTTTTCAATGCACACCAAAAATTTTATTTGACCCAAAACATGACATTAAAAACATCTGCCATTTTTCCAGAAAATGGCTCAAACATAAATTCACCATATTTTCTAGAAAATAGTCCTCATATCTATTTAATCGTAAACTGTCATTTTTCCAAAAAATTGCCCAACATATACATTTATCATAAACCACCATTTTTATAGAAAATAAACCATATAAATATCTATTCGTTTAGTCACTATAGGCAAGAATCATAGACTGGACTTACCACCATCACTACTGCTAGCACTGTAGGCAAGACTTACTACCATCCCTACTTACCACTATTAAGAAAACAATGCCTTAATTCGAGGCCTAATATATTTTACCTTAATTCTAGGAAATCCACTATATAGATTGATTCTAGTTTCCTTCTATGTAATTAGACTTTATGTCAATGATATGTAAATATTGAATATATAGAAGAATACTCACCACATTTGAGGTGTGGTGGTTTTGCAACCTTCTCATGGTATCACAAGGCATATTGGATTAGCATCCTTCGATCCCTTTCTTCTCTCCATGGATGTCGAACCCAACCCCACCCTTCTCCCCTTCAACACCATGATCCACATGGTCACCATCTAGTTTTCCTCATCTAATTCCCTCCTATGGAAGAGCCAAGTACCTCCCCTACTTGAGAGCCAAGAGTTATTAGGTCATGTGGATGGCACCCTTGCCCCTCCCCCACGTTTTCATCCCCCCACCTCTCAGACACCAAATATCAAACATCTGGCATGGAAGCAAACTGACCAAAGCCTTCTCAACCTCTTGCTCTCCTCCCTCACTGAAGAGGCCATGGCTGAGGTTATGGGTCTCACCACCTCACGTGCGGTTGGGCTTGCCCTCAAAAACTCCTTTAGCCATCGCTCCAAAGCCAGAGAAATTCATCTCAAAGATTATCTCCAGTTGATGAAACGCTGCACACACACGGTCACTGAGTATGCCCGCACCTTCAAATCTCTTTGTAATCAACTTCATGCCATCGGATGGCCCGTCGACGGTACTAACAAATCACACTGGTTCCTTCAAGGCCTTGGGTCTAATTTCACAACCTTTTTCCACTGCACAAATGACCCAAACCCCCTGCCCAGCTTCGCTGATCTGGTCTCCAAATTTGAGAGTTTGAGCTTTTCCAGATATCCCTTGAACAATCGGCTCCTCCCACCGCTGCTTTCACAACCACCAACCGTGGTAACTTTCGGTCAAACCAGAGAAATTCCTACTCTCGCATGCAACAGGTCCATCGAAGTGGCCATGGAAACTCTTCCTCCAACCGCGGCAGTGGGCAAACGAACCTACACAACTGCTCAAGTCAAGAATGCCATCCACAACGTTGCCAAATTTGCCAGCAGGAGGGCCACTATGTCGACAGGTGCAACCAAAGGTATGCACGGGGTGACTCTGCCGCCCACCTTGCCGAGGCTTTAAACACATCTTGTGCAATGAATGGGCCTGAGCCTAGTGACTAGTATTTGGGTACCAGGGCATCAGCCCACATGACCATAAACCTTTCCACATTGGACCACTCAAGTAACTACATGGGTAAGGATTGTGTAATTTTAGGGAATGGTGCTTCCCTACCCATTACCCACACCGGTTTCATCTCTCCAACCCCAAATCTCCATTTATTTGATGTTTTAGTTGTTCCTCGTCTCAACAAAAATCTCCTGTCAATTAGTAAATTAACATCTGATTTTCCTCTCTCTGTTACATTTACTAATAATTTTTTTACTGTCCAGAATCGTCAAATGGGAAAGGTGGTGGAAACTAATAAACAAGATGGTGGCCTATATGTGTTAGAGCGCGAACATTCTGCCTTTATTTCTATTCTTAAGAATAAAGCTCTTCACGCTTCTTATGATTTATGGCATGCTCGCCATGGACATGTAAACCATTCCATTATCTCTTTTTTGAATAAAAAAGGTCAACTTCATCTTACATCATTATGGCCTTCTCCATCATTGTGTAGTACATGTCAACTTGTAAAAAATCATCGATTACCTTATGCTCGTAATGAACATAGGTCATCTAATATGTTGGATCTTATTCATTGCGACATTTGGGGCCCTCCACCCATCAAAATCAAATTTGGATTTTATTTATTATGTCATATATATTCATTGATGACCATTCTCGATTCACTTGGCTCTACCCTTTCAAATTAAAATCTGACTTTTATGATATTTTCATTCAATTTCAAAAATTTGTTAAAAATCAACATTTCACCTATATCAAAATTTTTTGAAGTGATGGTGGTGCCGAATTTACCAGCAATCGCTTCAAAGCGCATCTTCGTACCTTGGGACCACCAACTCTCATCCCATATACACCCACCCAAAATTGTCGCGCTGAAAGAAAACATTGCCAAGTAACCGAGACTGATCTAGCCCTTCTTTTCCACTCTCATCTTTCCCCTTGTTTCTAGGTTGATGCCTTTAGCACTGTAGCTTACATTATCAACCGCTTGCCCACACTGCTTCTTGGAGGTAAGTCCCCTTTGGTTCTTACCCCAACTATGAAAATCTTCATCCCTTTGGTTGTCATGTTTACCCTTGTCTACATGATTATATGCTTAACAAATTTTCTCCTCGCAGCATCCCTTGCATTTTTTTGGGTGTCCTTCTCATAAAAAGTTTCACTATCTTGACACTACTACATCTAGCCTATATATCACCCGACATGCTCAGTTTGATGAAACCTATTTTCCCTCTCATTCTAGCTCTCACACTTAGCCCATATCATCTCTTAATTTTTCCAATTTTCTTGAACCCAATCCTCTCCATACCGACCTCCCTCCCCCTTCCACTATGCACCATTCCTCACATATTATTCTATCTAGATCTACCCCATGTGCTTGTACTAACCTAGTGGATGAGTCTTTGTAGGTTCCTCATTCTCTTGCATGTCCCTCTTCACTGGTTCCGAATCCTCGACCGCTTTTTGTTGAGACTAACATTGATCCTCATGTTACTACTCACACTCATGTTCCAGCATTTCCGTTGGGTTCTCACCAGATGCTCACATGAGCAAAGCCTGGTATTTTCAAGACTTTTCATCCGACGAACCTCAGTGTTTTGGGATCATCTGGACTTCTTTATGCCCTTCTTGCATCTACTGAGCCTAAAGGATTCAAATCTACTGCTAAGAATCTTGTTTGGCTTGCTGCTGTGGATGACGAAGTTCATGCCCTGCAAAACAATCACACCTAGATCTTGGTGCCTCGACTTGCCAACACCAACATTGTGGGTTCCAAATAGGTGTTTCAGACCAAATATCTACCTGATGGATCCATTAAGCACATCAAAGCCCGCCTTGTTGCCAAAGGCTACACTCAAGTACCTGGCCTTGACTACACCAATACTTTTAGTCCTGTTATCAAGGCCACTACTGTTCATGTTGTGCTTTCTCTTGCTGTTACTAACAGATCACCTCTTTTTTCCAACTGGACGTCAAGAATGCCTTTCTCAATGGTACTTTCACTGAAACTGTTTATATGGAGCAACCTCCAGGGTATGTTGATCCTCGCTACCCTAACCATGTCTGTCAGTTGAAGAAAGCTCTCTATGGCCTCAAGCAAGGTCATCGAGCATGGTTTCAGCACTTCAGTTCCTTTCTCATTACACTTGGTTTTTCTTGCAGCCGTGCTGACACCTCTCTCTTTATGTTTCATTGGCATTCTGACATTATCTATCTACTCCTTTATGTTGATGACATTATCATTACTAGCAACAATAATTCTATTCTTGGCAGCTTCACTCGCAAGCTTAATTCTGAGTTTGCCACCAAAGATTTGGGTTCCCTCAGTTATTTTCTTGGTTTGGAAGCTACCTCCACTACTGATGGTCTATTTATCAATCAGCTGAAATATGCATGGGATATCCTTACTCGGGCACAGTTAGTTGATAGCAAGTTAGTTCACACTCCCATGGTTGTCTCCCAACACCTCACTAGCAATGGTTCCCCTTTCTCGAACCCCACTCTCTACAGATCTCTTGTTGGTGCCCTACAATACTTGACCATCACATGACCCAACATTGCTCATGCTGTCAATCAGTTTCGGCATGCTCCTACTACATATCACTTTCTTGCTATCAAGTGCATTCTTCGCTATGTCAAGGGCACCCTTCACTTTAGTCTTACTTTTCACTATTCTGCTGCTTCCGGTGCTCTGGTTGCTTACTCTGATGCTGACTGGGCTAGCTATCCTGACACTCGTCATTCTACCTCTAGCTACTCTATTTATCTTGGCAATAATTTGGTCTCCTAGAGTGCCAAGAAGCAACCTACTGTCTCTCATTCCAGCTTTGAATCTAAATATCGTGCTCTTACTACCACCACAACTGAACTTCTCTGGCTTATGCACCTTCTTCAAGACCTCAAGGTCTCCCTCTCACAGAAGCCACTTCTATTATGTGACAACAAAAGTGCTCTCTTTTTAGGTTCTAACCTCTGTCTCTCACAAACAGGCTAAGCATGTTGAACTAGATTATCATTTCCTTCGAGAACTTGTAGTTGGAAAACTTCGAATGTAGTATGTGCATTCTCACCTACAGGTTGCTTATCCCTTCACCAAGAGTGTTCCTCACCTCTCTTTGAATTCTTTCAAACCAAGCTTCAAGTTTGTTCCAATCCGATGCTCAGCTTGTGGCGGGGGTGTTAAGGAAACAATGCCTTAATTCAAGGCCTAATATATTTTACCTTAATTCTAGGAAATCCACTGTACAAATTGATTCTAGTTTCCTTTTTGTAATTAGACTTTATGTCAATGATTTGTAAAAATTGAATATATAGAAGAATACTCACCACATTTGAGGTATGGTGATTTTGCTCAAATCTTCTCAACCACCATCCCTACAACTAGCACCGTAGACAAAAAATCACAGGCGAGACTTACTACCGTCTCTACTTACTATCATCCATTCAGTTCATTTTTCTTTTGTTTCATTCCTTTCAATCCATTCATTACACATGCACCCAAAATCCTTTCTTAGCACAAAAATTCATTTTTCAAACATGACCTATGAAAATGCATGCAAAGAGTATATTGATGTCATGGCACATCACGCATCAAATAAAATACACCAATCACAAATCCAAGTGCACAAATCCACAAACCAACTCCACAAATAAACTCATCCACCAATCTGACCCAAAATCCACATCCGACAACAACCACAATGAATTTTCCAACATTTCTCAGACCCAAGGTCCATCACAACCAATCAGACTGCAGAAAATATGTTAGTGTAAAAATATATTTAAATCTCAAGAAAATCCTTTGAAAAATTACTTACAACGATTAAAGGCAACTTTGGAAGATCAAAGGTGACACCAAAAATGGCAGAGTAGTGGCAAAGTAGTGATTTCAAGTGTTGGTCGTGGGTCACAAAACTGAGAAATTCGAAGGGGAGCTAAGTGAGGCTTGGGCTAGGCATGGAGGGGCTTAAGGAGGTCGGTGGAGTGGATGGTGGTGGCTAGTGGTGGTGCACGGTGGAGATCAGGCCAAAGAAATAGAGAGAGGTTGTGGGAGAGTGAGAGAGAGAGGGGAAAGGTGGGGGTCACAGTGGGGCACGAGGTTGGTTAGGGGAGGTCACCGGTGGAAGGGGAAGCTGCTGCTGCTAGTGCGGTGGCCAAGAGACAACAAACGGCGAAGCTAGGTTGTTGAACCCGTGGGTCTTGATGTGCACATGGGAGGGAACAACAACGAGAGAAAAGCTAGGTTCAGTGGAGGTGGGTTGCCAACGTGATGGGGTGGTGGTGAGATGGGCAGTGACACCACAAGGTGGCGCACAGCGGGGCTAGGGCTTTGAGAGGCGCACGGCTAGAGAGGGGGAAGGGAAACTGTCTGGGTGCAAGGGAGAGGAAAGAAAGAGAGGGAAAGAAAAATAAGAAGAAAGAAAAAGAGGAAAATGGGAAAAAATGAAAAAGAAAAAGGGAAGGAAGTTAGATCCAAGCCCTACCTCTTGGGGTCTTAAACTGATCCAACAAAAGAGATTAAAAAAATTTGTTTAAATTAAAAACACAGTAACTAAGTAAAATAAAATTGTAAAACTCAACAATAAAAATAATAAAAATAATTTAAAATAGATAGCATTTTAAATAATAAACAATAATTAATATCAAGAAAAACACATTGTAATAAATTTCACAATTAGAAATCATAAAATAATACAACAAAAATCATGCTAAATTTAAAATAAGAGAACCATTATTAATAATAAATAAAATACTAATTTAATTAAAATACAAGAAAATATGGGATATCATATCTTGGATTCATGAGCGCTCTAGGGATAGCCCAATTACCATAAACTGCGACGCTACAATCACACTCACATAAGTGATTCCTTCAAGGATACATGCAATTTAATACCCCACCTTAGTCTTGTACTCATTCAAAACATTTTGCCTTTCCTTTGCAATGGCATTTGTGGCACTTGCATTTGTGGCACTCGCATCCTAGAGATGGACCAATAATAATATTCTACTAGTGTTATCCAATCACTCAAGTAGTTTGTTATCCCCATTGAACCTTTCTTTTTTGGGATCTCCAATCAGGAAGGTTGGTTACCGCTACCAAAGACCTAATTAATGGACTTCAATTCCATCTCCCTTGGTGTACATATAACTTTCGACTTTGTCAATCCTTTCATCAAAGGATCTACAAGGTTATCTTCTATCTTTATATATTCTAAAGTCAGGTATCAATTATTTACCAAGTATCATATAGTAGAATGTATGATACTCAATGTATCCTCTTATGATTAAAGTATCTCTTATTACAAACACTTATTACAGCATGATTGCCATACGAACAAAAATAACTTGCATTGGCTTTTAAACTAGTGGGATTTTTTACAATAAATTCTTAAGCCATTCTACCTCATGTCCGATAGTATCCAAAGTTATTAATTCAGCCTCCATAATGAACCATGAAATCACAGTTTGTTTGGAAGATCTCCAAGTCACAACTGCTCAACCAAGAGTGAAAATATATCCATTCATTTCCTTATAATCTATTGTGTTAGTTATCCAACCAATATTGTTGTTTGCTTTTAATACAGTAGGATAACCAAAATAAATTAATAATGGATGCCATATGTCATGGTTCCTCTCAAATATCTAAGAATTATATCCAATGACTTCTAATGAGAATAATCAGGGCTACTAGTGAATCTGCTGAGTCTACTCACGGCATATGGAATAATAGGTCTAGAAGAATTAGCAATGTACAACAACGTACCAATAATATGGAAGTATCTCAATTGTGATACAGGATCTCTAAGATTCTTACTTAAATGCAAACAAGGATCAAAAGGTGTACTAACAGGTTTGCATTCGAATCTCTCAAATTTCTTAAGAATCTTTTCAATATAATGAGATTGATTTATGCAAATATCATCACAAGATCTTATAATTAACGTAATACCAAGAATTATCTATGCCTCTCCCTTGTCTTTCATGTCAAAGTTCTTAGGTAGAAAGTTTTTAACATCAAGAACAATGTCAATATTGGTGCAAAAAATGAGAATATCATCAATGTAAAGACATAATATTACACATGAACTATCATCTATTTTAGTGTATAAACACTCATCATAAGATAAAATTATTATATCAAATTTTTGGTGCCATTGTTTACAGGCTTGCTTTAAACCATAAAGAGGTTTAACAAGTCTGTAAACTTTTCTTTATGGTCCTAGATACTCGAAACCTTCTTGCTGATCTATGTTTCTTCTTCCATATCACCATTAAGAAAGGCAATCTTTACGTCCATTTGATGGATATCAAGCTTATGGATGGCAACTAGTGCAACTAGAATATGAATTGTGGTTATTGTAGTAACAGTAGAATACATATCAAAATAGTCGATACCATCTCATTGTGTAAAACCATTTGCAACTAGCCTAACTTTATATTTATCAATAATATTATCAGTTCTTAACTTCTTTTTAAAGATCCATTTACATCCAATAGCTTTACATCCAGGTGGAGGATCACATCAGATCCAGGTGTCATTAGTCTTAAGAGATTCCATATTGTTATTTACCGCTTCTTTCCAAAAACAGAATCAATAGAAAGCATTGCATCCTTGAAAGTCAAAGGGTCTTCCTCCACATAATAAGTATAAAAATCATGTCCAAAGTCCTTTTCCTTTCACACTTTTTTTCCTTTTTCAAGTTCATTTTCTAATCCAAATGAACTCCCAGGATTAGATAAAATGATAGATTGACTACTAGTGGAAGGAAAAATTAAAGTGGGCGAAGATCTTTACTTTGTTTTCAAAGGAAATAGATCTTCAAAGAATGTTGCATCCCTAGACTCCATGGTAGTATTCAGATCAATACCCTAGACTTCTGATTTGATAATCAAAAACCTATATGCAGAACTATGTCTAGCATACACAATGAATATTGCATCTACTGTGTAGGGACCTAGTTTCCTTTTTAAGATTTTTTGGAACATTAACCTTCTCAAGACAACCCAAACTCTAAAGAAATTAATATTGGTTACTCTACCATTCCTGAGTTTATACAATGTCTTTTCAGATCCCTTAGTGGTACTGTATTCAAGATAAAACAAGATGTAGGTATTGCTTCCACCCACCATTGCTTAAGTAGGTCAAAACTAGAAAGCATACATTTGACCATATCTACCAAGATTCTATTTTTCCTTTTAGCAACAACATTGGATTGAGGAGAATATGGAGGGGTTTCATCATGTATACTATCATTCTTCTAAAAATATTGAACCAATTGATTCGAAGAGTATTCACCTCCTCTATCAAACTTGATAATCTTAATCTTTCTTTTCAATTGGTTTTATAGATGACAGATTTATTAAAATATTTATTTTTTGCTTTCATCAAATAAACATAAAAAAAAAATAGACATATCATCTATAAAAGTAATAAAGTATTTATTACCACCTTTGGAAGAGATATCATTTAATACCAATGAAGCTAGTGAGCCAAGGAGTCCGATATTGGTTGTACGAGAGACCATTATAGAAGACTTTTGTAATTTTGTCTATGAGGGAATGAGCTTGTATTCCATAATCAGTGATATAGGATGGGACCCAATCTGTGAGCAAAGTGGGGTGGCCTATCCTGATATTGTTGATGAATTTTATCGAACTATATCAGAGATGGGGGTTGATGAGGACTCCTTTACGTTTGATATTCAGGGAGTTCATATTACTATCTCAGCAGATAGTATCATTGAGTATCTAGGTGTACCCTATGAGGTGGGTGCATGCCTTGCAATCACCTGGCTGTAGGGACAAACGATGGCGATGCCATCGAGGATAAGGCTCTAGCAGTGGCGATACCATCGAGGATGAGGCTCCAGCAGACGATGGTCCAGCGCCTAATGAGGTTCGTCAATTGATGCGTGACGATTGGGCTCCTCCATATGATAGCCACAAGGTCATCAAACAAGTTTATTGTCGAGCTTTTTTTGCATGCTGAATTTGATTGGCTCATACAATATCGGTCTGAGAAAACACAAGACAGATTTTGGCATCGAATGGGCTCGATTTATGTTACTGATAGCATGAGAACTAAGGGTTCATTTGGTCTGGTCTAGTCGGTCCGAAGGGGGATTTACGGACCGGACCGGACCTATTCGGTCTAGGGTTTTTCCACCCTGGACAGGACCGAAATGGGTAAGGACCGATTCGGTCCAGTCCCATGCAAGACGGGCCGGTCCAGTCGGTCCAATTCAGGGCGTCGGTCCTGTCAGTCTGCCCTGGTTCGGATTGGGCCTTTGGCCCAACACTGGCATTTTATGTTCAATTTTTTCAGTCCACTATACATTTTTTTTTAATTTTAAGTCCAAAAATACTAAAAAAAAAAATCTTGATGTAAAAATAAAAATAATCAAAATTATCAATCTAATTATGTTATTGCATCACTCCAAAAAATACTAAATATTCCAATTATCAACACTATTACACTAGCAGAAAATGGACATGCCCAAAAGGAAAAAAAAAATACTAACATTCCATGTTAGTGTAGCTGCAGCACTGGAGAATAGGAGAAGTCCCAGTTTCCTAATTCCATCCATTCCAAACAAGTGATCCTATGATAAAAAGTCTGAATAGAAAAAGAAAAAAAAATTAAAAAAAATCAAGTAACAATTACATAATAATACACAGCTGTCACTTTCTTAGGCTCTTAGCCTCTCATATTTACTGATTTACATCAATACAAAATACAAATATATATATATATATATATATATATATATATATGAACACATTTAGACTAGCAACCAAATGAAGTTCCTTCCCTACTACAGCCTATTGCTACAAAATAGCAAAACACATAATAAACCATAGCCACAAAGTTGCTGCCTCCAGGCTTCCCATGTTGCTGCTAATTCCCTGCTACTACCACAAAGCTGCTACTTCAATCATCTTGCAACTGATGCTCATGCACTGCAGTTTGCACATGCTCATGCACTGATTTTGCATTGAAAAAGGCACAAAATTATTGAATCAGATTCAAAATCAGTAAAGAACAAATTCAGTAAACCAAGCAAAAAATAAAGTAATTATGAGAAGTTTCTTTATATACACATTTAGCCATAAGGCTCTGCACCGTAATGTTATGATATTCCACATGCACTTGATAATGTTGATTATATTAATATAGTCCAAGATAGCTTTAAAAAATCAAAATACTAATAAGTTTTTAGTGTAGTTGATGTGGAAAGCTGCAGTGGGTGTGTAAAAAACTAGACTTGTAAATAAATTTTCTCATAGGAAATACCCTGAGTTAGAAGCATATTGATTGATAAGTTATTTAGTACAATAACTTGATGAAAAAAAATATCACTTGATATACTCTGATTGCAAAACAATTATGTATTGAGAATACATAATTGTTTTCTTCAAGAGCTAAATTGAAACACATGTCAGTAGTATTTGATATTTGCAGGTGAAAATGGAGTATTCTCAATCCGAAGTCCTATGTTACTCTTTCTTTTTAACTTAAATTATGCGATTTGGTTTCTTCTTCAAACTCAAAACAACAAACCAGAAATCTTTGCCCCATGCAGTTGCCAAACAGCATTTTATTTCAAACTCTTCATATTGGAAGAAAGCTTATAGCCCTAGCTTCTAGTTGTAAAATTATTGAATACAATATACATAACAAAATAAATGTTTAGAACTCATTATATTGAAATGTTTAGACAATTAATATAGTTCTTATGAATGGAAATAGAGAAAAGTAATCCTTAGCAAAAAGGTAAGAACCTCAAAGGCAAAGTACTGAAATAGTTGTAGTGAAATAAAATGAACAGAAACATAGAAATAGAAAAACAAAAACTATTATAACAGAAACAGAAATATTAGCACCATTAATTCATTACAATCTTCTCACCTATTATAACAGAAAAATAGAAATAGAAAAATAGAAAAAAATATAGAAATAGAAATTATTATAACAGAAACAGAAACATTAGCACCATTAATTCACTACACTCTTCTCACCTATTATAACAGAAAAAAACAGAAATGGAGAAATAAAAAAAATACAGAAACAGAAATTATTATAACAGAAACAGAAACATTAGCACCATTAATTCACTACAATCTTCTCACCTATTATAATAGAAAAAATAGAAATAGAGAAACAGGAAAAAATACAGAAATAGAAACTATTATAACAGAAATAGAAACATTAGCACCATTAATTCACTACACTCTTCTCACCTATTATAACAGAAATAGAAACTATTATAACAGAAATAGAAACATTAGCACCATTAATTCACTACAATCTTCTCACCTATTATAACAGAAACAGAAAATATTATAACAAAAATAGAAATAATCTTCTCATCTGTTTAATCTTTAATTAGCATTGAAATTTGGGCCAGTAGACATTGAATTTGATGCGTCCACAGAATCAGCAAACTCCCTTAAAAATTTAAAACAAAACAAGTTAAATAGCTTACACAACATATATTATAAAACAAAATAAACAACAAAATAAATGTATTACATCCCATATCCAATTACTTCTCAAATTCCTTTACTTCATCTATTAAAGTCCTAAGACTTATTGGAGTAGAAGAAGAACGAAGCCAATTTTGTGCACATATGAGACCCGTAACACTCATCGAATTTAAACTAGTTCTGAAACGATTAAGCACATGACCAGCAGTGCTAAAAGTAGATTCAGAGGCCACAGTAGATACAGGTATTGCAAGTACATCGAGTGCAAATTTTGAAAGTACACGATATTTAACTGAATTCACCTTCCACCAATTTAGAATGTCAAAATTATCATCTTGATCCTCACATCTTTCAGTTAGATATCTATCAGCCTCTGACTTACTTTCCAAACTGTCTTCTGACTATAACTGTTGCTTAAATTGTGCCATCAATTGTGCCTTTCTACTCTCATTCTTGTCAACTAAAGAACCTACATCTTCATGTGGAGAATTTGTGCGCTGAGGAGAACTCCCTTCTTCATTTTCCATGTATACCTCATAAATGCAAGTAAATGCATTTCTCACCCTCCAACTGAAATCAATTTTTTTTATAGGATCATGTGCATACATTTGTCCCAAACCAAAATCAAGATATTGCATCTTAAACCTAGGATCAAGAAGAACCCCAACATATAGCAACATATTCTGATTTTCCAAATTGTCCCAATACTTTTCAAAATTTTTTAACATATTTGTAGCCATTAATCCCGCCACAGGGCTTCATTCTTCACACTCCATGTTAATAGCATCTTTTATACCAACCAACTCCGGGAAAAAAATATTGCAAGTTATGTATTTACCCCCCGAGAAACGTAACGTTGCATCGTGAAATAATTGAAGAAACCTCACAAATAGCTTCACCTTCTCCCAATCGGATGCATTGGGAGTCCCTTTCACCACATCTTCATCATCAACATCGTCATCATCATCACATTGAATACTACCAAGGAAACACGGATCTTCTTCCTCCAATCTCTCAAAAGCCTTTCTAAATTTTGCAGCCCTCTCCAACATAAGATAGGTGGAGTTCCACCTAATTGGTACATCTAAGCAAACTTGGGATTTGGATTGAATATCTTCCAAACCCACACATTTCTTAAATATTGCCCACCTTTGAGGGGAGGATTTAACATATTTTACAACACCTCTCACCTTCACAATAGACTCATCATATTCTTTCAACCCTTCACAAACAATTAAATTCAAAATATGGACTGAACATCGCACATGTAAGAAATCGTGTTCCAAAATCGTGTCTCTCCTATACTTGGTTTTGTTTTTTAAAAAAGAAACAGCTCCATTATTAGAACTTGCATTATCAAGAGTGATTGCAAGTATATTTGGTCGCCCCCAATCATACAAACACATCTCTATACCCTTACCAAGTGTATCACCCTTGTGATTTTCAACCAAAGAAAATGATAGAATCCTTTTGTGTAATTTCCAATCATTATCAATAAAACGTGTTGTCAAACACATATAGTTTAGGTTTCGAACGGATGTCCATGTATCTGTGGTCAAGGAAATTCGCTGCCCTCAAAGAGCATTTTTCAACTTTTGTTTTTCCCTCAAAAACAAACTAAACCAATCCTTGGCAACCGTCATACAGGATGAAATCCCTACCCACTTAGGACAAACTACAAAAATAAACTTTCTGAAACCCTCCCCTTCAGCATACCTAAAGGGCAACTCATCAAGAATAATCATCTCCGCTAAGGTTTGTCGGCAAGCCTCAACAGAAAATGAAATGGGTACAAGTCTCCCACTACTACTTCCTCCCTCCACCTTCCAACCTAGAGTGGTCTGGGAATTATCCTCTTCTTAAATGGACATTTTTTACATTGGTGCTCAATGTGGTACTTCATGGATTTCATACTATTGGTCTTCATATCACATGCATACGAAACACCACAATAATTGCAAGCAGCCCTAGGTTTAGTGGGATCAACTTTTGGTATTTTTGTAAAGTGATCCCAAACCATTGATCGCTATCTACCATGTTGTGACCCACCAACCAAACTATTACTTACATTGGATGGTTGTGGAGGTGGAGGTGGGGGTGAAAATGGAGGAATATCTTGTGTTGATTCTTGCACATCATTTATAGACGATTCCATCTACAAAAATGAAGAGACATAAAATAAATTCACAGGAAAAACAAGAAACAGAATTGTTGTCTCATAATGATAATAGCCATTAGCCAATAGGTAGAGATTAAAAAAAAAATACAGAAACAGAAACAAAAACAGATACAGAAACAGAAACAGAGAAACAGAAAAAAAAATACAGAAACAGAAACAGATACAGAGAAACAGAAAAAAAAATACAGAAACAGAAACAGAGAAACAGAAAGTCAGAAACAGAAACAAAAACAGAGAAACAGAAAAAAAAATACAGAAACAGAAACCGAAACAGAAACAGAAACAGATAAACTCAAACATAGAAACAGAGAAACAGAAAAAAAAATACAGAAACAGAAACAGAGAAACAGAAAAAAAAATACAGAAACAAATAAACAGAAACATAGAAACAGAGAAACAGAAAAAAAAAATACAGAAACAGAAACAGAAACAGATGAACAGAAACATGGAAACAGAGAAACGGAAACAGATAAACAGAAAAAAGAATATACAGAAACAGATAACCAGAAACAGAAACAGAAACAGAAACAGAGAAACAGAAAAAAAAATACAGAAACAGATAAACAGAAACAGAAACAGAAACAGAGAAACAGAAACAGAAACAAAGAAACAGAAACAGAGAAACTGAGAAACAGAAACAGAAACATAAAGAGAAACAGAAACAGATATGTCTTCAAATGCATATTGTATTCTTTAATTTCTTTCTATTGAACATAATTAGCAATTAGGTGAAAAAAAACATTACTCAATTTAGAAGGAAATAGACTATGGTTTCCTGTTCTCTCACAGAAGAAATGATACATGAAGATAGAGGGTCATGTTTGGTATTTCAAAGAATTAACAATAGTAAAGATTCAAATAAATAGTTTCTACTTTATTGCCAATTTTAATTGTTTATTAATTAATAAGTGTTAATATAGAAAGTAGATATTTAGTCATTGTATGTTTCCAAATATATTCATTAAAAATGTATATATGGGGTATGCAGACTGATAATTATTTTTGGAATAACTAATGGAACTTTTGTTTAGAACGTTTTTCGACCTCTTTTAATAAGAAAACTTCTATTTTGTTTAGAACATTGATCATTGATAGTCATGTTTCAAGACAAATCTATATATTCTGCAATCTACAAAGGGGCGGCACAAGGCAACTTGGAAGCCTTCTCCCATCCACTTGATGGGTTTTTAACAGTTAATAAAAATACAATCATACATATTGCAAGAATCTAAATACATCTTTATATTTTCTCTCATATTTTCTACCTATCCAAACACTATCCATAATAGCCATTACACTTATTGGGCATAAATGCAAGAAATACCAAACAAAAGTATGAGAGAGAGAGAGAGAGAGAGAGAGAGAGAGAGTACCAAATAATAAACGGCGCCGGAGGGGCAACGCGGCAAGGGGGGCCCGGAGGGGTCGCGACGGCTAGGGTTTGTAAATCGGGAGGGGAGGGGAGAAGAGTGAAAAAGGAAAGTGACCGCACCCGGGGGGGGTTCTTAAAGCAGTGATAAAACGGCACCGTTTGGTTCTTTAATGGACCCAAATGGCGCCGTTTTAGGGGCTTTAGAGTGAGAAACAAAAAAGGCTAAACGGCGCCGTGGCCCGTTGGGGGAGTCTTAAATTTGAGAAATAAAACGGCGCCATTTGGTTCTTTAATGGATCCAAACGGCACCGTTTTATGGGCTTTACAGTGAAAAATAAATAAATAAACGGATACTATTGTACATATATATAATATTAATTATATTATGCTATAATATATTAACTCTTATAATATATTAATATATACTAATACTAATTACTAAGTATTAATAATTATACTATTATAGTATTATTATATATTATACATTGATACAAATACATTATGGAATATATAATACATATTATAAAATTATATATATATTATAATTTATACCCTAACTCTTAATAGATTTAGTATAAGTTATAACTATATTAATTATTAATATAAGTTGTATAACTGTAGTCTATAGTCTATATTAAACTATAGACTATATTTATTTTATTTTTATACCATATTAGAGTCTAGATTATTAGTATTAGCAATTTAGAGTATTAGACTATTAGTATAAAATTATATATATATATATATATATATATATATATATATATTGTAATTCATACCATAACTCTTAAGACTTAATAGTATTAGTAATTAATACATTAAAGAATATAACAATACTTTAATACTAAATATATATAGACTTATTACTTATAGTTATAGAATTATAGTGATTACTTATTATAATTAGTATAACTATATAATAGTATTAGTAATATAATTATTTAGTATTATACTATTAGTAATATAGTATAGTTATATAATAACTATATAATATAGTAAAGTTAAGTGATTAGTTTATTTAGTTATTATAATTAGTATAGTTATACTAGTATAACTATAGTAATTACTTAATGGCGAGTTAGTGTCTTAGTGATATAATTAGGTTAGATGATAATTATAGTTATAGTATAGTTATAGGTTAGACTATTAGTAATATAGTATATTAATAAACTTATATATATTAGACTATTAGTAATATTATTTTATAGACTACCCACTTAGTTTTTTGTATAAGTTATAACTATAGTCTATATTAGTATAAGTATAATTTTAAGTTATATAACTATACTCTATATTAGACTATTAGTATTGATTTTATTTTTATACCATATTAAAGTCTAGAGTCTAGACTATTACTGTATTAGTATTAGTAATTTAGTATAAATATTAGTATTAGTAATTTAGTATAAATATTAGTATTAGTATAAAATTCTAAATAATAGTATTAGTTAATAATTACTTAATGGCAAGTTAGTGATACAATTAGGTTAGATGAAAATTATATAATTAATTATATACAATTATTATATAATCAATATATATATATATTAAAAAAAAATTCTCATTCGGTCCGGTCCAGTCCGATTCGAGATGAAAATCCCCTGGACCGTGGACCGGACCGAATGACTTCGGTCCACTCCAATTTGGACCGAGACCAACCGGGACCAGTCCCGGTCCGGTCAGTTTTTCCGATACAGACAGGCCGACTATCACCCCTAATGAGAACAACCAATTTATCTACCTCTATACTTCCTCATCTATCAAATTTGAGTCATAGTTTTAGACTTGAGGTAATCTACTTTATGCATTGATAATCTCCAACCTCCTAGTTAATTTGGAGGTTGATGTGATATTGATTGAGCAGAGGCAACCACAGATCGAGTCTCTTAACAAAATTAGTTTCAATAAGAGCGAGGGCTACTTGTGAAAGACTCAAATTAATGTTGCAACGGCACATGGTGGCATGAAGCATAATCAAGCTTTGACAGATGTCGGTGCTGATACAAAGGCGTAGGGACTACTACCAGGGAGATGCAATCCCTACTCAAGGAGCATCGTACGCTTTTGATTCAGGACATGGAGAGAATTACTATGCCTATCATGGTTTGACTGCGAGAGATTGAGGAATGCATTACTCTGATGCAGGAGGACATGGATAATCTTACACAATAGTTTTATTTTGTATCGATCTTTTTATTTTGTACCAAACATTGTCACTTTAATTTCTATATCATTTTTAATTTTTATACAGATAGCTTGTTTGTTATCAAAAATCAGGTTTTTTTTTTTATTTTTCTTACCATTTTGGTGATATAAAAATTGAGTTTTCCTGAAAGAGAAACTTCTTTTATTTACAAATTTTTACTTACCATAAAAAATCGTTAATTAATTATATTAATTTTCTAGGATGGCATATATGATACATTTTAATTTACCATAAATAATAATGACGTATAGATATATTTTTCATCTTTTAAAAATGATAATTAAAAAAATATAATAATAATTATTTTTAAAATATTTGAATGCCTTTCAATAAATTTTTGTAACTAAAATTATTTGATTTTGTCAATAAGAGTTTGAACCAAACATCTGAGCATTCAAGCAGTTTATAAATCCGTTCGAACGTAAGATTAATGTTCAAATGGGATAGCAAACACCCCCCGTCAAATTTATACATAACTTCCCACCAAAATAAGTCATTCGAATAATTGCCTCTACATTTCGAATTGAATATTCCATATTGTCGAACTATCTCAAACTCAGAATATTAATCTTAAGTTTGAACGAGGTCTAACCCTCCCCAACAACAATTGTATAAAATTTCCTACCACGAATATTGTTTGAACACTTAAGTTAATATTTGAATGTGAAATAACATATCGTTCGAACATATTACAAGAGATTCTAACGGCTTTTTTCTTTTGGGATGTTATATTTCATCTCAAAATCTCTCATTCAAACAGATATTTTTCTGTTTAAATGGGTCAAAAATCGCTTTCATTTTTTGGGATGAAATTTTAATTTTATCTTAAATAACTACTTTTAGGGACAAAATTTAATTCATTCCTAACAATTAGATTTCTTGTAGTGAATGGGGCTTGGGCCTACATGGACAAAACTTGTGACTTGAGAAACATCAAATAGAAAGTTCGTTTGACATTCGCATGACATGTCACTCGAGCAAAGTTCAGGCAAATAGCTCGCTTGAATGAATTTCTTGACAATTTTTTTTTTTTACAATTTTCGTTGCATGCCTATATATATATTATCTATGTTTTAGTTTTGGGATGTTGAATGGAAGCAAAAACGGAGAGAAAAGAGAGGCAGTCAGCCTTGAGAGAGAGAGAAACATTGTATTGCTCCATAGTGTATTCTTACTTCTTTTTTTAATAAAATCTTCTGCAATTTTATGAATGTCGGTACATTGTCAAAATAAGCAAAGTTTATGTCTTATGTGTTTGATTCATGTCTTTGTTTGCCTTTACTTTTCTTACATCTTTTTCACCAAAAAAAAAAAAAAAAAGATTGGATATGTTTTGATCGATTTTATGTAGAAAATGTCATAGTACGCTCTGCTATTGTTCTTTTGTGGGTGAAAGAAACTTATAATTAATTTTACTTTAAATTTAATAACCATGGGCTATATTGATATTATATGGTCCTCATGGCCTTCCTCTTGTTTCATCCTGCAAATACGTGAGATATCTAATTAAATAGAATTAAGCGTAGAGTTAATATTTGAATTCAATCTATATTATAATATTATATTAAATCATTATTTATCTTAAACAAATTATAATAACGGGATTAATTAAGTTTACTTATTTAAATTATATTTTCCAAATTCTTATCTGTCAAAGCTTTTTAAAAGTAGAAAACCTAGCACGTGGCGCCCTTTAGGTGTTATTGGGGACTAGAGGCACATCAAATATTTCATATTCGAGCTTATACTTCAAAATCCAATCTTTCTACTCACTCAAAGGCAATGTTTGCTTACAATTTGCTCTGATCACATTAATGCATGATTACTTAATTAATTACTTAAGACTGAATTTATTAATATTTATAGAGAGCTCAAATTACAACTTTCATTTTGTATTCCATATTTTTTAATAAATTAATTTCATGAATTGATATATATAATTTGAATCAGTCCATTTAGGCTATATATGTGCATGATATATACGTGCTGAATCCATTAACTAATCTCTCTTAGGCGATTGTCCAAATATATATATATGAGTTTTGTTATATACAAGCACAGTCGTACACTAATCTGTGTACCAATACTGATTTATTTATACTTAAAATTTAAATTAACATTGTTTTCAATAAAATCTACTTTTTGACCAATCACATTGCATTGGTGTACAGATTAGTATACAATTATGCTTGCAACTATATTTTTCCTATATATATAAGAAAAACAAAAATCACTTCCTTAAAAGGAAAAAAAAAAATACCGCGACTTGGTTTATATGTATAATTGTTATCACTTGGTTTATCACTTGCAGGTTTTTATATATAATTGTTATCATAGAAAAATACATAAAAATGACTATATATAGAACTTTTTATTATAATATATTTAGGCTACATGCATGATTTCGTAGAATGAGATCAAGTACGTTAAACTATTTGTACGTGTGAGAGAATCGATTCTATTTGAATATATTTTTCGAAAGCACTAATCAAAGATGGCAATTTGAGATTCTTTGGTATCATTATTAATGACACTAACTTCTCCCCACAGAAAATAAAATCACATTCATTAGGTCTAGGTCTTGTTGGGATATTGACATGATCTAAACAACTCAAATACAAATATTTTCTAATTTTAATTTTTTAACTTTTTCATCTAATCATTATCTAGGTAATGATATTTGTTATTTGTTAAGCACTGTTTGACATTTGTTAAGCTTGACATGTGTGATTGCTTTAATGTATATCATGTCTCGTGTGAGTGCAGCGAATGTCTGAACGAAATAAAGGTAATAGAGATAAGCAAGAAAACAATCACACGGCTAGACGAAGGTCATTTGTACGCCTAATGGAGATAAGGGTAAGTCAATTAAGGTCGACATGCAAGATGCACATCAATGAGAACTTAGTGTGATATAGTTTAAGTGTCTAATGAATTTAATTTGCTTGTATTGGCAGTCTGGGAATGAGGAGAATTTGGTAGATTTTTTAAAGAAGTGAGGTGGTCAAAGAAAAAGAATAAATTTGTGACTCACATTGCTGAAGAGAAATATGTGAGTGTTAAAGAGCTAGCTAAATTAATATGGGTTCAATTGCTTTCATTATTATATGGTGTTGTCTAAATACAACCAACTTACTAACATTTGTGGTTTTCCAATGGTTAATAGCTGGAGATGGCTGCAAAGATGTCAGAGCTGGAGCCGGAGAAGAGGACTAATGAGGCTGCAGCAACAATCTTTAAGGAAGTTTTGGGCCAAAGATCAGGGTATGTAAGGGGGCTTAGCGAGATGGTTATTCCGGAGTCATCTAGAGAAGCAGCTGATGCCCCAATAGCGGAATTAACTGAACGTGCAGAGAGGTTTGAGAAAGCTACTTCAGATTATAAGGGCCAACTTGATGACTTACAAGCGAATGTCATGATGCTAATGGAGAGACAAGTTGAATACGACAAGTTCATGGAGAGATATGAGTCAGAGCGGCAGACGCAGGGAGAGTCTCATAGAGAGACTTAGGGACCTGCATGGTTAATATTTGACCATGAACCATTTTTTGTGAATTTTGATAAGGAGATGAAGGTGAAAGTAATATACTTTTCACAAAATGCCTCCTACTTAGTTAATATTTTGTTTAGGGTCTAATGGTGTGGGGTAGGTAGTGTAAGGTTAGGTTTTGTGGATATTTTGTAGCTTATGCCATTGTACATTTCTGTTGCCACCAACTGCTCACATGGAAGTTATTGGTCATTGGATGTCAGGTCAAACTACTACAACAAGGTAAGTAATGTCCTACACCCATAGGCATTTTTATGGTCTGATTTGAATTCTTAACGATTAGCATTGCATACTTATTTGCATGTTATGATTGACATCGATTGAATAGTTTAAGAAAGAAAATCATCCCTCTTTGGTGCTACTGCAGTTTTGATTTCTCCTAAACCATATGGAAACCTATGAAGTATATATGAGGCCTATTTCATATCTCTTCCTTTTTTTGTATCACTTAATATCTCTTTGATGAATATTTCCTTGTTAAGAGCTTAAAAATTCTGTCGATTAGTATTATAGACTGACTATTTGGTTTTATCAATGAAGCATCGGACGATGGTTTCCAAGAAATGACGAGTAAGAAAATTCAGATGAAGAGGATCGACAACACCACAGCACGGCAGGTGACTTTCTCTAAGAGGAGGAAGTGCATATTTAAAAAGGCAGCCCAAGGTTTCTCTCTCTCTCTCACTCTTCTTTACTTATAGGGGAACATATATCCTATTTATTAGAGTAAAGTAAGTACGTAGCTGACTATGATTTATGAAGATTGACTTGTTCGTGCATTCACTAATTGGTTGAAAGAGAGCTAGATGCTTAATTGGCCAAGATTTATTTTTCTCTGTTTTGTTGGTAAAGTTTCTAGAACTGATGGATGCTATAGGTGAGAAGTGATTGCTTTGCATACAGAGTTTCTGGTGATAAAGAATGGTGTCTCCCTACACAGGATTAGATATAGTTTTACTTATATGTGTGGGTGTTAGTTCTAAACAACAACAAGCTAACCACTGCAATTTGAATGAGTATTTAAGAATTAATTTTCGGCTAATATCAGAATATAGCTGATTAATAACCAGTCACCATCCAAATTTTTCCTGACTTCTGAATCGGTTCAAACGCAAGCTAGCCTCCATCCAACTTTTCCATTTTAGTCATGCGATGATTAAATAATTTATGTTCATTTTCAGATTAGAAATCAGATAAATTATTCCCAGCTGTCTTCATTGTATATATGGGTTAAATCAAGTGAAAATGTTGAATAGGTTGTCTTTTGATTATAATTAATGTTGATATTAAATGTGGTCGTTGACCAACAAATACTTCAAACTTAGGAGTGTAGTCTTCTGCTTGCTTTTCTTTGCTTTTAATCATTCTCTTGTCCGAGTCAGAAGCATCAAATAGTTGCAACATATAAAACATAACCGATGATGCAACTTAGACCAAGTCTTCCCACATTTTTAGAAAGGCTTGATCAATGTCCACTTGATGCAAAAGGAGACAAGCCAAACTTGCACTAGCAACCACCAATCAGTAAAGAACACATGAAGCATCCAACCTTTTAAATCCCATGTTATCTCAGGGATGCTATGAGCTGAATAATGGTTCTTGATCCGAAGATCCAATTAAATAACTCAGTATGACTATCTATTTGATTTGGAACTTAACGTTTTGAGACCCATGATTATCTTTTGATACATATGTGATGATTGAAATCAATTAGGTAGCAGAATATACTGCATTTTATGTTACATTTCTTTTTATAAAAACTATGCATGGGGAAATTTATTGCTACATCGTTAAAAAATCTGATTAGAAAATTCTTCACATAGTTGGTATAGAAAACATGTACGAGAAAAATAACAACATTGTTGAATACTTTGATTTATTGCATTTTGCATTCTATTTGGTTGTGCATGCTAGCTAGCTTGTGTTTGATGACATCTCTAAAAGCTCATGACTTATTTTTTGTTTTTGTTTCTCACAGGATTGAACCAAGATATCAAGAAATAGCGCAAAAACATTTCATAAGCTGTCAAAGATTGATGGAACAGCTAGCTAAACCCATATAGAATTACTTTCACTTGTAAATTTTTGTTACATTGTGATATGTTAGATGATTTTATGTAAAACTTAAAACAATGGCAGTGTAATGGTTAAGCTTTACATATGTAATTTGAGGTTATATGAATGATGTTTCAAGCAAAAATGAATTTCTCTATATATAGTATTTTTTAACTTATTAACTTGCTTTGTTTATTAACAAGCAAGTATTCAGGGAAAAACAACGAATGAATGTACAAATTAAACAGAGACTGCTTCCAAACATTTTCGGCGACAATATTTCGCCGGAATAAATTAAATAACAGCAAAGCTTCACTATTTCCACCTACAAAAGTAGCTGCAAATACTTTTTTCCGGCGAAAAATATATAGCCGGTAATAAAATTGTCAAGCACCAATCCAGCACTATTTCCGGCTATAAATGTAGCTGCAAATACAAATTTTCGGCTAAAAATATATAGCCGGCAAATATTTGGGCGACTAAAAGCTAGCCACTATCTATTTGCGACTTAAGTTATTGGCTATTTATGATGGATATTGGCAAAAGTTATTGCGACAACATTTTATTTATTTTCGACTATTATTATTGTCGGAAATAATATGTATTTCTGGCTATTATAAAAGTGGCCAGAAAATGTTTTACTTGGCTCTTTAATAGCGGCTATTCTGTGGCGACTATAAATAGCGGGTAATAATTAATACCGGCGAAAACCGTTGTTTTTTCCTGCTACTGTACCCGCCGAAAATGGAGCAATTTCTTGTAGTGCCTAATCATTATAATTTTTTCAAATTTTCAAACAAACGATAAAAAATAATTCAATGTTTTCAAATATCAAAAGAAGAAAAAAAAAACTAAAAAATTATATTCTAATAATATTTTATTTTATTCAACTTTTCTCTCTCATTTCTCAAACAAAAAAGCTACTTTGCCTTCTCACATTGACCACTCCATTTGACCGCTTTGCAAAAAAAATTATTTAATGATTAAGAAAGTGATTTTAAATATATTGATGTATTTTTTTATTTTTTTAAAAATATTTAAATATATTAAAAAAATTTAAAAAAAAAAAAAGGAAAAAATAACTAGCAGTAAGGTTGAGCGTAGCACCACTATTTATCAAAACCCAATAAAACTTCTTAACTCAAATAATTTCATTACTAATATTCACAAATTATTTTACTATTATTCAAAAATTTCTCATTTCATCTCAACATCTAAATAAGTCCTAAATTTCCCTCTCACAGAAGCCACTTCTTTTATATGACAACAAAAGTGCTCTCATTTTAAGTTCTAACCTCTGTCTCTCACAAACAGGCTAAGCATGTTGAACTAGATTATCATTTCCTTCGAGAACTTGTTGCTGGAAAACTTCGAACGCAGTATGTGCCTTCTCACCTACAGGTTGCTTATCTCTTCACCAAGAGTGTTCCTCGCCCTCTCTTTGATATCTTTCAAATTAACCAAGCTTCAAGTATGTTCCAATCCGATGCTCAGCTTGGTGTGGGGGGGGGGGGGGGGAGTGGGTGGTCGTTAAGGAAACAATGCCTTAATTCAAGGCCTAATATATTTTTCCTTAATTCTAGGAAATCCATTGTACAGATTGATTCTAGTTTCCTTTTATGTAATTAGACTTTATGTCAATGATTTGTAAATATTGAATATATAGAAGAATACTCACCACATTTGAGGTGTGGTGGTTTTGCTCAAACCTTCTCAACCACCATCCCTACAACTAGCACCGTAGGCGGAAATCACAGGCTGGACTTACCACCATCCCTACTTACTATCATCCCCCCAGTTCATTTTTCTTTTATTTCATTCCTTTCAATCCATTCATTACACATGCACCCAAAATCCTTTCTTAGCACAAAAATTCATTTTTCAAACATGACCCATGAAAATGCATGCAAATAGTATATTTGATATCATGGCACATCATGCATCAAATAAAATATACCAATCACAAATCCAAGTGCACAAATTCACAAACCAACTCTACAAATAAACCCATCCACCAATCTGACCCAAAATCCACATCCGATAACAACCACAATGAATTTCCCAGCACTTCTCTGACCTAAGGCCCGTCACAACCAATTAGACTGCAGAAAATATGTTAGTGTAAAAATATATTTAAATCTCAAGAAAATCCTTTGAAAAATTACTTAAACGATTAAAAGCAAGTCTGGAAGATCAAAGGTGACACCAAAAGTGGCGGAGCAATGGCAAAGTACTGATTTCAAGTGTTGGTCGTGGGTCACAAAACTAAGAAATTCGAAGGAGAGCTAAGGGAGGCTTGGGCTAGGCATGGAGGGACTTATGGAGGTCGGTGGAGTGGATGGTGGTGGCTAGTGGTAGTGCACGGTGGAGATCGGGCCAAAGAAATAGAAAGAGGCTGTGGGAGAGTGAGAGAGAGGGGGGAAAGGTGGGTTCACGGTGGGGCACAAGGTTGGCTAGGGGAGGTCACCGGTGGAAGGGGAAGCTGCTGTTGGTGGTGCGGTGGCCAAGAGACAGCGGACGGCAAAGCTGGGTTGTTGAACCCGTGGGTCTTGATGTGCATATGGGAGGGAACAGCAACAAGAGAAAAGCTGGGTTCGGTGGAGGTGGGTTGCCAGCGTGATGGGGTGGCGGTGAGATCGGCGGTGACGGCAGGGCTAGGGTTTTGAGAGGCCCACGGCTAGAGAGGGGGAAGGGAAACCGTCAGGGTGCAAGGGAGAGGAAAGAAAGAGAGAGAAAGAAAAAAAGGAAAATGGGAAAAATTAAAAAACAAAACGGTAAGGAAGTTAGATCTAGGCCCTACCTCTTGGGGTCTTAAACTAATCCAACAAAAGAGATTAAAAAAATTTGTATATTGATGTATATTGATGTATTTTTTTTATAAATATTTAAATATATTAAAAAATTAAAAAAAATAACTAGCGGTAACGTTGAGCGTAGCACCGCAATTTCTCAAAATCCAATAAAACTTCTTAACTTAAATAATTTCATTACTAATATTCACAAATTATTTTACTATTATTCACAAATTTTTTATTTTATCTCAACATCTAAATAAGCCCTAAATTTCCATCACCACCACTGATCACGTTTGTGGGTATTACACAAAGATCCCATGACACAAGGAGATACTTAAAAAAATAAATTAATTAATTAAAAAAAATCAAGCATATTTCCTGAATCGAAAAACGAGGAAAGTTCTTTGCAATGATCTTTATATATCTTGACTGAACCGAGTACGTTTAGGCTTTATTCCTTTCTTTAAACAGCATTCAGATAATTAATATATGTATACTTCAAGGAACTGATCATGATGATCATCACTTGATTCACTTTGGTATTTGGTTCTCCTGCTTTTATTTATTTTTTATTTTTTAAAACAGTTGTCTTCTGCTTAACTATTGTCTGTAAAGTTGTTCCCTTGGGGAATCTTAATCATAGATAATCTCATAATCACTTTCTAATCATGAAGAACCTTGCAAAAACGCATAGAGAGTTGTGCTATAATCTATTATATTACCTGTAATATTGTCCCATAAGCTGCACTTCTCTACTAATTACCTGCAGGTACCAATTTTGTCTATAAAAGAGAATAAATTAATTTTAAGGCCTTAATTATTATCGGATATCCCTCCAGATCGAGCAGGCCGGTACTGACCATGGATTACCCTATTCCTACTCCGGAAGAGCAACACAAAGGTCCTGATCTTAGACAGCAACACTACAATGGAGATGGTACTCTAATTTTTTTTCTTGTTATTGAATTCTGCATACGTTGATTTACTGAACTTATAATAACGTACATTTATTTTAGCAATAGTAGGAGGACCATTTTTTTAATGAGAAAACCAGTCAGAATTTAATCATATATACGGGAAAAAAAAAATCAATTCTTGCCTTGAAATGTTTTTCCCAATTTGCCAAACGCATAAATCAAGATCGATGTACTGCTTAACTCGCTTGGCATCATGTATGCATGCAGCTGGCCGGGTGTTGCCAAGAGATGGGGAACCAAAAAAGAGTAGTTTTGTCCGGTGGGAAGACAGCATTACTACTACTTCTAGAGATCAGGGTAAAAACAATATGACCCCTGAACCTTGCCATGAGGAGAAGACCATGCGCAAGTCTGGAGGCGAAAGCCAAGTGAAGAAACAAGCAGGTTTCAGCAACAACGTCGGAAGCAGTGCCAAAGCCAAGACGGGTGTGGATAATCCTACTGGGAATATTGATACTTCTGTGTGGTCCAAAAAGGACAATATTAATTGTGTTCTCGTGGGAGTAGACATTAACCAATATGGTAGGTAGAATATTGCAACAGGCTAACAGTTTAGTTTTATCTATAATTTATTTCAATTTCTCTTTTCGTTTCTATTTTCCCTCTTTTTGGTTACGTATTTCGTATGAATATCGGAATTCAGTAGTTTCATATAATTTTGAAAGCTTGTGTGCATATTATATAACTCGTTTAAAAGTGTTTGTGTTTGAACGATATTTAAAAAAAAAAAAATAAGACGGGATGAATGGAAACTTTTACTAAACATCCCCTAAATATTAATTTAAGGCATATTGATCTGTTATTCTGATCTGGTAATGATTCTTTTACAAACAAAATCATATTAAACTCATTTTAAAGATATTCATAATGTTGTCAAGCAAACTAATGCAGATATGTTATCAAACGACCGTAAGGAGGATGGGAAAACTGCAGGGGTCCAGTCAAAAAATGTAGCAGACCCGTTGAGCAGACCTCATCAATTATTTCAGGGTGAAAACAGTACGGCATCACCCACAATTCCATCGGATGATGAAAAGGATGAAAAAGGTATACCGTATACTCATCATTTCATCGCCCATTATTGCTTTACTTATTAATTTTAGATTTTCTGATATTTTATTTAATTTAAAATATATTTATTTTATATAAGAAACAGTGATTTCTTTACATGGGAATTTCTTTTTTATTTATTTATTTATGAATTCGTTTTTTCTTTTTGTGTATATAAAATACCAAGATAGAAGATTGCAAGACTTTAGGGGTCGATGTTGGGTTAGATTCAAAAAATGACATGGAAATCTCATTGTGCAAATCTCAATGATCTGTAGGTCATGAAAATGCGACGTTCGACATTAACGTTGATCCACAAACAACTCCATCGAATGCAAAGGAGATGAAGGGTATTACTTATTATGATAACACATGCAGTTTCAAGTTTATTGTTTAATTAGTTTATTTTGAGAGTGGCAAGTTGCTTGGCTATTGAAAATATAATTTTGCATCCTATGATTTTTTTTTTTTTTTTAAATGTTATCCTATGTTCTTTTTAAGATTCTTTTGCAAATAAAATAACCATCTCACCTATAGATATTGTCATGTGGACTCTTGAAAACAGCATGTATGCTGTCTCCAGAGCATGAGGACGATGGAACCAAATCTCATCCTGACCCTTCAAAGACGATTGCGAATGATTCCGAAGCCATAAAAAATGTAGAGCCGCCGTACCTTCCACCTCAATCTGAAGGTAGAACACTGTTTTTTCTATTTTTAATGACTTAGAGACCATGTTTTTCAATGGGAAAGTATCCTGTTTGGTTCTAGTGAAAAATTAATTGTAATGTCTCGCCAAGGGAGAAAGAAATATGTGACATGATATTGGTTTTAAGTTTGTTTGAACCCAATGTTCAGGAGGCTGCTCCCCCTGCTGCCCTCCCTGCTCTTATTATAATTCAAGATCAGCAGATCTGCAGGAGGCAACGACATTAAGTCGATCGTGATGCTTTAGGGAACATATAACCTAAAGAGCAGAGTGCAGACCCGGAGGCATGTAAAACCTCCCCGATTTGGTTTGCGCTGCATATTTTATGTTTTCACCAGTAAGGAAGTTTATATGAGGGGTGCTTGTTTCTGTAATTCATCTGGATATATTGCTGAATGTTTCAGTTTGTAAACTCTGCCGCTGCTTCTTTCAATTCAATGTTTCTCTTTGAAAAAATATTTGTAATGTCATTAAGTTGATACACTCCCAGATCGTGCAAAGTTGTACTAGTAGTGTAACACCCCGCTCCCCACAATTAACAATTCACTCAAACAACAAAGATTAACAATATGGGAAAGCAATACAGAAGATTCAGATATGTTTTGTGAAGATCAGTGAAGGCAGCGAACCAAACGAGTTTGAACGATTTTATGCTAGAAAAGGTCACACTAATGCTCTGCTATTGTTCTTTCGGGAACGAAAGATGAAGAAATAGAGATCCCACAGGCAGACATATAGCAATTAACTTACAGAACTAAGAACAGTTCTTCACGATTGAGCATTAACAATTAGATAAAGGATGGAATTAAAGAGTAATGGAACGATATCTACAACATAGGTGCAGTTTTGAGGCAACATTGAAAGAGCATTTTAGGTTTCAATGAACTAATTTCCCAGATTCAAAAGCCTTGCACATATACCTAAACGGTGGTTATGCAATCATGTGATGTGAGTTCAAAAATATGCAGTGGCCTACAGTAACATGAAATGGACAAGGATAAACAAATCAACCTAGTTGGAAGACTAGAGAAAAATGCTTATCATTATACATTTCTTTTTTCATAATTCAGTGCAAAAGGTCCATTCATAACTTAACAGCAATTGATATAATCTTTTTACTTATAAAAAAAAAGTAAATGATATAATCTTTTTTTTTTTAATTCTTAGATATAATCTATTTTACTCCCAGTTCAGTTGTTTTACACGTACTTTCACATCTCAGCGGCAAAGGATTTACCACAGCCACAAGTTTGTGTAGCATTTGGGTTCTTAAAGGAGAAGCCTCCACCGATCAGAGCATCACTGTAGTCTAACTGCATCCCAAATATGAAAAGAAGGCTCTTTGGATCACAAACTGCCAAAACAAAAGGTAAAAGGAAATTACCCATCTGAAGTAACAATTTCAAAAAAGATTAAGATGTGTGACCATGTCACATAATCTAGTACATGAAGAGGCATTCCGGTGTTTGAAATATGCACAGTTTGATATTTGTATAGCCTGGTATCAATTAATCTTGCCACATCAGAACACTTTTAAACTTACGAACAAAAGAGTTGTGTCCCCCCCACATATGTCAAGGTGTATCCAAGTTCCTCAACATGAAAAGATGCAATAACTTCCAAAATTCAGAGTAAGTCAAGATGATCATATTGTGATGATAATATAATAATACTAAAGACATAATTAAGAGATCAATTTGGTACCAAAGTGTTGGAACCCCATATAATTCATTGTTATTAATTACGACACATTCTTAAACCACCCCAACTTTTCCCCCGTAACCAACTTGGCTGATATTCGCAAGAAACTATATAAGGGCACTTAAACTAGACCTACTCAGGTGTCTCTACCTACTCAGGTGTCTCTCTAGTATACATCTTGTGTCTCTCTGACTTATGGTATACATCATGAAACAAACTTTAGAGCATACAATGACTTATGATATACATCCTCACATGCAAATGAGAGTATTAAAGGCGTACCAATCACAAAACCATTATATTCAATTATGGAATCGTCCGGTCGCTTATTTTCTCTATTTTCAAATTCCATTGTATAAGACATGCCAGAGCATCCACCCTGCTTAACACCAATTCTCAAGCACAAATCTTCATTACGATCAGACCTCATCTTATTCAAGTGCTTCAGTGCATTATCAGTGAGCGAAATCGCAGGTGCGGTGCCCTCAGATGTAGGAGCAGCTGAAATGTGGAAGGTACTTTATATGATTATAATCATACATAGCTAGAAATTAAACAAAATGATATTAACAATAATAATACTTCTTACTTATCAAGAAACAACAATAATGATAACAATCATGAAGGCAGTGCTGTATGCGACAAACTAATTACAAATTTTAAATAAAAGATCGATTCAGCATATATTCTCAATCCATTTAACTGCAATTGCTAAATATCTATTTCAGTTTCAAGCAAAGGAATCCCAAATACAAGCTTGACGACTCACAGTTCTCAATATTTGAATCCAGATTTTTTTAATAGCAGAAATTAATAATTAGCCAGTAAAGCACATCATACCGTATAATTCACAATAAAATATAACCAATCACATATTCATTTCGATATAACATCAGATAGAAAATATAAACGAAGGAATAGAAAAATAGATCATTGAAAGTATATACAAAATGGTATAGGATAAAGGAGTACCTGAAACCGAAACTGCTCGAATCGATATGGGTTTGCGACCGTTGAGCTTTGACTGTGAAAACCTAAAAGAAACTGAGTTTTGAGGTGAAGAGCTTGATGGGGGGTTCTGGGGTAGAGGAAGAAAAAAGGGGCAACGGGTTGAAGTTGCAGAGAACGCCATTGGAGAGAAGGGGAATGTTTTTTTTTTATTTGTCTTTCTCCTCCGTATATTTTCCCAAATCAGAGAATATACGTTTGTGTGATTTTTTTGGGGACTAGACGGTGCTAAAAATTTATCAGAAGATCATGGCCGTTCAAAGTTGCCTGAAGTATATCCTACGGTTAATGCAATTTTGTTTTTTTCCTTTTTATAATAAGGTTGGTGTTTGAAGAAGGGAGGAATATACAGATAAAATGGGGTCAATATTTATTAATTTTTATATAAATATTTTAGATAGAATTAAATAAAATATAAATGATATTAGCACTATCTATTTCTATCTTATTCCCACTATTTATTTCTATTTCACTCAAGTATTGGAGGGAATTTTTTTTTTTTAAATTAGATGAATCCTTATCCCGAGTAATGCTACGTACAGTCATTGAGTACGCAAGTGCCGCTTAATTATTTTGAAAAGGAGTAGCATCTAATATTAAAAAATTAATTTTTTCACATAAATTTTATATTTACTCACTTTTTTCTAAGCGATTGCGGAACGCTTGTGTACTTTATAATTACAAATATCATTTCTCTTTTAATTATACATATATGAAAGAGTAAGGAAAAAGAAAAGAAAAAGAAAAATTCCTAACCAGCAAAATGTGCAAAATGTCGTCCAAACGGTAATGAATTCATTCAAAGCATACAGTAAGGAAAAAGAAAAGAAAAAGAAAAATCCCTAACCAGCAAAATGTGCAAAATGTCATCCAAACGGTAATGAATTCATTCAAAGCATACCGTAAGTATGCTTTGATGTTTATTTAGCACTGGCATCACGCGAAATTGACTGCTTTGTCTTTTAAGCAGCAAAATGAAGAAAAGTTAAAGCCTTACCACTATAGCTAAATTACACGATGAAAAGGATCTAAAACCATTTCCTATCAACAAAATTGATCATAATAACAAAAGTCATAAAAGAATCATAACAATTCCAAAGCTTGAAATAGATACATCCAATCCTTGGCAACCAATTTTAGCATGCACAAAATCCTTTCCGTTCAATATCTGATAGAGATCCTGACATTCCCAGAAAGTAACTGCAGAATGAACACAAATGAAAGCTGCCCATGAGAGAATTGCTTTAAGAGTATAAGAATTCAGTACAAGAACTTTACTCAGAATAAAAAAGAACAAAAATATTGCATAACTCGTTTACAAGTCTTATCATAGACATGAAGAATGCATTTTCATTTATGGATTGCCTACTGCCGCACAGACATGATCAAAGAATACACGTATCTAAAACCAGCAAATTCTCACAGTACTTAACCTAGTACAGAATTGGTAAGAAAATGAAGATATTAGTCCCCAGGTTTGTACTTACTTGTCCAGATCACATCCTTGTTCATTAGCTAGTGCAGTTCTTGCAACACAGAGAAATGCTTCATCCACATTGTAGCCCTCTTTTGCTGAGGTCTCTAAGTATGCTATATTTCCCCTGGAATCACACCACTCCTTTGCTTGCCATTCAGAAACCTGCACCGCTGGTTGTCTTAAAATTATATGCCTAGAACAAGTGCAACAAGTGTTAGAGATGCATCCATGTCCATACCACTCGGCTGTTTCCACCGTCTAGATCAATCTTATTTCCAAGTAATATAAAGGGAAAGTTGTCGGGTTCAGCTGGATGTGCCTGCTGTCAAATGAGGATGAGTGCATACCATAATCAAATATGCTGGGAATAAAGAGCGATAGAAGGATCTCTAGACACAGAATAACTACAACACATATTGCATACTATCTTCATTCTTAACATCATGTAGCAGGAAATTGCCTCACAAATTAATGAAGTAATCCCTCTTTGGTTAAGAATGATACCAATAATGATAATCTATGCAGTTTTACCCAAAGAAAAAATCCATATGGTCGGATAGGCTGTGACAGAATTTCATAGCTTCCAGTTGCAATATTTCTATGAAGCAGCAAACATCACAGCTGGTGGCTGTTGAGTTTTTTCAATGAGTTACAGAGATTTGCCTTGAAATAGTGTCATTGAGCTTAAGAATTTATGCCAAGTAATATGGACACTATAGAGAGATCTTCTCTTTAACCTACTAATTTTGATGTATTATGTCCAGATGATCGAGTGTTCAGTAGGATCTAATATCACATGACACTTTTCACATTCTAAAATTATGCAAACATGACCCATGATACCTCAAAAGAAGGATCACAATTCATTTATGCCAGTGAGCAGAGGATAGATTCTGTGCCATCAGCTATATCACAACCTCCTTCATTTGAATTAAAAAGTTAACAAAATGAAGTACGAGCATATAAATCCTTTGCACCCTTAGCATGCAGGATAAGAAAAAAGCTTTCAGCAATTATACATTGAACCAGCATAATAAGCTTTGTTTATAAATCAGCAATTAAATGGAAAAACAATGAAGCGAGAGAAGCATCGTCAGACCTGTTTGAGAAACTCTTCGCGCCAAGTGTTCAGTGTTTCGAATGATCTAAGTACATTTACATCATATACAAGAACACAACATTCTGCGCCTCTATAAAATGCAGCCCCAAGACTTTGAAACCTTTCCTGGCCTGCTGTGTCCCAAATCTGCCAAAAAATTGCTTGAACCAATTTTACAAGAAAGAATTGCTATAATCCTTCGCTGAAATGAAAAGAAAAATCAAGGAGAATGTTTCTCTGCACGAAAACTACCTGCAAAGTGACCTGTTTATCATCAATCTGCAGTTCCTTTGTGACAAAATCAGCACCAATGGTAGATTTATAGTGTGGGCTGAACTTTTTATTGACATATCTGATCAAGCAGTTAATGAATTGAACAACCTGCTAGTGGATTCCAAATGCTCTCATGTAGTGCATATGCGTGTCAAAATAGTAGAATTTGATACCAATTATTATGGACCCAACTAGTGATCCAAAAGTCTTAATATTATCAGATAAAGATGTGATTAAAACTTTATCCTTATGTTCATAAGCCCAAATTGGTTGTAAAAGATAATGTGATAGCTCGTTTGCATAAAGAAGGAAGTTAAAATGAAGAACATGAATATTTGGAACAAGAATTCGATCAAAAAGTAAACCATACTCAAAGCAAAGACCATGTGTTAAGAGGTAAAGGATACTGATTCATCATAGATGTCTTTCCCACCCTGAATATCACCAAGAGGAAATTCATAACTTTAGGAAATGTGAATGTGCATGAGAAGTAAACCTCCCAAAGAAAATGAGAAAAAGAACGAAAATAAACAAAGAAAGAAAGAATTTCAAAATCATACCCACTATCGCCAAGGAGGATGACTTTTAGCAAGGTTCTTTTTCTTGTAGACCCGTCCATTCAATCACTGCAAAATGATTTTCCCAACACTGAGTGCAGATAAAATGCCCTGATTTGCTAAATTTCTCAAAGTTCTTGTATCTGTTCTTGATCCTTCTAAATTATCAGTTTCATTTCTGGGTACTGCTTTTAATTCCTCCTCTTCCCCTACGTTTCAATGGTGCTAAGTGGGAACCATGTGAACTTCTGCCAACTAAAACCAACGTTACCCGCCAGCAGAGCTAGTTTTTCCTTTCTTTTTTTTTCTTTTTTGAGCTAGTTTTTCCTTTCTTTTTTTTTCTTTTTTTTTTTTTTTATCTCCTGTGAAAATACTAAATCAATACTAAACTACTGCAACTCTCATTGTCGTTGACCATTAGCATAGGACGATTCGTGCATATGTGCTGTCCTCGTTCTGTGCTTTGGTTAGAAAGGCATGTTTGGCACCACTTTGACAGTTTTGTACAGGTTGTTCTGCATGGTTAACATTTCCTTGTCTCCATGTTATTACAATTATTTTGTACAATTTCAACATAATTTTCTTTTCTTTTTTCTAATTTCCTGAATCATTGCTTTTCTTATCACATCTGTCTACATTTATGTAACTTGTTTGCATGCCCGTATTATCTCTTTTATTGTTTTCCTCAGTTGTTGATCACAACCAGATATTTTTCTCCTTTTTTGTTGAGGAGTTTCTGGCACTCAAAGCTGCCATTCTATTCGTGGACTTGTTAAGATTTCAATATGTGGCTAAGAGAAAGGCACGTAGCCTTTTCACTATCATCTTTTAATAACGTATTAAAAGATAGAACCAGAAAGTGCTAAAATGAGAAAAGCAGAGCATTATTTTGAATATGTGGCCCATTGCATCGATGATCAAGCTGTGGTGTTATAGAGGGAGATTGATTAGTGCATAATGGAAGGGCGTGGTTGGTGATGATTGGAAGATTAATTTGACCGAATTTTGTGTTTATTTGTTAAACCAAAGAAGAATCATCCATCGTTTAATTCGTTAAAAGGAATTTCTACCCAATTGATGGGTCGAGACATGTAATTACGAGTGAATAATATTATACATTATACTTTCATTTCATTTTTTTTATTATATAAGATGTGATACATTAAATAATAAAAAATTATAGAACGAAAAAATATATGATGGTGATAAATATAACCCATCTTACACCATTATGAGCAATGTTATTTTTTGTTTTGGGTTTTGCTATTATTTGTCTTGATACAGCATATTTTTGAGTAATTTTATAATTCAATCATTTAAATAAAATAAAAAATCATATGAATCTCTATGATTAGAGATTGAGGAAATAAAAAATGAGAAGAAAATATTATAGATTATAAGTACAAGATCAATAACAAATTATGAGACGAATAGCTGTAGACTGTCTGTTGGGTGAGGAATACGAAGGCAAGAATAATATTTATTATTATTTTCTTTCCTTTGTTTTCCTCAGTAAGTGGGGTAAAGTACGCAAAAAGGCAAAGTTGAGAGTTGTCTCTTTTGCGATCATTTTTTAATATTTTTTTTTTATTATTAAAAACCTACACAATCTTTTATTATTCACATAATCTTCCCACATTATATTTTTTTTAATTTTTATTATTTTTTTATCAAATAATTAATATATAAATAATAAATAGAAGAATTAAATTAGTTTAAGAAGAAAAAAAACTCAAAAAAAATTAAAATATTTAAAAACTTTAAAAAATATAATGTGGGGAGGTTGAGTATTGCTCTATTTTTTATACATTCTACTGATATAATTAATTATATCAATTTTTTAAAATAATGTTAGATATAATCATTTTTATATATTATTTACGTACTCTATTAATGTGATTAGTTATATTAGTTATTTTATTTAAAAAAAAAAGTGACGCAGTTAATCACATTAATAGAATATGTAAGAAATACATAAAAATAACTACAAGTAGAATTTTTTAGTTTTTTAAACTCAATCAAACATATTAATAAAATATATAAAAATAATTACACTTAAAATTTTTAATATAAAAAGAGAAATAATATTTATAGTTGTGATTATCTAAATGCCGTGCAGTTTTTTTAAAAAAATAAATTAATATAAAATTTATATAAAAAAATTAATTTTTTAATCATAAATTTTATTTTATTTTTAAATAATTATGTAATATTTATATATTTAATAATTATATGTAAAATTATTCGTATAAAAAAACGTTTGATATTAGCTGGCTTCTTCTGTTCACGATTGTGATGGGCTTAATAGGTTTCAAAGATCCAGATGGGACGTTTTTGTTTTTTCAAGGATTTGGGCTCAACTTTCAGACCTGTATCCAGATAGACTTTGATATGAGTTTAAATTTTTCGCTGTCTTGTGAGGTTTCCTTACTGTTTACTTCAATAAATTGGAAAGCAGACGAGGGATTGTATCTGGACGAATATGATCAGAAAGTTCCTGGTGATATATATTTTCCTTTCCTTGCACTTTCTGGCAGCAGTTTTTAGGACTACAGCTTTCGGCCTAATCCAAAAAATGATGATGGGCTGTCAATGCGGGTCTGCTTCAGATTTCCATGCAGCTTGTTCCCCATGGCGCTAGCTTGATCGAACCCACCTTGACTCCATTGACATCATCATGATGAAATTAATCCTAATAAATTTTGGCCAGGCGCATGCATAATAAATATAATGAATTTGTTTCCTCCTTGGCCTTGTCCATATATTTTTTATTTTATAATTCTTCTTTTTCAAAATATAATAATAATAATAATAAAATGATTGCTTAATTTTCTAGTTAACATGCTTCACATGACATAAGACATGGACACGAATTAATTACAATTTATATATCTCTTTAGTATTAATTACTAGCCATGTATATAATAAGGTTTTAAAAGATAGAACCAGAGAGTGCTAAAATGAGAAAAGCAGAGCATTATCTTGAATTTGTGGCTAATTCCATCAATGATCAATCTGTGGTGTTGTAGAGGGAGATTGATTAGTGCATAATGGAAGGGCGTGGTTGATTAATTTGACCTAATTTTGTGTTTATCTGTTAAACCAAAGAAGACAAGGTTTCCACTTCATCATCCATGTTTAATTCGCTTTAGGAATTTATGCCCATTTGATAGGTTGAGAAATATAATTATGAGTGAGTAATACTATACACTATACTCTCATCTCATTCGTATTTTATTATGTAAGATGTGACATATTTATTATTATTAGATGATAAAAAAATTATCTAATAAAAAATTATATAATGATGATAAATGTAACATATTTTATACACTATTATGAACAGTGTTATTTTTTGTTTTGGATTTTGCTATTATTAGTCTTGATACAGCATATTTTCGAGTAATTTTATAATTCAGTTATTTAAATAAAAAAATCATATGAATCCATATGATTAGAGATTGAGGAAATAAAAAAATGAGAAAAAAATATTATAAATCATAAAGTATAAGATCAATAACAAATTATGAGACGAATAGCTGTGAACTGTCTGTTGGGTGAGGAATACGAAGGAAAGAATAATATTCTTTTTTTAGTATTTTCTTTCTCTTGTTTTCCTTAGTATTCCTTACTAAGGAGGGTAAAGTACGCAAAAAGGCAAAGTTGAGAGTTGTCTTTTTTTTTTCTATCAATATAATACGTACAGTCATTTTTATATATTATTTATATATTCTATAATATAATTAATTACATTAATTTTTTTAAATTATCTTAAATATAATCATTTTTACATACTCTTTACGTATTTTATTAATATAATTAGCTACATTAGTTATTTTATATTAAAAAAATAATACCGTTAATCACATTAATAAAATATTTAAAAAATATATAAAAATAATTATAAATAAAAATTTTTATTTTTTTTTAATACGTAATTAACCACGTTAATAAAAAATATAAAAAAATATTCTACATAAAATTTTTAATATAAAAAAAAGTTTGACAATAGCTGCTTCTGCTGTTGATGAGCTTAATAGGTTTCAAGACCCAGATAGGACGTTTTTGTTTTTCCAAGGATTTTGGCTCAAGTTTCAGACCTACAGATAGACTTTGACATGAGTTTAAATTTTAGATCTTTGAAATTCTAAAATAGGTCACTTGATAAAATCTTTTCAACTTATTAAATTTCGTAACGATATAAGATATTCATTAATTTTTACCCTCTCCCTTATTTGCTTATGCAAAAAAGCTAATGTGAAAGCTCGAAAAAATAATATAAGGGAAAATGATATGTTGGAGAAATGTGTGTGACAAGCTAATAGGAATGCATCTTTAATAAGCGATTGCGAATGCGACCCTGTATCTATTCGTGCTTATTTGAACTTACACTAGTTGCACTTGAGTTCATATTACCCTAATTATATAATAATTTTGATCATAATGCAGCCAGTGGCAGAATCAATAATTGTGTTGAGGGGCCAAATTTTCTATTGTATGACACATTTATATAAAAAGTAATGCTAAATATATAGTGTGCAAATTCTACACATTCTTTTTGAGAAAAATAATAGAGTCCAAAATAATTTTTTTCATGTGAATATTAGATTTATCTACTTTTTTCAAATGGAGTAGGCAGGACTTGCACATAGTCCTAAGATTGCAAACATCAATTCTCTTATATAAATTAAAAAGAGATTAAAAATTATAAAAAAAAGAGAACTACAAAGTATTTTTCATATAGATCATCGATCTTAAATAATTTTTTTTATATTTTCACTTTGAATTCCATATTAAAAAATACAAATTGTATAACAAAAAATTTCGAGATTCATATTAATAAGTTTATTATTTCTCTTAAATTTAATTTTAATTTTAATTTTAGAAAAATCACATCCTTGAAAATGGATAATATATAGAAATTAAACAAAATCTTGAGACTATAAAAAAAAAAGGTTAGAGAGAGAGACATTTTTAGGTATATTAAAATTTTTTAAAAAATAATTAAAGAATATATAAAAATTATAATTTTTTGAGGGATCATTTTCTATATTTATCGGATTATATTATTATATATATGCATAAAATCTAAGAATTATTATATGATTTAAAAAAGTTTTGTGGGCCCCTTGGTACAACTGGCTCCGCCACTGAATGCGGCTGTATATATACTACAATAATAGAGTTTTAATTATTTAGCAAGATATGGTAGTTAACTGGAAAAATAGGGTGACTACCCATGGATCCACCATAAAAATTGATATAATTACCGATTCATTTTGCAATAATATGATATATATATGATTTCTTTTTATCTCTTTCCATTCTCCTCCATTACTTTGGAGGAGGGCTGGCTTTCTTTAGTATTTTACATTTTGTAGATCATATCACATAATTAATTACCATGAAATGAATTGTTGCCAGTGGTTCAATTTTAACTCGAGACAACAAAATTGCAAAAACTAGTTTTTCAATTTTGAAGTTTTTTCACACAACTGTTTGGGTTTCTTTTTCTCGAGGTAGGTGGTTTGACTCTTTTTTTTCTTTTTTATTCTTTAACTTTTTTTTATAGGGAGAATGATCGAGATTGATAGATTTAAATGTGAAAGAGAAGATTATTCAGTGTCGGTATGTCTCTCCCGTATTTAACTGATAAAGATGCTTATAATTTCCTAGATGCATTTTTCCAAGTAGGTGGCCCACAACCCCTCACAGGCACCAATTCTTCTACCCAAACCATTTACAATCCAACTAGCTATCTGGGAATTACCAGCAAATCTGTCCATGTCTAGTAGCTAGGGTCGTAAAGAGAAAGCATGCTCATAAAAGCCATGCAAGCACTTTACAAGACCAAGAAGGTTTAATTATAGACTACTTCAAGATCAGCTTCAACAAAAATGATGATCACAATGCAAACAAAACAATTCAAACTCTGAAATCTTAACAAATTTCTCTACATCATCTCTAAAAGTGGGACCATTGGCATATTATGCATGCAGCATAGGAAAGGGAATCAAACAAAACAATGTATTAATATATGCCAAGCAAAGGATCTTGGTATTGCCTTTTTACTGCAGCTAGCATATTATAATGAGAAAAAAGGTGCATGAAATTGGACTGACAGGAATCAAGCAAACACGATGGTTTCTGATCATAACCATTATCAAAGGACGTACATTAATTTGAAATAAAGGGGCCTTAATTCAGACAAAGTCATCGGTCCTCACCGAAAGAGACTCTGATGATGATAAAAAGTATATATAAATTTTGCATACAAATCACACACAGTACTAAAAGCTTCTCTAACTAGAAATTAAGTGGGAATACATGAATTCAATGCATATCTTATTTTTTGGGACAATTGGTGCTTTCACGCGACATGAAAATAGAAGTCTCGATTCACATTCAATTTCAACTACTGGGCATTAATTAAATTTGTCTTGTGTTTTCATTTTAGTCCTAACTGTCAACCTTAATCTATGCATGCGTTGATTGCTATGTTATGGGCATGCACCAATAATTGCCACTTAATTTATCATCTAGGAATCCAAAGTTTACACTATTCCCTACCAACATATAAAAGCAATGAGTTTTGCAGATTGATCATCTATCTCTTCAAATTTTAGATCAAAGTAAAGTATGGATATATATATATATATATAAAATCCCTAGAAATTATTAAGGTAGGTTTGGCAAGTGAGATGAGACACAAAATTCTCGTTTCATCACATCTCATCTTATCTCATCATTATAAGTTTTTCAAATTCTCACACAAAATATAATAAACAATTCAATCTTTTTAAATCTCAAAATAATAATAATATTAAAAAATAATATTTTAAATTTTTATCTAAATCTAAAAATCCTAGTCTCACTATCCAAACCTACCTAACTTTCAGAAAACTTATATACCTTGAAAATATATGAAAACTCAATCCCATGCATGCATCAACTTAACAAATTAGGCCGAAATCTTACAATTCTTATAACTATTATTTCTAAAATTAAACCAAATAAATTATTTAGATTTTGTTGCATGATTATTATATGGGTGGTGCTAGTGTGCCACCTAACTTTGACTTCTGGTTATATCCATTAATACAAATTTTTCTTTTTCTTTTTTACTTTTTTACATTTTTTTAACATATTTAAATATTTTTAAAAAATAAAAAAATACATCAATATACTAAAATTTACTTCCTTAATCATTAAGTAAAGAAAAAATTTTTTAAAAAAACATATATGAACAATCAAAATGAGGAAACATACTAATATTTTCCTTATATATTATATATATATTTGGTATGCCTAATCTCAAATTTTGAAATATTCTACTAACTAGCTAGCTGAATAAAGGTTTATGAAAACTCGAGACAATATTCTCTAGATCTTTTTTAAAGGTAAAAATCGATTAATTAAATACCATAAATTAAAAATTAAGACTATAAACAAGGAAAATTAAATATAAATAAAGAAAAACCATATTATATATTGACTTGACTTCTGGGGTTGAAGGGAACAAGGGAGAGAATCGCTGTCTTGTGAAGTTTCCTTGCTGTTTACTTCAATAAATTGGAAAGCAGATGAGGGATTGTATCTGGATGAACATGATGAGAAAGTCAATTCCTCGTGATATATATCTTCCTTGCACTTTCTGGCAGCAGTTTTTAGGACCACAGCTTTCGGCCTTATCCAAAAAATCATGATGATGGACGGTCAATGCGGGTCTGCTTAATTCAGAGGATTTCCATGCACCTTGTTACTCATGGCGCTAGCTTGATCGAACCCAACTTGAATCCATTGACATCATCATGATGAAATTAATCCAAATAAATTTTGGGTAATTTATATATATATATATAATTAATTAGTTTTTCTTTAGGCCAGGCACATGCATAATATATATAATGAATTTGTTTCCTCCTTGGCCTTGTCCCTATATTTTTTATTTTATAATTCTTCTTTTCCAAAATATAATAATAATAATAATAATAATAATAAAATGATTGCTTAATTTTCTAGTTAACATGCTTCACATGACATACGACATGGACACGAATTAAGTACAATGTATATCTCTTTAGTATTAATTACTAGCCATGTATATAATATTCCAAAGGCATTTATATCTTCCTATATATATATATATATATATATATCATGTGTATGGTCAATGGTCATTCAACGACCTGTATATAATAATTCCAATAATGACAAGGATACCAACCAATAGCTAATTTTTCGACTAAAATACCATGCAATATTGGTAATATTTAAAGTCCACAAAACAAAAAATAAGAAAAAGTTGAAGCCCCACATTGGGAGAGAGAGATCATCTAGCTAGATAGAGGTGGCTGGATCAATATTTCATGTTTTATATTGACCAAGATATCATCATCGAGTGCATGCATGCATGGTTTTCATTTTATAGAAAAAAGAAGGTTTAAATATTACTAGCTTGTAAGAATAATGCATAATTGTAATTTTTTGTGCTTCTTTTTTTATCCCAATACTGTTTATTTGAGGCTGATTCTATACCAAAAGTACATAGATCGACTAGCTAACAAAGTGTACATATGATGATCAACTATCCAAATATGGCTTATTTTGGTTATACAGTTCAAACTATTTCATATTATCTCGTCTCATATAATTATTACAATCTTCTCAAACTCTCACATAAAATATAATAAATAATTCAATTTTTTTTAAATCTCAAAATAAATTTAATATTAAAAAATTATACTCTAACAATATTTTATTCAACTTTCAACTTTTATCTTATCTTATACGTATAACTGTAACCAAACGAGTCCTGTTAAAATTACCAGTAGTTGGAAAAAGTTACTAATTCCGTGGACATAATATATATGATATAGCTAGCTAGGTCATTAATTTGATTAAAAATGTAAACTTTTAATTAATTAATTTAAAACTATAGGTTTTCCTGTTTTTCTTCATCTTCTCTAAAATATTATATAAATATAATGATTAATCTGGTTGTTAGAAGAAAAAGTAATCTTATGACAATGAAATTGTTTAATTTGGATATATTAATAAAGGTATTACCTTTAATGATCCTGCCATTTACTAAAGTAGAGATTTATTCTTCTCCGGTCCCAATAAATTTAAAAAATAAAAAATAAAGCTAGTCCCACCGAAAATCCATGGATCCCGATAAATTAAGGATCTAGATAAAAAAAAATTTTTACTTAATAATTAAAAAAGTATTTTTTTAATAATATTGTGAATTTAAAAAATATATTTAAAGATATGAATAAAATAAATAAAAAATTTAAAAAATAACCAATTAGACTTGTCGAGAGCCATTATCGTGCTACGTCTCATTAAAAATAGAAGTTTGAAATTGTGTTTTCTTAACTTTTCTATCTCTAGCATTTAAATTTTCATGATCTTTCATTTTAAATTTTTCAGGATCTTTCTTATATAATTTTAAGAGAAGTGCTATAGTTATAAAAAAATTTCACAAAAATAAATTTATAAACTAGCATAGTTTTATATGATATATTATATTTATTTTACAATAAAAGTAATTTTATAATCTAATAAACCACGTAAAATCATGTCAGTTTGTGAATTTATTTTTATAAAATCTCTTTATAGTTAAAACATTTCTTTACTTTCAATAGAAAAAAGATACAAAATCATTCTTCATGTAATTCCAATTAGTTTTCAAGAAATTGAAAATGCAAAAAGCTATTATATAATATAATGTTCAATTCCCAAATATATATACATCTCAAAAATATCTCAGGAAAAATTGTCTCAAATAATTAAACTTACTAGAAAAAATAAACTTTATTATGATTGCCATGGTAAAACGCTTAAATTCAAGAGGAAAAAAAATTATCAGGTGGAAAGTTAATTTTCATATATACACAAATAGAAAAGCTGAGAGCAGCGTCATGATCAGAGCTTTTCTTGTCGATAATATTGTTAGGAAAATGATTTACACACAATATTTTTTATAATACTTTATACAAGTACTATATTTTAAATGAATGGCATTTTTATAAAACACCTTATAAAAATAACATTATTTTACAAAAATATTCACATCTTACAACATTGTTGTAAAATATATTATGAAAATATGTTATGTATATATCATTACTCTATTGCCAATACACAACAGTACTGATCCCAATTCAATTAGCCATCGATATCAGCCTATCATTAAAGGAAGAAATCAATGCATTGATAAATATTATACTCATCATTGTTTTAAGAGTTATGTTAATTACAGTCATTATTATTATTATTTTTATATTTATTATACACTCTACTAATTTGACTGGTCAAAATAATTATTTTATATTAAAAAAATAAAACAGTCAATCACATTAATAAAATATATAAAAAGTACGTAAAAGTAACTGCGCATAGAAATTTTATTCTTTTAAACCTTCCATATATATATTATAATTGATTTTTTATTTTTTTGTTTTAATTTTGCTAAACTTCAAAAATAAAAAATCAACTCATTATCTATATATTATAGATTTAATAAATAGAAAATAAAAAATTTACATAATGTATACTGTAGAGATGATGAAGATTTATCTTAATTAATTTACCGGCGGTCCCAGAAAACGATGCCATAACACGATCTACGTCATCAGGCCAACGTCATCAAACATCATCTGATGTGACACGTGTAAAAGAACATTCGCTGTATTCTCCACGAAAGTGCGTATGAAGGAGCTGAAACGAATATAAACATATTTATATATTATATAAATATATATAGTCATATAATTAATAATAAATAAATCTATATATTGGAAGCTTGCCTAACAAACATATCCGGTCCTAGTCTTTACACTTCTTCCATTCTCACGACCATGTATCTCTCTAGCTCTGGCTCTGTGGAAATGGATGATCATTACCCTCATGAAAACCCTAATCTTAAACCTAGTTATAATTACACACATCTAACCGATGGTACTACTGCTATTACAGATCCTTTGTCCTTGGATTTCGAGTCGTTGCAGTATCTGATGCTTGCTGATCATGGGATTCATGACCAGTACGATTCGACGCCGCAAATTAGACAGGCATCATCGGAAAACATGATCATGACTGAGGAGGGCTCGGTCGAATCCCTCGCCGGTGCAACATCAAGAAATAATTGCATGCAAGTGAAACCCCTTTTCTTTTTCATTTGAAAAAAATGTTGTTTTTTTTTTTTTTTTTTTCTAAAATTGTTGTGGAAGATGCAGAAATATTGAGGTGAAGAAGGCGGAGAAGATGGGTGTGGGTCATCGAGTTGCGTTTAGAACCAAATCGGAGCAGGAGGTGATGGACGATGGATACAAGTGGAGGAAGTACGGAAAGAAGTCTGTCAAGAGCAGCCCAAACCCGAGGTAATTGATTCCTATATATATTAAATTCCCAACTTGGGATACTGATTATTATTATTAGATCTTTTCTTTTTTGATTTTTGTATGATATTATAAATGCTTAAGATAGTGAAAGATTTGGATCATGAAATGATGACCATGTGGTGCGTAAATAATCATAAACTGATCTCCTAATTCCAGAAGAATATCAAAAGATCATCATGAGCTTCCACCAATTATTATATATATATAGTTGTATTTTTCATGTTATCTAGTGTTTGCATGGAGTTAGAACCAGTGGATCCCATGGCGTTAGAACCAGTGGATCCCATGGCTTTGCTAGCTGATCTATGGATCATGTGTGCAATTTTGGCTTGTTAGGCTCACTACAGAACCTCTCTCTCTCTCTCTCTCTCTCTCTCTCTCTCTCTCAGAGCTAGCTCTCTCTTCCACGGTGATGATCATCAAATTTGATAATAGAAGAACTAATCTGAGTTTCTTTTTTTAACTAATATCGGATTATATAACATATATATACATATATTATAAAGATGTGCTAATTTCTTCTTTTATATATACATAATATAAGTAATTTCTTAATTAGTGTTCATGAACTACTACTAGCTAGTAGTCTTGGTAATCGTCATTGTGGACTGGAGACATCAGTCACTGTAAAAAGTAGAGGGAAGGAGCACTAGAAAAAGAATAATTACATTTATCATCCTCACACACACTAAATATATTTTATTTTTTTATAATAAATATGTAGTGTATGGATGATAATTAGTAGAACAATTGAATTAGTTTAATAAGAATAAAATAAAATAATAATATTAAAATACATAAAATATGTGGTGTGGAATGATGAGTAGCCCATCTGATATTGAAGTTGCAAGCCATTAAGTACATACAAATAAATAAAAATAATGAGTGGGAATTGAATGGTGTGAGGAAGGGAAATTATATATATATATATATATATATTGAATGGATCATGAAGGGAGAAACTGAGGCCATCATAATAAATTGAGGAGGTACAAGTACTATATATAATTGAGAAGTAACTACATACATAAAAGGAATCTTATAAATGTTAATTTACAATCTAATGGCCCTAAATCTCTTTGTAGACAAAATATTTCTCTATATAATTTCATTCAAATATATATATATATCATAATTAATTATATCATATCGTGTGTGTGTAATGGTACTTTCCATTATGCCTAAAGATCATTTAATTGGATTACAAATGAAATGTGCCTTTTTAATTAGGTATTGATTTGGGTATTAATTAACATTATATATGTTTTCCATTTAAACTAATTAATTGAGATTGATGGATGGTTAAAAAACAGGAATTATTACAAATGTTCAAGCGGAGGATGCAACGTGAAGAAGAGGGTGGAGAGGGAGAGAGAAGACCCAAGCTACGTGATCACTACATACGAGGGAGTTCACAACCATGACTCCCCCTCTGATCTGCTCTATTACCCCCACACGCCTCATACGCTCTCGTCTGCCTGGACTCATTTGCAACCTACTACTCATTACAATAATAATAATAATTCCTCTCGCTCGTCTTCTTCCTCCTGATGATCTGCACCATTCACGTTGCAAAGAATTGAAGCAGTAGCTAAAGTACTTAGATGATCAGATGGATAAAGGGTGGGCCGGGGGCGCCTCTATAGGATCGATTTGGAAGGATTTACAGCCATTTTGTTACTGTGTTGGAAGTAGGCTGTCCATATGCATTTGGGCTCCAATCTTACGAATTGCATGAGATATTGGGCCTTCTCTCAGCTTCAAGTTTGTGGGTATGCCACACGACTTGGACAGCAGACTGTGTCCCTTGCTCAGCATCATTATCGGTTTCTCATGATCACATATATCGAAGTTATGACAGCCACACAAACAAATGTGCTACACCAGAAGCTCTTTTTAAGTTTTTATGCGTAAAGTAGATTCTATGACATTTATTATTTATCTAACATTGTCTAGAATATTTATAAATACAATAATAAATGGTGTAGGACTCGCTTGATGTCTCGTTTTCTCTCCCACTTGAGGTCTCAAGTTTTTTTTTTTTTTTTATAAGAAAAGAATTGCTTTTATTAAAAGCTCCTTATAATAATATTGAATGAATATACGGAGGGTATTCCTCAATCTCAAGTACTATATATATCCTCAAATATTCCAGCACTTTTTGCTAAAGCATGAGTTACTTTATGAGAAATACTTTTTGCAGTCGGCGTGTAGTCGGCTGTAAAAAATTGAATTAATACGGGACCTACATGAAAAAAAAAATATTTTTTTACTAACAGCTATCTTGATTTCTGTATGAACTGAATTAAATATGAACAGATATCTTTGGAGTCGTAGTAGACTGCCGATGCATGATATGCTTGATATGAAAAATAAAGAAATAATGAAACTAAAACTGAAGGAAAATGAAATAACAGAGTTTGAAGATAAATGACAAGAATTTAAATATGAACAGATATCTTTGGAGTCGTAGTAGACTGCCGATGCATGATATGCTTGATATGAAAAATAAAGAAATAATGAAACTAAAACTTTCAAATATTATTAATTGAAAGTAGATATTTAAACAAACTTACACAAACTTAAAATAAAGAGAAGAAGAGAAGGAAGGTGAATTTGGCTTGTATGGGAAGCAGTTCTTGCTGAAGGTGAGTTCGGCTAGAAAGTTCTGCCCTTTCCAATAAAACGAAGAGCCCTTTTATAGATGAAGGAAGCTCTTTTACAATCAAAGGATCCCATAAATCACGGGATGAACAGTAAAAGTGAACAGTGACTTTTTTTACTATTCACTTTTCAGAAAGCATGCACTCGTCGAAAGTGGTCTTGTCTTCTTTCACCGAAAGTGCAATATTCTTTCTTGCACTCCAAGCACCGAAAGCATCTTTGTCTCAATGTGCTGTCTGATCGTGCCGAAAGCAAACTGAAATGACTAAAGCACCGAAAGCATTTCTGTCTTCAATGTGCTGTCCGTTTGTAATGATCGAAGCAAACTGAAATGACTAAAGCACCGAAAGCATTTCTGTCTTCAATGTGCTGTCCGTTTGTAATGATCGAAGCAAACTGAAATGACTAAAGCACCGAAAGCATTTCTGTCTTCAATGTGCTGTCCGTTTGTAATGGTCGAACCATCTTTCCACCCCCAAAAAGTTGAAACTCCGGGGTTGAGAAGAGGGCAGCCGTTTGGGCATGATTTAATTATCTCCCAGCCTAGGGGGATAGTGTTCCGAGTCATGTCCAAAAATGTTGCTGTATGGATCAGAGGCCGTCGACTCTGTTGACGAAGCTTCTGACTCTTTATCCGAACCTTCACTGTTGGAGGTCTGTTCAATGGACTTCTTCAACAGTTCAAGTTGTAAAAGTAAATCCTGCTTCTTCTGTTTTGGAGAAGAGGATGAAGCTGTAGAATTCTTCTTTTTGCCGGAAGGTGACTTTTTCTTCTGTTTTGATGAAGAATTCTTTGACCCTGAACCTGAAGCTTGATCACTTGAACCTGGAATGGTTGGATATATAATCAAAGCTTGATTTGGGGTGGGGGAAGGGAATTGTTGTTTATCCTTGAGGTTAGGAACAACAAGGGGAAAATCAGCTGAAATTCTTGAGACAATATCGTTAGTGTGAGGAAATTTATCCCACCACTTGACAAAATATTGTCGAATTAACATGTAATCTTTTTTAGTGTATTGCCATCTACAAATCCAAGGAGTTTTGTATTTGGCACAGAAATGGAGTAAGGGTGGGAGCAAGATGTCTCGTCCTTTCATTTTTGATACACTGGAAACAGTAAAATGTTTAATAGCCTTCTGAAGACTATCAGGAAACAAATCATCAATGGGGCCAAAGAAATGCCACCATTTTTGAAACCACAAAGGAAATGATTGCTTGCAGTTCTTGTTGAAATTGAAAAACTAAGAGTGCTGCATAGCTGGTGTTTGAAACAAAGGAAATCTTAACCAAGCTTCAATATAATCATAATAATTATACTGAGCATTAGAATCCTTGATTGTTTTGAAGGTAGATGGGTGGGTTTCCCATTCTTCTTCGGTTATGACTGAAATGATAAAACAGTTGTGAAAGATGACCCTTGCAGGATCAACTTTGCAGTAAATGGGTTTAACTGAAATGGAACCGGTGCCAACCAAAATTCCAAGATAGTAGCTGAGGTTTTTGTTTAGATCCTCAGGGATCCAATGGAAACCTCGGGGAAAATAATCAGAAGCAATCTGGAAGGGATCTGTTTTTACTGATTTCTCAATGTAAAACAGATTCTGAAACCAAGCTTTTAAGAAATATTCTGCCTTGTTGGCAGAGGGAAATCTGGGGTTTATCGTAGCTAAGGGACTCGCATACGCATCGTATGGAGTGACTAAGGTAGAAGCAAATGAACTGGGAGGAATTGGCCTAGGAACTTGTCCTAGACTGGTAAATCTATTGGCTATCTCCAGTGGGGAGGAAGCTATGGTTGATGCAGATGCTGGAGGCATAAGCATTGGTAAGACTGGTCTGGGAGGTGGTGAAGTAATCGGTGAAACCGGTTTCTTCTTCTTACTCATGTTTTCTGCAAGAATTCACGGGTAAGAAAATCAGGGATCGAATTATCAGAACCTTTGATAAATTCAATATCATAATCAAAAACACTTAAAATAGCTTGCCATCGTGCAAAAATCTGTTTTGATGCAATGTTTTTAACATCTTGTTCTAAAACAGTTTTAGCAGTTTTGCAATCAATGCGTAAAAGAAAATGCTGATTAAGCAAATCACTTTGAAATTTAGAAACACATAGTACTACTGACAAAATCTCTTTTTTAATAGTACTATAATTATGCTGTGCATGGTTCCAGGTTCCGGAATGGAAACGAACAATCTGTTCAGAAGAACCTGGTGAAACAACTTGTTTCAGGATGCCGCCATAGCCTGCGTCTGAGGCGTCAGTCTCGACAATTTTGAAGCTATTTGAAGTAGGAATCCCAAGACATGGAAGAGTTTTGACATGTGTCTTGATTTGTTTGACTACGTTGGTGTGAACATCAGTCCACGGAGAAAGATTAGAACGCAATCTCGCAAAGAGAGGGCGACATTGTTTTCTCATATCCTTGTAGAAATCTGAAATGTAATTTAAAGAACCAAGAAATCTTTGAAGTTGGTTTTTATCAAGAATGACATCAGGAAATTTGTCAGCAAATTCAATGGCTCTTTGGATGGGCCTGATTTTGCCTTCAAAGATGTCATAACCAAGGAATCTGATCTTGGTTTGAAATAGCTTAATCTTTTTCGCAGAAACAACAAGTCCATTTCTTTTGATGATCTCAAGAAACGTTCTGAGATGTTTCCAGTGTTCATCAATAGATTTGGAAAAAACAAGAACATCATCTATGTAGACGATGGTGAAATCAGTGAATGATAGGAAAATATCATTCATAATATTTTGGAATTCACTAGGAGCATTCTTCAGCCCAAATGGCATGACGTTCCACTCATAGTGACCGAATGGAGTAGTGAAAGCAGTCTTGTACCGGTCAGACTCCCTAATTTGGATTTGCCAAAATCCAGACTTAAGGTCAAACTTGGAGAAAATAATTGCATCACTCAATCTATGAACCAAGTCATTCTTGTTAGGAATGGGATACCTAATCCACTCTAACACCTTGTTCAAAGGTTTGTAATTAATGACTAAACGGGGTGTACCTCACTCAATCTCAGCATTTTTCTGAACATAAAAAGCTGCACATGACCAGGGTGACTTACTATGCCTGATGATATTTTTAGCAAGAAGATCCTGGATTTCTTTTTTGCAAAACTCCAAAGTTTCTCTATTCATTTGAATAGGTCTTGCTTTGGTTGGAATTAAGTTTTCAGAGAAATCTTTAACATAAGGTAAAGAAACAACATGTTTCTTCCTATGCCAGAAAGCATTAGGAAGTTCCGAGCAGACTTCATAAATCAAAGTTTTTTGAAAATCTTCGATTTTAGATCTAAGCAAGGAATCATGCAAATTATCAGAAACACGTTTGAATCTAATTTCTTGTTTAAGAAAATCTAAATGTTTTCTTTTTGCAGAGAGCAGAAACACAGATCTTCTAGCAGTATCACGTTCAAACTTAGAAGCAAATTTAAACTTAACTTTCTGTCCAAAGGGGTCAGTGGTGATCCCATCGGCTTCAGAAAGGAATGGATAAATCATGTTAAGAAAGGGCATACCAAGAATAACATCATGAGTCAAATTCTTAACAAGCACAGAAGGAATCTTAAAGCAGACATTGTCCTGGCAAATATGAGTTGTGTTCAACTCATAGCGAATCTTCATCTTAGATCCGTTTGCCGAGAATAAATTCTCTTCGGACTTTTCGAAATAGGAGGTAGGAACTAAGCCTTCTCGGATACAATTAAGATCCGCTCCTGAATCTATTAAAGCAACAACAGAGAATTTGTATTCATGATTAACAATTATTTCTACTAAACAAAACCATTTTTGCGGGACAGAACGGTGAATCAAACAACATTCCTTAGTTGGATTAGAGGGTTCAACATGGTCTGACTGGTTTGACTCATCACCAGAAGGACTTTCATGATCAAATTCTTTATCCAACTTTAAACATGCTAAATCTTGTTTAAAAGATGCATTTTCAGATTTGAGATTCTTGATCTCTTCTCTGAGTTCAGTAATCTCTCTTTTTACAAGAGATACTTCATGTTGTAAATCATTTAATGAAATATCTTTGGGTTTTTGTTTTTGAAAACGTCCCAAAGTTTCTTCAAAAGAAATCTTGCCCTTGGAAGTCGATGGTTCTTTTCGAGTCATCGTTTCCTTAAGCTTTCTGAGATATTTCTCTTTAAGCTCAGGGTCTTGAATTTGTGAGATAATCGAGAGGAGCATGTTTTCATGTTCCTGCTCTTTACTCAAAACAGTTCCTTGTTCTCTTCCTCCGTCTAAAACATTGATTGTTTTGACTTTAGAAGCACAACAGGAATCATTGCACCCAAACTTGATATTTGGTGAGTTACTATGATCAGAGTCTGAGTGGTAATCAGATCCACTTGAACTAAGTTCATCATCATCCGTGGATGTAGGAGATCCATGTTCGAGTAAACGAAACAGATCTTCTTGATCAACGGAATTGATATTTAACTCATTAAGCTTTTTCTTAAAACCTTGTGGCTTCTTTGTACACTTATTCGCATAGTGTCCAGGTTGGCCACAATTAAAACATGCTCCCTTTGCAGGGGCTTTTGAAACCTTTTTTTGAAATGGTTTCTTTCTTGAAACCGGTTTTGAAACAGATTTTTTATAAAACTCCTCACGGGATCTGTTATAGTTCCTGCGAGGTTTTGAAAACTTTTTAGAACTCTTTCTGCGCTGCACAGATGGAGCAATAGGAGGAAGGCCAAATTGTTCACAAAAGTTTCCCATCTCATATTTGGCTTTCTTTCTATCTTTCATCTGTTGGGCAATCATTCTTTGATCATTGCACATACTAATACCAAGTTTCTGAATAATACTTACAATATCACCGTAAGTATAATTATCATAATTCAGATAACCCGTAATATCAGTAAGTGAGTCCTTTACCTTAATGGCGAACAAACGAGGCAATCCATCAATGAACTTCTCTTTCCAGTAAGGTTTTTGAGAATCTTCTCTAAGCATAACACGAGACATAAAAACATCTTTATACCAACGATAATCAGACATTTTATTGCATCGTAAGTTATTCAGATAATCAGAAACTCTATTTGTGATGTTGGAAGGGGTTCCAACAAAATGTTTAACTATGGTAAAAATCAGGGTATTGACACCATCAGGAGACCCATGGGTTCCTTCCCTTCGGTCTTCCTCGGGTGGCAATATGGGTAAACCATCTGTGTCTCTTTTGATAGCAGAACGAATGGTTTCCCTATCCTCGGTAGTGAGATGTTTATCCCACCAAGAACGAAGCATCCCTGAAAATCCGCTGGTCAGGATATCAACAATCTCAGTCTGACTGAGTTTGTTGTTGTAGTAAGCAATAGCAACCATGGACATACGATTCAGAGTATTGAGAATTTCTTGCTCAGAGAATCCATCAATATTCCATTCATACATTTGGTCAGCAGATACGGAGAACTGAGAGTGTGAACCTCTCTCTTCGTACTGTAAATCAGGAGGTGTGGGTCTAGAATACCAGTTTTTCGTGAGACCTATTGGTTTAATGTCTCTCGAATATATCCTGGCAAGTTCGGGTTTTTCAACTTGAAGACCCTGAAATTCTTTTTCAAGTAAATCAATTTTCTGAACTAAGGAATTATCAGACAAAGAAACATCATCATCAGAATCATTCCAAGTATGCACAGAAAAAGAATCATCAAAACTAACCCCTGGGCCGTTTCTGTCAATAACAGAACATGAGGGTTTTTCTTGCTTAATTTCAGCAAGCATTTGATCAAGTTTAGCCATTGTATTGGTCACTCCAAAATGGATTTTTGACCTATCAGATGGTAGGACAATCAAAGGTTTTTCAATTGTTTTCTTTAAAGCAAGTTTTTCGAAAACAGGTTACCCGGCTATCATACACTTGATCTCGTAGGGCCTACCCGGCTCTTCGTTTTATAACTTTTTTTTATTCATGTAGGTTCCCTGAATATAAAAAAAAAAAATTATAATTTTTTTTATTCATTCCGTACAGCCGACTGCACGCCGACTGTATTTACCGACTGTACGTAGCAAAGCCCATCATCAATGATCATCCTTGCACTACTCAACTGCACCTTAGTAGTCTTGAGAGCATTAACCACTGTCATAGCATCACCTCGATCCTAATATGATCTGCTTAAGTCCCAGCTCAGTGCGAAGTATTGAAACTTGTAGTGCAGCGATGGTTTCTGATAGTAGAGCATCTGTTAATAAATCCCTATTTGCTCTTAGAGTTGCTGGAACTTTTCCTTCCCAATCACGTACTATCACTCCAATTCCAACTTTGCAATTAATTTTGTCAACAACTACGTCCCAATTTATTTTTTAAAATTCCTTTGGAGGAGTTGTCCCTTTCTTGTACGGGGTTGGTGATCATGGCTGCACATATAGAATTCTTTTGAACCATACTTCTATAGTCATCAAAGGCCTATTTGAATTGGTTCACCAGGGTACAAGGATGCAAGAACCTTGCATAAAAAATAAAAATAATAAAAAAACAAATGAATTTCTCCTTTACCAAATCTTCTAAGCTACCATTGCAAATTCTTCAAGTTCCTCATATGTCATGTAAATGAAAAAGTTGTTTAACACCTCTATAAAGGATTTCTCTTCAATTTTGCATTTTTGAATCCTCCGTGAACATTGGCCCTAGACATCTTGTGCTGATGTGCAACTCCAAAGGGCATGCTCTACCGTTTTGGTTTAATTAAGATAGATGGGGCAATTTGGGTTGTCGATTATTGAACCCAAGGTTTTAAACATCATATAACTCTACATCTACTTGTGAATTATCATGATAACAAACGAGTTCAAGTATAAAAGAGTCTCAAATCGTCTACAAAATAGAGTCAATGATATCAACAAATCAAGCACGAGCAATAAATGGAACAAGTTTACAAATAAAACTCTAAGAATATTTTTGTACATCTCTTTTAGAATTTGAAATAGGTTTAAAGCTAAAAAAGAATTCTCTCATGAAACATCGATTTGTATTTTTCACATGTACATGATCTATTTGAAGGTTTGAAATTTGAAATTTTGAAAAATGATTGATTGTCATTTTTCACATGTACATAATATGATTGAAAGTTTAAAATTTGAAAATTGAAAATTTGAAAGATGATTAATTATCATTTTTCCAATGTGCATGTTATATTTGAAAGTTTGAAAAATGATTCATACTCTTTTTGACATATACAAAAAGTAGAAGGTTTTGCTTGAAAATTTTATAATGTGATTGATATTATTTTTGTTTAAAGATTTTGAAAGGTGAATGATTCTTATTTGGAAATATGTAAAATAGTAGAAGATTTTGTATAAATTTTTTAAAAATGAATTATATTGTCTCTGACCATTACCAAATGAGAAATTCTACAAGAGAAATAGATTTTTGTGTCATCTAAATTCATTGCAAAAAACACAAAACGGGTTGATCTGTTAAGATACGATTGCTTAACGAGTCACAAACGGGTCAACCCATTATGATCTATTAAGAAAATTAAATTTACATTTTTATCCTTATACCTAAGTATAAATAAAAACTAAGAAATCCCTAATTTCCTAACCCACACCGTGCGCACACACACTCTCATCTTCACTCATGCCGCCCCCTCCCCAGTCCCCTTGATTCTTAGAAGAAGATTCTTGAATGATCCTTGAAAATCCCTACGGTGGTTTGTATAAAGTAACTAAAGAAGAGTAGAAGAAGAGCAACTGTGTTAGGGCTGTTCATCCGGGTTTCGGACCTGGTATCCGGGTATACCCAGCCCGGAATCCGGAGTCCAAATATGGACCGGGTTCCGGCCCGGATATACCCGGGTCATGACCCGGTTCGAAACCCGGATGAATCCGGGTTGTTATAACCCGAAAATCCGGGTATCGGGCTGTACCCGGTTTTTTTTTTTTTTTTTTTAAGGCTAATATACTACTAAATTTTGTTCCAAAAAAGATGTTGTAAAGCAATTTTTTTTTAAGAAAATCTAAAGCCTATATTCCATTACATTTGAAAAACATTTTTTTTTTAATACAGAAAACTTATTATCTTTTTAACTAAATGCATCTAAAAAATAGAAATTCAGTATTTATAATATAAAATGCATGCATCACATAGTACATCTCACTTCATATTACATTATTTGGTATTTAATTACATTACAAAATACAAAATTACAAGCTATTATCATTAGTTCAGTCATTAGTTCAAAGACCATGTGGAATGATCTCTTTGTGGGAATGACATGGGTCATGCCTAGAAAGGCTAGTGAATTCCCTAGCAAGTTGGAATGGTCTCCAAGGAAATCCACAGGTGACTATAATATAAACTTCTTTTATAAAACTTGCTACTTCTGCGAGGCGTTTCACATTATTTGCAGCTGCATCATGAATCGAGTAAACCTACAGCCAATGTCAATATTCAATAAAGCTAGCAAAATATATACCACATGTTAAGATGCAAGCCAACAGAAGGATATACTTACCCTGAACAAATATTCAAGCTGGTTTTTCAGTACAGAGTATTCAAACTGTAGTTTTTGCATACATGTCTTGAAAACAAGTACTCTAAAAAATATGGACTATGAATACTTACAGTGGATAATAGCGTACACTGTTTTGGTTTAATATAGAAAAGCATCCAAATCTAAAACAAGAAATTCCAAAAGCTTCACACTGATATATACAATGAAGATAGGAACTACAGACCATCATACTTCCAAGCTAAAACAGCAACTTGGGGTTTGTTAACAAGTTAATAGCAAAGCTTAGCAAGATTGTAGTTTATTCTTATCAAAACAACTTCAATGATGCATTACTGTAGTTTCTGTTTTTCATGTTTAACAAAAGAAAAACTCTCCTAACAAATAAAAAGAAAAACTCTCCTAACAAATAAATGCAAACGAGATCTAATCAACTATTTTCTGATCTCTAAATAAAAAGAAATGATAAATCTATTAGTTATGCAGAATATTTTGGGTAAAAAGGCTGAATGAAAAGCTATGTTGATGTGTCTTTCTGCCCTGAGGAAGAACTAAGAACTATGTTGATGCTTGTTGCCTTGTGACCAAAAGGCATGCATATGCAAAAGAAATATGGTGGAATTATTGAGAAGGTCAAAGAAGAATCCAGTGATATTAAGGTAAACAAAACTACTACATTGTCCCACATTACAATTATTAGTGGGCAATTCCAACAGCTGGAATCTATATTAAGTATACTAACTAACATTTGAAGATAGTGTAGTACTGACTTAATGACGAAAACAAAACAGAATAAGACAATAGTAAAACATTGTCAGGACAATCACAGGACTCAAACCCACAAATTAAACATAAAGAAAATAAACCAATTCAGGAAAAGAAATGAGAAAGAAAACATTGGGTCATGGATGGGATCAGGCTACAGGGCTATGAACCAAGAGTAAATCCACAGGAGACCCCAACACAAACTGAAACAGGACAAGTACCTTAGCAAACATTCAAACATCCTCTTAAAAAAAAAAAACTCAAAATCACCAAAGAGAGAACAAAAAAATAGAGAAAAAAAATACATAGCCACGGGCAGCAGACACCTGCACAATAGCAATCAGTAGTCTGAGTCATGCAAATTGTATTAAGAAGTTCTTGAGATCTTGAATGCACAAAAATACTCTAGACAAACAGAAGGCTTAGACTTTCTAATCTACTTAGGAGCCATGAAAAATTAACAAGCACATGGAATAACTTCCAACACCACAAAAAGAAACTTAAAGTGTGAAGTTTTCTATTACCTCACAAAGAGCATCGGCATAAGAACTAGACAATGATTCACAAACACTAGACAGTGTGAAGTTTTCTATTAAAGTGTGAAGTTTTTTGAACGTCAATCAAAACCCACACTAGACAGTGATTCACAAACACTAAATACCAAATACCCAAGAGAGATTTGGGCATAAAACACAAAGAAATGAAAACAAAACAGACCCAAATCAACAAAGTACTCAAAACGAAAAAAAAAAAACCCTAAAAAAACTATTGTAGATCTGAACTTCAACAGAAATGGCTAGCACAGATTTGACCCTAAAAAACCCATAAAAAAAAAAGGATACATGCAGATCTAAAAAACTTGAAAAAACAAAACACCCATGTTTAACAAAAAATAGCAGATCTACATTCTTCTTTGGGTCGATCGAACAATCGAGAGAGAGAGAGAGAGAGAGAAGAGATACTACCGATCTAAAGTCCGGCGGCTGCGGCGAGAGAGATAGACGGCGGCAAAGCGAAGGCTAGGGTTACATTTGTTGGGCTCGAACGCGAGAGAGAGAGAGAGAGAGAGAGAGAGAGAGAGAGAGAGAGAGAGAGAGAGAGAGAGAGAGAGAGAGAGAGAAGAAATGACCATCTACGAATCACGATTTTCATTTGGTTTAATACAAAAACCGGGTACCGGGGTTTAAATCCGGTACCCGTGTGTAATACCCATAACCGGCCCGGATTGGGCCGGTTTTAAAAATGTGGGTTTCGACCCGGATTTGGGTTTCAGCCCGGACACCCGGTTATCCGAGTTCCGGGCCGGGCCGAATAAAATCTGGCCCATATGAACAGTCCTAAACTGTGTGGAGGTTTCAAACAAAGAGCAGAAGAAGATTCTTGAAGGAGCACCTTGAAGATCCTGACCAGGTTTCTTTAGTTTCCTTATACATACTATTTAATTTATATTCCAGTTTTATCTTTCTGGGTATGATTTTTCTCTTTTGTATCTTTACTTTTGTGTGTCAATCTGAGAATTATTTGGTTGAATTGCTTCGAACTCTAGCATACATGAATATAATTATAAGTAAAGAACCAAAAATTTTGAAAACTATGTACCAAATGTTTTATATTTTATCTCTAATCTTCTTAACGGTTTTGCCCATGGTAGATTGCCGCACATCAGTGAAGCGGAAGAGCCTCCACACAATAGTGAACATCGGCATCTAGATTTTTAACAACGCCAACATCCATGATGCAACTAAAGGCAGAGGTATTTTGAGTAGCCGACAGAGAGGTTACGGGCAACGGCATCCTAGTCTCCCAGATCCGGCGTGATATCTCCGTAGATCTGATTTCAAAGTTTATCTTAATCCTAGTTTATCTTAAGAATATGTGTTTATCATATGGTAGTGAAATTATACAAAGTTTATCTTAATTCTAGATTGTAGGGTAAATACTATCTTAATTCTTTTTTATGTCATTTCTTTTAATAGGAACACAAGAAATAAAATTGGAAGAGTTAACTGAAAATATAATGGAGCTCGAGAATAACAAGAGCAGAGATGATGCTACACTTACTTCTTCAAATTCTAAATTTGTTTAGATTTAGATTTGTGTATGTATTATCATATTTGGGATTGTAACATTAATATTATTACAATATGTATTTATCGTATTTGGTGTTGTTGGAATTTTAATTTTGGTATATTTATTATTTGGATTATAATTTTAGACTTGTAGTTAGTTTTATATTTTTTTTATAAATGTCGTGAATTTAATATTTATATAAAATTTATCATATCAAACGGATCAACGAATCGTGTTCGTGTCCGAACGGATTGAGACGTGTCCACAATAGGAAAAAAAAAGTTGGGAAAGCATTCATATTTGAAAGGGAGCCAGAATTGCTTTTCAACTAATGTCAATAGCCAACCTCTCGCAAGTGGGTTTGTGATATCAGCCATCAACCTGACTTAGGAATCTTTCACAGCCCAAACCATGACCAAATTCATTCAAATTTATTAGGAATTTATCAAATGTTCATGGTCTCCCTTGGATAACTATTTCCTTTTCTTTTTTCTTTTAAAACTCGAGTAAATAACAATTTCATCCTACTTCCTGCTACGAGACATATCTTTTCTTTTTCTTTAGACTCTTTCTTCATACTCCTAGAGAACTTCATTTGGAATCATGATCCCAACGCTAGCACTTTTTAATAAATGATGCCATTTCTGAATTGTGAAGTGAAGTTCAATCTCTATTCATTAGCAGCACTAAGATGTATAACTAGATCATATATGGGTCAAGAGATCTTCAATCTAGAAAATCCTTCATAAAAACAAATTTACAAATTGATATTTTAATGTGATGCATCATGTCTATTTTACAATAAAAATAAATTTATAATTCAGTATTTTCTATCAAGACACATTAGTTTATAAATTTATTCTTATAAAATCTCATTATCGATCAAACATTTTTTATAAATTTTTGTACTAAATGAAACATACGCCGATCTTACTTCCACAGAAGACTTGCAATAACCCAAAAGGGGCAAAACTGACACTAACCTTGTCCCTTAGTAAAAAAATTTATTTATTCATGTTATGGATTAGTATTCTTGAATGCCTCCCAAGACTGAGCGACTTTCAACAACCATTATCTTGTTATTGTACAGTTTTTACTATTTCTGTTGAAACATCAAGATAAAAGAACTTTTGGCACCCATTATCATGTTGTTGCACATCTCTTCTTATTTTTGTTAGGTATAATTATCGAATAAACTATTAGGATGCCTATCAAAAGAAGATTGTTAAAAGAGGAAGGGGCATTCATAAAGGAAAATGCTATGTTGCCCGATAGATGTGGCATGCCACGTCCCTAGTAATTTATATTAAAAAAAAGTAACACGAAATGGAATCTGGGCTCTGATTTTCTCCTTATTTAAAACGCTAAATTTACAAAACTTGGAATCAATCGTAGTAGCTCGCTTCCCTCCAAGAGTATGAGCTTTTGAGAACATTGAACTATATGTCATTTCCTAAGCTGGGGTACTGAGGCTGTTTGCAAAGGAAAAGAATGAACAATGTATAGTGAATGATTTTATGAATGAATGAGTATAGAGTAAGTAAAATAAGATTTATGTTCTAAGGTCTCAAAATTAAGAAAGCAATTAAGAAAAGCTGAAAAGATACAGATAGTCAATCATAGAGCTTTAAAGAGAGTTGAGAGAGAAAGACTTGCAATGGTGATATGTTCAAAGAGATGTCAACTTCTTATCCTTTTATAAGTAGGAGTGGAGGGGGGCTACGATGGTATATTGCCTGTTGGGGCAGAAATCTTCCCCAAATTCTTGTAGAATTTTTATTATATGTAACATTTGGAACCACATAAGGTTATGTGAGCAATAGAGGGAGGGAGATGGAGGTTAGGGTTATGTAGATTGGGGGTATTGGGTTCTTAGTTTGTTTTCATTTTTTTAATTGTATAAAAAATAGCTATCAGGCACTGATATCGATCAATGTAGTAGGACCCATTCAAAAATACTAATTGGTATTAATAGATTAAAGTATTAATTTATGTTCGATTTATTTAAATTTTATTTAATTTTGATGGATTTAATTTTTTTTTAAAAAAATTGGTGCTGATTAAAGTTTAGCAAACCCCCTTTTTATTATATTAAAATAAGTTTGAAAATTTTTGAGAGGTGAATGTTATTAGTAGAATTCTCAATGACTTAGATATTATACAGAAAATGTAAATTATTTTAACAATTGTTCAAAAAAAGAGTTTCGTCCGATTATGTAAAAAGAAACCTAAAATACAATTAACTACAATATATATTATTACAATATGTATTTATCATATTTGGTATTGTTGGGATTTTAATTTCAGTATATTTATTGTTTGGATTATAATTTTAGATTTGTAATTAGTTTTATATATTTTTTTTATAAATGTCACGATTTTAATATTTATATAAAATTTATCATATCAAACGGATCAACGAATCGTGTTCGTGTCCAAACAGGTTGAAACATGTCGTGGCATGTCGTGTTAACATAAACGGGTTGTGTCGTGTTGTATTAATCTATTTTTTAGGATTTACTAATAGGTCATAACGGGTCGTGTCGTGTCAACTTGTTATATTAATGGTTCATGTTAAGTTTGAGATTTTGACATGAACATGAATATGATTTGTTGACACGATTTGCCACCCCTATTTAAGTATAATATATATTAAGACCTATTATTGTTTGATATGATAAATTTTATACATGTTATTGTTTGATATGATACCATTAAGTATAATATACATGTCTTGACACAACACGAACATGACTTGTCAACACGATTTGCCACCCCTATCTAAAACTCTCAATTTGTCTATAGGATCGTTGAGTTAGACCATCCTTCTCTCATTGTTCAATAATTTTATTAAAATCCCTTATACACAACACCGACATAGGAGTATTTAGTCTAAAGTTTCAGAGTATTTGGTCCAAGGAGTCTGAGCAAATGCCAGCTCTCTTCTCTTCTTGCAACTATAGGATTACGATATAACCTATTAAAAACCAGATATAGTTATCTATATTAAATGTTATCTATAGGGTAATATGTCACTAAGGGAAAGAATTAAGTTTGGCTTTTAACTCTTTCTTCCCCATGAAAGCAATGCCACCGCTTCATCCTTTACTGTCAACCACAAAACTATATTCAAAAGCCAGTTGATTCTAAATCTTCTCTACATTCCCTCTATTTCATTTGGGCTCTATTAGAAAGACCAAAACTGGGCGCTTATCTATCACCAGATGGTGAAACTCTTGAATTGGCTAAGGGTTCCCAAACCCTTGGTAATTCCAGCTTAAGTTCATTTATGCTGCCAAGTTGCAAAGCAGCTTCTGCCAATTTATCCTATTGTTGAGCCCCTGCAGAAGGGTCATTTTTGGATGTTTTTTATCAATTAGCTATTGAGTGCCTCATTCTCAGATTCAAAAACTCCCATCTTCTTAGTAAGTGTTGTTTTATCTAATAACATGGAGAAATCTGAACCAAATTTTCTGATTATATATCCTTTTCTTACTCTCCTCTTCCAGATGGAGATATTTTTTATTGTCCTATGATATTTTTAAGACTAAGAGGGAAGGTGACAAGAGTACATACATTGCAACCATCTTGCGGGGGGTTATGTATTTGCTTTAAATGAAAGATATGAGTGTTATTTATTGAATCTTCATCCACAAGTACCATCTTATCGAGAGAGACTATATTCTTAGATTCTCGTACATTTTGCTAAGCTTCCTTTTTTAGGACATTTAGAGTCAAGATAGTAACTAAATTCCTTAATGGGCTAGTCTCATTTTCCAGTATTAATGTTTGATTTGAAAGCCCTACCCATTATGAGATTTTGTTGACTTGATCCCATCCATCCTCCCATAATTTCCTCCATTAGTAAGATTGCCATATGGATTCTGTGACTATTTCCTTTTCTTGAGATTGTTAAGACATTTGCACTCATCTCTGTAACTATTGCCTTTTGAGTCTACGTTGGATCACACCTTGTTGTAACTCCTTTGTCATTATCCTTTATTATGTTCCTACCCTGAAGCACCTCCATATTTTCTATGACCATCGACCTGGGATTTGAAGTACTTGAATGAAGGTAAGGGACATATTGATCCTCCATGTTCTCTGCTAGTCGTCTACCAATCCCCAACTTCGGGCATCACCTGTCTTTATGTTTGATAGCTCGACAATAGGAAAAAAAAAAGTTGGGAAAGCATTCATATTTGAAAGGGAGCCAGAATTGCTTTTCAACTAATGTCAATAGCCAACCTCTCACAAGTGAGTTTGTGATATCAACCATCTTTTCACAACCCAAACCACGACCAAATTCATTCAAATTTATTAGGAATTTATCAAATGTTCAAGGTCTCCCCTAGATGACTATTTCCTTTTCTCTTTTCTTCTAAAACTTGAGTAAATAACAATTTCATCCTACTTCCTGCTACGAGACATATCTTTTCTTTTTTCTTTAGACTCTTTCTTCAGACTCCTGGAGAACTTCATTTGGAATCATGATCTCAACGCTAGCACTTTTTAATAAATGATGCCATTTCCGACTTGTGAAATGAAGTTCAATCTCTATTCATTAACAGCACTAAGATGTATAACTAGATCATATGTGGGTTGAGAGATCTTCAATCTGGAAAATCCTTCGTAAAAACAAATTTACAAATTGATATCTTAATGTGATGCATCATGTCTACTTTACAATAAAAATAAATTTATAATTCAATATTTTCTATCAAGACACATTAGGTTATAAATTTATTCTTATAAAATCTCATTATAGTTCAAACAGTTTTTATAAATTTTTGTGCTAAATGAAACATACGCCGGTCTTACTTCCATAGAAGACTTGCAATAACCCAAAAGGGGCAAAACTGACACTAACCTTGTCCCTTAGTAAAAAAATTCATTTATTCATGTTATGGATTAGTATTCTTGAATGCCTCCCAAGACAAAGCGACTTTCAGCAACCATTATCTTGTTATTGTACAGTTTTTACTATTTATGTTGAAACATCAAGATAAACGAACTTTTGGCACCCATTATCATGTTGCTGCACATCTCTTCTTATTTTTGTTAGGTATAATTATCGAATACATTATTAGGATGCCTATAAAAAGAAGATTGTTAAAAGAGGAAGGGGCGTTCATAAAGGAAAATGCTATATTGCCCGATAGATATGGCATGCCACGTCGCTAGTAATTTATATTAAAAAAAGAAACACGAAATGGAATCTGGGCTCTGATTTTCTCCTTATTTAAAACACTAAATTTACAAAACTTGGAATCAATCGTAGTAGCTCGCTTCCCTTCAAGAGTATGAGCTTTTGAGAACATTGAACTAGATGTCATTTCCTAAGCTGGGGTATCGAGGCTTTTTGTGAAGGAAAAGAATGAACAATGAATAGTGAGTGATTGTATGAATAAATGAGTATAAAGTAAGGAAAATAAGATTTATGTTCTAAGGTCTCAAAATTAAGAAAGCAGGTAAGAAAAGCTTAAAGAATACATATAGTCAATCATAGAGGTTTAAAGAGAGTTGAGAGAGAGACTTGTAATGGTGATATGTTCAAAGAGATGTCAACTTCTTATCCTTTTATAAGTAGGAGTGGAGGGGACTACGGTGGGGTATTGCCAGTTGGGGTAGAAACCTTTCCCAAATTCTTGTAGAATTTTTATTATATGTAACGTTTGGAATCACATAAGGTTATGTGAGTGATGGAAGGAGGGAGATGGAGGTTAGGGTTATCTAGATTGGGGGTATTGGGTTCTTAGTCTGTTTTCATTTTTTTAATTGTATAAAAAACAGCTATTAGGCACTGATATCGATCACTGTAGTAGGACCCATTCAGAAATCCTAATTGGTATTAATAGATTAAAGTATTAATTTATGTTCGATTTATGTAAATTTTATTTAATTTTGATGGATTTAATTTTTTATTTTTAAAAATGGTTCTGATTAAAGTTTAGCAAACCCCCTTTTTATTATATTAAAATAAGTTAGAAAAATTTTGAGAGGTGAATGTTATTAGTAGAATTCTCAACGGCTTAGATATTATACAAAAAATGTAAATTATTTTAACAATTGTTCAAAAAAAAGAGTTTCTTCCGATTTTGTAAAGAGAAACCTAAAATACAATTAACTACAATAACACGTTACATTGTTATTTTTTTAACCATGCTATAGTGGCATTTTACATCAATGTTTAAGAAGCCAAGTGTGTGAAAAAACTCTTAATGCACTCATTTTGTTTTCTTTTTCTGATTTTTATTTTTTTTATTTAAAATATTCTTATCATTTTAAAGTGTACATACACGCAGTACAATCGCATTAATAAAGAATATTAAAAATAAAGAAAGGTGTAAAGATATTGCAACGTGTTAGATAAAATAAATAAGTATATATATAATTTTTTAATATTTTGGTACTATAAATTTTTATATTTATTTTGATTTTATTTTCAATTTTTGTTTGGCTTATGAATCTTTATTTTGTGTGTATAAGATATAATTATAAAAAAACTCTAAACCCAAGCATACGGAGGGAAGGCCCGCAAATGATATCCTACGTGGAGTGAAACATACTGATTTGGAGTAAATAAAATCGTGTGTTTAGTTGAAGTCGAAATTGTTTAAATCCTTCAACAAAACGGCGTGTTTCACATTTCTACTAAAATTGGTTTCTCTCTCTCTCTCTCCTTCCCTACCCCGCTCTGTGCGACTCTCGTTCCCAACCCTAACCCTAACACGACAGACCCTTTCTCCTATATGCTGGAGGATTTTGCTCGAAATTTGATGCCATCTTAAGTAACTCACTACTCCAATCTCGGATTACTTATTCAATTCTTGTTTATTTTCAGAAAACTCACATCTCATCTTAATCATTATAACTTTTTTAAAATCTCATACAAAATAAAATAAACAATTCAATTTTTTCAAATTTCAATACAAAAATAGTATTAAAATAATATATTTTAATAATATTTTATTCAACTTTTAACTTTAATCTCATCTTATCTTTAAAATCAAACGAGTGCTTCTAGAGGTGCAATCCTAGGTCATTAATCATACAAATGTAGCTTTGCTCCAGCTTCCATATTACTGATTTTTAGTATTCGGTTTGTAACAGTGGCTTGGTTTTTAAATTATCCTCAGTTGATAGTAACTTGCAGTTTTATGAAGTTTCTTGAATTTCTCGAATTTTTATAGTTATTTATTAATTTTTGGGGTTTTTTGAATGTTTGTTCTACTTGATCTTGATTTATTTTCTCGTCATTCTTGGAGGTGTTTCTAGTTTTCGATGTTGAAGTTTCTCCCTATATGATAGCTTCGAAATGTTTGGAATCTCGGTAGATCTGTGGATTCTACTTTGGATTCAACATGTTCACCTCAAGAATTGACTTATCTACTTAAATTCTCAGTGGGGCATGTACGGAGACTTCAAGATGCTGAATATTTAAGAAGATGTTCACCTCAAGAATTTAATCAGTGTTGGATTTGCAAAATTTGTTCAAAACTCAAATCTTGACTATCGGTTGCCATCCTCTTATATTTTGTAGTTTCTTGTGATGTTATGGTTGAGAAGACAAATAAGTTTTGGAATCAGGGAGGAAAGATGCTATGCCGAGAGCTCTACGATGCCAAGGACGAGAACTGAGAAGATATTTATGAGATCTGAGAGAGAGGATGCTCGAGATCTGACGCTGCGTTTTCTTCTTCTTCAGATGAAGCCCAAATAAACAAAATGGTGTCTTCTTGCCGTTGCGTTTTCTTCTTCTTTGAAGCTTGAATGAACGGAAGGTTGAAAAAGTCTATTTGCAGGCGTGGATTATTCTTCTCCCCGCTGTGTTGTTTTTTTTTTTTTTTTTTTAAATATAATTGCTGATGTGTCAATGATGTTCGCATACAGGTATAAATTTATATCGCAGTATTGTAATTATATACAATAATGTCAAATCGTGTTAACGAATTATATTTGTGTCGTATCAAAATATATATATTATATTATATAACTTAATCCTAACCCGACCCATTAAGTATATCGTATTAAAATTTCAAATCCTAATACGACTCATTAACATAATGGATCGTGTTGTGTCAACTGTTTTGACCCATTAGTGAATATTACTAAATAAGTTAACACGATATAATACGATCTGTTTTAAACTGTTTATGTAAATGAGTTGAATAGATCCGAAATTAACTAGTTTGATCTGATTAAATTTAGTATAATTTTATATAAATTTTAAAATCACAATATTTATAAAAATTATAAAACTAATTACAAGTCTAAAATTATAATCAAAATAATAAAAATATCAAAATTAAAATTCTAACAATTTTACTTTTAGGTATAAGGATATAATTGTAACTTTAACTTTCTTAACGTGTCATAACGGGTTATAAAATGTCATAACGAGTTGACTCATTATCGACCCATTAAACAATCGTGTTTTAACAGATCAATCCGTTTTGACCCAAACTCGTTAAGACTAAACTCTAACCCGTTATTATTATGTCGTGTTCGTATTGAATTAACGGATCGTGTAATATATTGTCATCCTTAATTATATGATATTATATATAAAAAAATATTATAAATTTATTGATAATTAAAGAAAATATTTAAAATAAATAAAAATATTAAAAAATAATATTTGAATGATATAGAAATAAAAGAAATAAGTTGATAACGATAGATTGTAAAAGTCATTTAATAAAATAAAAAAAATGAATTTCATAATGTATTTGATAAGAGCAATGCTACACAACTGCCTAACTTTCATATACTATAATTTTTTAAATTTTTTTTATTTTTTAAAAAGATTTAAGTTTATTCTTCTTAAATTATTTTAATTTTTTATTTTTTATTTATATATTAAATATTTGATAAAAATAATAAAAATTAAAATAAATATAATATGTGAAGATTGTGTGAATAGTAAAAAATTGTGTAAGAATTTTTATTTGATAAGACACAAAAATTATTAGGAATGCCTTTTTTAAAAGAAGTGAACGATACGCACCAATGGGGGAGACAGACCTTTTCCCTTCAAGCTCTTGCTCCGGAAGGACCGGAACCCGCGTTTGATTTGGAGCTCCTACTCCTCACGGACCTCACCGATCCAAACAGTTTTGCGTGCCGTTTGATTTCATTTAGGACAGTTGAACAAACAGAAGTAAAGCCGTTGATTGATTTATCCCTCAGATCTTGTTTAATGTCTGATGCTACTGAATGCTGAACTCCACCATCAGTTTTGAGCAAGACCCGCTTTTATATTTGCTTGAGCTTAAACTTGCATTCGAAGAGACTTCTTGTTTTTGGCGATTTTTGTAGCCTAATCTTGCTTCCATACACACCCACTCGAGGATTAAGATTTCCAGTCAGATCCGTTGGTGCTTTCCAGTGTTTTTCTTGTTGAGCATCGCGAGTAATTGTACTGGTTCTCATAGGAGATGTTCTGTTATAGATTATGGAATTGCGGCTTAGATCTTTGCCTATTTCTCATCTAATATGGATTTCAGATTGAAATCCGGGGTATCCATATCGAGAGACTCTTGCTTTTCACGGTGTTTGGGTTTGTTTCGTTCGACTTGGATTGGTGAATACGCGAAGAAGTAAATTGGTGGGTCTTTGTTTGAAGGTGAGTTCGGTATAAAGTTTCGGGGGGAAAACATGTTTTGGAGGGACCGTGAGAGGGACAACAAAGAACAAAACGGTGGACCGCCTTGTGGGCAGGTTCGGGTACTTGTTGTTGGCGATTCAGGTGCTTGTTATTTTTTCATTATAAATCTGTTATCTGTTCTGTAACGCCATGCTGGTTCTTGCAATTTTTAATGGTTCTGGTATTTATTTGCTTTGTTCATGCTCCTGGTTATGCGATGGGATGTTGGATGTATACTGATTTCCTTATGCGTTAACCCGATATAGGGAATATGGCTACTGATACTTAAATTCTGTTTCAAATATTAGGACAAAAAGGTGACGGCGTGCTTTTTTTTCTGTGCCCGCTTATTTGGTTTATTTTAATTGATGAGCTTTGGAACAAGAAGTGCGCAACTTGAATTGATATTAAACTTTAATCACCTTCTCTAAGAAATGGCATAATATGTCATGATTTTCTTACTGCAAACCATAACTGTATGTGGCTGCCGTTTCAATCATAAAATTTGATGGGAGGTTTCTGTGCCTCTGAATTTTTTTTCCCATATCGGTAAGTTAAAGAGCATTCGGTGGGTCTTGAACTTTCAATTTCACTCACTGTCTATTCTCACAGGGATGCGGTGTCATTTGAACTAGAGCTCATTGGCATTGATATGATAGATATCTTTTTTTTTTTGATAAGTAAACAGTAGTATTAATAATAATAGGCATAGCCCAAGTACACAAGATGGTATACAAGAGGTAAGACCTATCTAGGTAGCTACAGTAGTCACTAGAAACTCATGTACATTTAGGCCATTAAAGTCTATAGCTAGCGACCACAGAAATAAAGTGCTGAAAAAAAAGATACAAAGCTCCTCCGTTGTCCTCTCCTTGTCTTCAAAAGTTCGTTCATTTCGCTCTTGTCAAATGCACCACATAATGCAGATAGGTACCATCTTCCACACAGCTTTGATATGTAGATCTCCCCCCGGCATCGCCCAACTGGCTAGTAATTCAACTACTGACTTCGGCATCACCCAGTTTAACCCTACACGACGGAATACTTCACACCACACGGCACTAGCTGTCTCACAATGTAGCAGGAGATGATTCACTGACTCACCAGCTCTCTTACACATACAACACCAATCAGTAATGATTACCCGTCGCTTCCGCAGATTATCGGTAGTCAGAATCTTACCCGGGCTGCTGTCCAAATGAAGAACAGTGATTTGGGCGGTGCTCTATTCCTCCACAATCTTCTCCATGGAAACGGAGCATTCGGTATAGCTGTAAGGGCCTTATAATAAGAGCGAACCGAGAAAATACCCTTTCCCGTATATTTCCACCACAGCTTATCTTCATGCAAACCATTCGGCTTCATAGAGTACACTAGGTTGAAAAAATCTGTAAAACTGTTTACTTCCCAATCATGTGCTGCTCTATAAAAAGTGACGTTCCAGTGAACATGGTCCCCTGAGCGAACCAAAAGGTCCGCGACCGAAGCTTCTTGGTCACAAGCCACTTGATATACACAAGGAAAAGCGTCCTTCAATGCCTCCTCCCCACACCAAATGTCCCTCCAAAAACTTACACGTGTGCCTTCCCCCACCAAAAGTTTAGTATGGTTGGCAAACAGATTCCATCCCCTTCTTATTTGCTTCCAAATCCCCACTCCATACGATCCATTCCCCTCTCTAGTACACCATCCCCTCCATAGGCTGCCATATTTACTGTGAACTACTACTTTCCATAAAGCTTCCGGCTCCATATTATATCTCCAAAACCATTTTCCTAGAAGAGCCCGATTGAATTTTCTCAAGTTCTTTATCCCCAATCCTCCTGAAGAAATTGGTCTGCAAACCATGTCCCATTTGATTAGGTGAAACTTGAATTCATCCCCCAAACCACTCCAAAGGAAATCGCGATACAGTTTTTCAATCCTTGCCGCCACCGAAGCTGGAATTGTAAACAAAGACAGAAAATAAGTGGGTAAGTTTGAAAGAGTACTCTTTATCAAGGTCACCCGGCCTCCTTTCGACAAGTACAGTCTCTTCCATCCAGCCAATCTTCTCTCTATTTTCTCAATAACTGTATCCCATATAGCTATGGCTCGTGAAGCCGCCCCCAACGGTAAACCCAAATATGTCATAGGAAGAGTGGCTACCTTACACCCCAACGTGTTAGCCAACTGTCGAGATCTACTCACATTCCCAACTGGTACTAATTCTGATTTATCAAAATTTACTCTCAAACCTGATGCTGCTTCAAAGCATAACAGCAACGCTTTCAGAGTTCTAAGTTGTTCTTGATCAGCCTCACAGAAAATTAAAGTATCATCAGCAAAAAGTAAATGAGAGATTGAGATAATGCCCCTATTCAGATCACCCACAGAAAAACCAGCCAACAAACCATTATTAACTAGAGCCATTAACATCCTACTCAGGGCTTCCATGATTATAACAAAGAGGAGTGGGGATAGCGGATCCCCTTGTCTTAGACCTCTCGAGCTGTTAAAAAAACCTTCTGGACTGCCATTAATCAAAATTGAGAATCTTGCTGTTGAAATGCACCATCTAATCCACCTACACCATTTTTCCCCAAATCCACACCTCCTCAATAGATAGATAAGAAAGTCCCAATTTACATGATCATATGCCTTTTCCATGTCTAATTTACAAATAATCCCTGCCATACCGGATTTTAATCTACTATCCAAGCATTCATTGGCTATTAAAACCGAATCCAAAATTTGACGACCCCTAACAAAGGCATTTTGTGGCTTTGAGATTATCTTACCAATGGACTCTCCCAACCTGTTTGCTAATACCTTTGAAATAATTTTATAGACCCCGTTAATGAGGCTAACGGGCCTATAATCCTTCACTTCCACAGCCTCGGTCTTCTTCGGAATTAATGCAATAAAAGTCGTATTCAAACTTTTCTGAAATTTCCCAGACGAGAATAATTCCTGGAAGACATTCAACAAATCCTCTTTTATCACCTCCCAACAAGTGTAGAAGAACCCCATCGAAAAACCGTCTGGTCCTGGCACTTTGTCTTTCCCCATTCGTCTGATCACTTCGTATATCTCCTCTTCCTCAAACGCTCTTTCCAACCTTGCTGCTGTCTGCGGCTCAATGGAATCAAAAACAAGACCATCCACTCTAGGCCTCCATCCCTCCCTTTCTGTAAATAATTGTTCATAGAAATTCAGCACGTGTTCCCGTATCACAGGGGCCTCAGTACACTCTCTACCATTTATATTCAGCATCGCAATGGTATTATTCCTCCTATGAGAGTTTGCCACTCTATGGAAAAATTTCGTACTTCTATCCCCTTCTTTCAACCACAAAGCTCTTGATTTTTGTCGCCAAGAGATCTCTTCACAAGATAATACCCTTTCCAGCTCTGAAGTCACTTCTGCCTTTCTTGATCTTTCCTCTACGGTGAGAGCTCGACCTTCATTGATCCTATCAAGAACCTGCAATTCTCCCATCATGACTTTCTTTTGCTCCCCTAGATCCCCAAAAGATTGGGAATTCCACAGTTTTAGATCTTCCTTTAAAGCCTTTAGTTTGCCTGCAAGTATATGAGAGGGAGTGCCATTAAACTGATACGAGGACCACCAGCTCCTTACCCTATCCACAAAACCCTCACTTTTAAGCCACATGTTTTCAAACTTGAAGTACCTACGCCCACTTTGAATGCCTCCGCCATCCAGTAGAATTGGAAAGTGATCTGAGCATAGACGCGGCAATCTTCTTTGACAAACCTCTGGATACTGACATTCCCATTCTGGCGATATTAAGAATCTATCCAACCGTGACCATGTCTGACTATTGGACCAAGTAAATGGGCCACCGATAAGTGGTAAATCCACCAAATTCAACTCAAAGATGCAATCAGAAAACTCTGTCATGGCTGGACGTATACGACTATCCCCTGATCTTTCACTTGGGAACCTTGTGATGTTAAAGTCCCCTCCTATGCACCACGGGAGATCCCACCAGCTGTGTACCCCCGCAATTTCTTCCCAAAGTTGATGTCTGATGGTATCAACATTCGGTCCATAAATTCCTGCAAAAGCCCACAAAAAGTTATCTTCCACCATCTTAAGAGAGACGGCCACCGTATATTCCCATATGAACTCCTCCCTCTTCATCATCACCCTTTTGTCCCACATCACAAGAATACCCCCCGAAGCCCCATTCGAAGCCAAATAAACCCAGTCCACGTATGGGCAATGCCATACACTTCTCACTATTTTTCTGGTTACCAGTTTCAACTTGGTCTCTTGTAGACATACAATATCCACCCGCCATTCTCGTAGCAAGTTTTTTATGCGAGAGCACTTATTATTCTCATTTAGCCCCTGAACATTTCACGAAACTATTTTTGGCTTCATAAAGGAACAAACGTACCCTTCCCTTTGACCCTATCACGGCTTGAACTACCCTCGTTCAAGGACCAATCCAATCTCTTAAGCTCCCTTCGTTTCTTGGCTCCTTTATTTTTAGAATGCGAATGGCCCACCTCTATGGCGGTGAGAAGAGCCAAAAACTGTTCTTCATAGCCTACACACTTCATACCCACTATCTGTTGAATGTCTTTAACCTTGTTGAATACCCAATCCGACATCTCACACTCATTTGGTAGAAGACAGTCTAAAGGAAATGGACTCTTGTCCCCCTGCCCTTCACACTGATTATGGCCTTCCCATTCCACCATTGTGTTCATTATCTCCACTCCCTCTGAGGTGGTTTCAGATGAAGTACCAGGAATCTCCCTTAAGGTCATCGGCTGATTTAATTCTTGAGAGTCAGGAACCATTATTATTTCATCACTTTGAGCCGTAGGATCCTCCCTTAGGATCTCCGAACTGTTCTGTCCCCCAACAGCAAGTGGTAAAGCTCTCGGGATATGCTGTATTTCGATTTCCTCCAAGTTCTCTTCATCCCGTTCGAATCCGTGTTCTAGGAGAAGGTCCAGGTGTTCTCCCTCTGAGCCATGCAACTCCGTTTGAGCGAAATACTCCACCATACTACCTATCGGTAAGTTCTGTGCGTAAATATCTGGGAAAAGAACCGTCGGAGGCTGAATCTCGTCTTTTTCCTCCACACGATGCGGTAAAATCTGCTCCACCCTTCTCGCCGGCGATGGCTGTGATGCCGGCAAAACTTTCGCCATCGTTATCTGTTCGGCCTGAGTTTGGGTCGACGTAGACTTCTGTTCTGCCGATGTATATGGGTCGGGTCTCGGGTTTCGAATCCTCCAGGTTTTTTGAGGTATCGGATCGTGAGATGAGGCCGGGTCATACGGCTTCCTAAGCGGGCCTTTACCCGTGGGCCCCTTTCTGCCCAGATGAAAAGGCCTCGTGGCCCTAGCTTTCTCCCCCTCCAGGCCCAGATCCGGCCCAAAATAAGCCTGCCCCATTTCTTTCTTTAATAAGCACTCTATTTTCCTATGTAAGTCTAAAATCTGCGTTTTTGCTTCCCACAACAACTTCAACGTTTCCCCATCAGACACGCCACCTAGCTGTCTGCTACTACTCTGCCCCTGGACCAGGCACGTCTCTCTGTCAGGGACATGACCCAACGCCATACCTTCTTCATTTTCAGTACGCTGCTCCTTCGGCTGCTCCACCATCAGTGCCTCCTTGTAGGACAAAGGCTGTGACTGCACCAACCACTGCTTGCCTATCGTCTTCTTCCTACTGTCCTCAGTTTGCACTTTTCTCCTTTCATCAACAAAATCCCACAGCACCTCCCCCATCTTAATCCACCCACTTCCCTCTTCCTCTGGTATGAATATGAAGTTCCTCCTCCCACCAACTCCATACTCTACCACTGCCAGATAACGACCTCTCGAATTTGAACACCGTTGAGCAATGAAACGACTGCTGCCTTCCCTTTTTGAGGTATAAAATTCCTTTTGTTCTTCCTTTGAACAGACCGCCATGGCCTTTGCCAACCACTGCACCGCTAATGGACCCAGAGCTATCTTGCTGGAGCAGTTTCAATAACAGAATTGAAAGTTGAAATGGTCTGAATGTAGAGATTGATTCTTTTGGGCTTTTGTATGTGTATGAAGTTATGAACACATATGTTGGTTTATGGAACTAAGTTGTAGTAGACAGTGCTCATCTCTGTGTTAATTTTATGTAATTGTGATCTAAATGAGAGTTTTCCCATGGGGCTTTAGGTGATCTTGGATGTTTTTTTACAAGTAATACAAATTTCAGTAAAAGAGGCAAAAGCTGAAATCAAAGTATACAGTAAGTATACAGGAGAGACACCTATCCGGAAAGAGAGAGATACAGGAAAATATGAAAATTAAGCCCATTATGAGAAGTTGTTCAAGGAAGATTATTCGTGGAGACCTAAGTTAGATGGATTACCTTTTGATGCAATTGATTCAGATAGTGCAGCATGGATGGAGAGAGTTTTTGAAGAAGAAGAAGTATTAGATGTTGTTAAAGGAATGGCTAAAGACAAGGCTCCAGGCCTGGATGGATTTTCTATGGCTTTCTTCCAAGCTTGTTGGAACATTGTGAAGGATGACATTATGAAGGTATTTCTGGAATTTCATACTTTTATGAAGTTTGAGAAAAGTATCAATGCCACTTTTATAGCCTTGGTCCCTAAAATGGTGGGGGCAGTATCTATGCGGGATTTTAGGCCTATTAGTTTGGTTAACGGGGTCTACAAGATTATTTCTAAGGTGCTGGCCAATCGGATGAGTGTTATTGTGGGAAGAATTATATTGAAGTCACAAAATGCTTTTTTGAGAGGTAGACAAATTTTAGATTCTGTGTTAACAGCAAATGAATGTCTGAATCACAGAATTAAAATGGGCGATCTGGAGTTTTGGTTAAATTGGATATGGAAAAAGGCTTTTGATCATGTTTGTTGGGAGTTTTTATTGTATCTTCTTGGCCGTTATGGTTTCGGTGAGAGATGGTGCATGTGGATTAAGCATTGTATTTCTACACCAAAATTCTCCATTTTGGTGAATGGTAATCCAGTTGGTTTCTTTAATAGTTCTTGTGGTTTGAGGCAAGGCGATCCGATATCCCCTTTTCTCTTTATTCTTGTCATGGATGCCTTGAGTAGAATGATTGAAGCAGCAGTGGGAGGTAGCTTTTTGTCGGGTTTTGAAAGTGGGCTGTGACCTTGGTATAGTGTGATTGTTTCTGACATTCTTTTTGCTGACGGCACATTAATTTTCAGTGAAACCAATCAAGAACATCTTCGGTCTTTAAGAGCTCTTTTGTTATATTTTGAAGCTGTGTTGGGGCTAAGAATTAACTTAACCAAGTCTGAAATTTTTCCGGTGGGCTCAGTTCCATATATTTCTGATCTGGCTACTATTTTGGGGCGTAAAACATCTTCACTGCCAATGTCATATCTTGGTCTTCCACTAGGTGCAGTGCATAAATCTGTCTCGATTTGGGAAGATGCAATTGAGAAGATCGAGAGAAGATTAGTCAGCTGGGAAAAAAAAAATATTTGTCTAAATGGGGTAGAATCACTTTAATCAAGAGTACGTTGTGCAATCTCCCAACATATTTCCTTTCTCTCTTCCCTTTACTGGCTGGGGTTTCTTCAAAAATTGAAAGGATCTATAGGAATATCTTATGGGGAGGTAATGGGTAGGAAAAGAAATTTCACTTGATAGGTTTGAATAAGATATGTCAACCGATTTTAAATGGTGGTTTGGGTGTGCGTAACTTGAGGCTGTTTAATAAAGCCCTTTGTGGGAAATGGTTATGGAGATACCATTTAGAAAGGGATGCTTTATGGGAAAATGTGATTGATGTTAAATATGGAGGTATGTGGGGCAGTTGGTGTTCAAATGAAGTAAAAGGTGCTTATGGGATGGGTTTGTGAAAGTCTATTCGTATGGGATGGGGGGAGTTTGTTAAACATGTCAAATTTAAGATAGAATTCGTTATTGGCATGACTATTGGTGTGGAGAAATGACTCTCAAGAATGAATTTCCTTCTCATTTTCAGATTGCAAGGCAGCAAGATGCAACTGTGGCTGATTATTTCTCTTTTTTGAACAATTGTATTCAATGGAATGTTGACTTTGTGAGAAATGCAAATGATTGGGAAGCCACTGCTATTTCAGATTTTCTCTGCAGATTATATGGGTTGAAGTTTGTCCAAGGCAGTGTTGACAACTTCTTGTGGATTCCTGAGAGAAATTTCAGATTTTCTGTTCATTCCTTTTATAATGCTCTAATCAGTCATGGTGTAAGTGATTACCCTTGGAAAAGTATTTGGAAATTAAAGTGCCGAATAAGGTAGCCTTTTTCTGCTGGCTCTTGTCTCATGACAAAATTCTGACTACTGAAAATTTAAGAAAACGCGGTCTTTGTATCGTTGATTGGTGTTATATATGTAAGAAAGATGGAGAATCAGTTAATCACTTGTTTCTACACTGTGAGGTGGCTAAACGTTTGTGGAATGTTATTTTTGGAAGGTTGGGTATTTCTTGGGTGATGCGAATGCATGTGGTGAATTTACTAGCTTGTTGGAAGTATGCTGGGCAGTGTTTCCCTATTACTGTAATTTGGAGAATGATTCCTTTGTGTTTGATGTGGTGTCTATGGCTTGAAAGGAGTGGGAGATGTTTTGAAAACAAAGAACATTAGTTGGAAGAAATTAGGGATTTTTTTCTCAAAACTCTTTATATTTGGGCTATGCTTTTGTATCGAATAGTGATGAATTGTTGGAGTTTTTCTAGTTTTTTCCTTTCTTCTTAGATGTTGTATGTAGGTATTTTCTCTTGTATATTTTCTATGTACTTGGGCTATGCTTATTTATGGTAATAAAACTCTCATTAACTATTAAAAAAATAATGAAAATAATAATAAAAAAATAAGCCCATTAAAATCTATGGAAGCTATCTAGAGGAAGAGATTATTGAAAAACAAAGTCTTGTGCTCTTCCATTATCTATTCACAATCCTCAAAACTTCTATCATTCATTTCCCTCCAAATATACCATATGAGGAAAGTAGGAACCATTTTTCACACTGCTGCAATTTGTGGGTTACCGCCTAGCCCTCTCCCAGGTCCACTATACTTCTGGACATGACCCAAGCCAAAACAAACCAGCTGAAAAAATCACTCCATAAAGCACCATTCATCTTGCAATGGAGTTGATGGTGATCCTCTTCTTTCACATGCAACACTAATCAACTCTATCTAGTTTGTCTAACTGGAAGAATTTGGAGGGACTCTTAATTACTGAATGCATTATAACATAATGAGACTCTACTCTAATTAAGCCAGAAAGCTTTAAAAAAATAAAGAACAGAATTCATGTCTTGAATTTCACTGCCATGCTTATTATTTCGTTTATTTTTCTGGAATTCTTCTAGCATAGCAAGCTTCCATGCATGAGGGGTATGCTTTATCGGTATCTATTTCATCTTGGAGGTTTTTTGTCAAATGCTTCTAGGCTCTCCGTCAATATGGAGTATATTAAAATTTGTGATGGCATATCTAGATATCTTGGAGTATAGTGAATGAAGACTCAATCTGCTTTCACGAAATGACTGTTACTTTATTATGTCTGTAAAAGTCTTTAGCCCTAACTTATTTGCTATATCTCTTACACTGTAGATAATTATCTTCAATTCTTAATCGTTTGGTAGGTGTTGGGAAAACATCTCTTGTTCATCTGATTATCAAAGGTTCTTCTGTTGCTCGCCCTCCTCAAACAATTGGGTGTACCGTTGATGTGAAGGTAAAACATGATATTCTTTGATCCTGCAAGGATTTTCAAAGATACTGCTGAAGTTAAGATTGCACCAAGATTGCAGCAAGTAATTACTGTTTCTTTTATCCAGCACACTACTTACGGAAATACTGGTAGTTCTTCAAGTAGCATAAAAGGTGATTCCGAGAGAGATTTCTTTGTCGAACTTTGGGATGTGTCAGGACATGATCGTTACAAAGACTGTCGGTCGCTTTTCTATTCCCAAATTAATGGTGAGTACCAATTTTTTTTTCCTTTCATAAATATATTATTCTCTGGAATGGTAATTGTGTATGTCAAATGACTCAAATCTCAAGAATTAAAAGAAGGGTTCCAAAAGAACAATTGTTATCTATTGTTTATGCTTGTGCACTTAGTAGGGCTGTACGAAAAACCGAGAAACTGGCCGGAACCAATTAGATTGGCTGCCAGAGTTGGGAACCAGCCGAAACCGGCAGAGAACCGGTCAACTAGCGGTAGGATTTGAGCCAAACCGATGTCGGCTGGTTCAGTTCATGGTTCGACCCTAGGAAAAACCACTGAACCGGCCGACATCAGCTTATCTATATATTTTTTCAAATGTACTTATATGAAACATCGTTTTTGAGACGCAGTGTGTAAAAAATACATGTATTAGCACCACCAAAGGGTGCTGTTCTGATTTAGGGTATATATATCCTCTTGAAGTCTTCGTTGTTTGCCTCTTCGTCGTTGTCAAGTTTCCATCTCTCTCTCTCTCTCAAGCGGCGCAGCCATGGCCCATTGCCACTGCCAACCTCTCCCTTCCAGCGACAGCTAACCTCTCCAGCAACGGCACAGTGGCACCATCACAGATTCACAAATCTCTCTCTCTCTCTCTCTCTCTCTCTCTCTCTCTCTCTCTCTCTCTCTCTCTCTCTCTCTCTCCCCGCTTCCAGCGGAACCATCACAAATCCACATCGTGATAGATTGTATAATGTATTTGTAATTTTGTCCTTTGTGATTTGTTACATCAAATTTTACTTCTATTTTTTTTTGGATTGTGTTTGGAAAGCCTTGGTTTATGGATTGTGAAATGTGAATAGTGATGGGAAACCGATTCCCAAACCGCAAAACTGATCGATGCTGACCGATTGAACTCCAGCCGGTTCCCTTCCTCCTTGTGATCGGTTTCAGTTGAGAAAGATGTAGATTTTAGGTGTTGGTGCAGTTTTGGTTTTGGACCAAAACCGCACTGAAGGCATCGTTTTTCAGCCTAGCACTTAGACAGCACATTTTTGCTCATTAAAATAGCTATCTCATATATATATATATAAAGAAAGAACGCTTAGGTTGAATTTAAAGAAGATTAAAAAAGCCTCTAAAAGAAAAGTAATCTCAATATGTAATTTTCATGCAAGTTAAACCTAGTGGTGATCTCTTATAGTGATCCCATACTGGATTTTCTGGCAATGAAAAACAAGAATGGGAACCATGAGTGAGTTGGAATTGTCCCCTAAATTTCCAATGCATGGGCGGCATCCAAGGTCAAACTAATTAATAGTTTCTCAGGAGGCTAAGTTTTGCCGCATAGAAGAAAATGCTATAAAAGTAATATAAATAGTAATTATTGTACCAATAAAAAAGTAGTAATTATCGTGTAATTCAAAGATGACGAATAAAATTTTTTACAGGGAGTGTTTTGGAGCTATCTATACAATTCTTGTTGTCTCACATGTATCTTCTCATAAGTAGGCTTGCTACCCGCCCTATGAGGGCAGGCAACCAATCTGGGCAGGGGTCCCCTTTTCCCACTAGTCTCTCATCCCCATCCCACATATGCAAGTGGCCCTGTCTGGCTGCCGGGTGGGCGGATTCTCAAGCTTACCATCCGGTTGGCGGGCGTGGGTTCCAAGCATACTCACTGCCACAGCATGGCAGTGGGTCATGGAGAATTTAAAAAATAAAAAATAAATAAAAAAATTAAAAGAAAAAAGGGGAGAAGAAGAAGAAGGGGAGAAAGAGATGGAGACGAAGAGGGGAAGAATAAAAGAAGAAGAGAAGAGGCGGCTGAAGAAGAAAAAGAGTAAAGTTTTATTTGCTTTATATACTGCTACCAGGTGGGTGGGTATCCTACCTGCCCCCCACTCGGTTTTTTTTTTTTTTTTTCCCCTTGTATAGCTGTCCGTCCATCTGCCTGTTAATACCGGGCGGATTGGCCACCCGGTACTAGGTGTGTGCAGATGGATGGGCTGGGTAGGCCAGATATGGTGGCCCGCCCAGCTGGCCTACTCTTAAGTGGTATCTTTGTATGCTATTTTTCTGCTATAGTGCTACACTCACCATACAAACATTTGTTTCCTAATTTTTATTTCCAACTAAAACTAATGGTGCCTCAGTGTGTGTCATAAACAGGGCTATTCTATATGGTCTCTACTTACGAGCCTCGGTTGAAAATTGAGTGCAGGCATTATTTTTGTTCATGATCTCTCCCAGAGAAGAACGAAAACAAGCTTGCAGAAATGGGCAGCTGAGATTGCTGCAAATGGGACATTTTCAGCTCCCCTAGGATCTGGAGGTCCATTTGGCTTACCTGTACCATATATTGTTATCGGTAATAAAGCTGATATTGCTGCAAAGGAGGGTACAAAAGGAAGCAGTGGCAATCTTGTTGACGTTGCTCGTCAGTGGGTTGAGAAGCAGGGTTTACTTCCATCCAGTGAGGACCTTCCACTGATGGAAAGTTTTCCCGGCAATGGAAGCCTTCTTGCAGTAAGAATTTGGACTTAACCTTTCAATTGGATCATTGTTGGTTTGTTGTATAAGAAGTCTCTCCTGCACTCACTGACACAAAAAAGACAAAAAAAAAAAAAAAAAATAGTTATGTCATTGCAGAAATGCCCCATGGAAAATGAATTGCTTAGTTGTGACTTAAATAGCATATGAATGAATCTGTGTTGTTCTTGCTATTCAACCCACTCGTGTTCAATCGCTATTAAAAGACAATTAAATGGTTAATTTTCATGTGTTTGTTTTATGGTCTGTTCCCTGTTTCCGATGTCTGACACCTTGAATCTACTATATTTAGGATTCATTTACCTCTCGCTCGAGTGTTTCGCTTTTGCATGCATTTTAGTAACTGAAATCAATTGCAAAATGGGAAAATTAAATACAGCGAAGCAGAGAGAGGAGCTTTCTGTGTTTCAGAAACTTGTTTGTGTTGGATCTCTGTTGTAGAATTTTGGTGAGTTGACTAGACACCGTACTTAATGGAATGGGATGCTTCTGCAGTTTGTTCATCAGGAGACTTTCATAATCAACCTGGGAGGTTTCTTGCTTTTCTTGCTGGCTAATGCCATCTTAGTGGTTTCTAAATGGGCCACATAAGTGAAGTCATGAAAAATATTTATGAGCTCAGATGTGGGTTTTAAGTACTTGTGGAGAAATTTGCCCTTCCAGAAGAGACTCAAGCCTTTCAAATTACTTTTCCTGTTTTGTGAAAATTTGACTAGGATTTTATGTTTCTTGAAGACTTTTAGGGTCTTCACTTGCAGAGGAACTGTTATTTTTTATAGGTTAATATTTTTGCTGGGTATCAAGTCTATCGACAGCTTCTGCGGGCTGAAACTTTAATACTTCCTGTATGTTGATCTCTTTCAGCAGTTAATGAACATATTCTCATTTCCAGCTCTTCCTCCTGTTCATCGACTCAATTTTCTATTTGGAAAATACTATCTGTACTTACAAATTTACAATTTTACCCATACTTGCTGATGCATCAATTACTGAAAGTGGTGAACATTTTAACATTCAAAATTTGAAATTCAAATTAAAAAAGAAAACACTGATAAAAGGGGACTGTCACTCAGTACGTATAAAATTGTGCGTACATGTAGCCCCACTCTTTCTATTTTTAGTAATGTCCCTACCAATTTAGTAAGAGATTTTTACACATGGCTATACATATATTGGAAATTTTGAGAGACCTGCTCATTATAGCCCATGAAAAATATCACGTTCCTGGGCTCACTGTACTTTTACATGATCTGCATGTCTCCAGGTTTTGTTTTCCTGTTCCAGGAATTGCTTTTTGTAATTTTTTTAATGCATAATATCATTTTGAGGATTTTACCAGATGATGCCATGCAAATATATTGTTTTTGTTTTTTCTTTCTTTACTGATAGAAAAAAATATATATTGTTTTTGTTTTGAGTTAATTTATATTTTCATCTTACAATTTAGGAAGACTTGTGGGATAAAGTTTTAAAAAAAAGTCCATTTCTGCACGTAGTACACTTAGTTGGGCCAAATTTTGAAAGAATACGACCACTTGGTTGGGTTCTATTCTGAGAACAAACTTTGCAGATTTGGTATTGGTTAAGATATAATAGTCAGTTAATTCTGTAAACCTTTGCATCAAGGGAAGGGATAGGATATGCTAAAACTTAAATAGTAGTATTTGATGCAATTATAATTATCCATATTGGGAATGGATGTTAAATAGAATAGCCGTTGACTTATATTATATCTTTTGTGATGGTATTTGTATGTCATGTTGGATGTTTTGGGCATATGCAGGCTGCTAAAGAAGCGAGATATGACAAGGAAGCTGTGGTGAAATTTTTTCGTACGGTCTGTATTCTTGTTCTTTTTGTATTTTTCCTGCCCCCAAGTTCATTTTTCCTTTCCCTTCTGTTTGGGACATCATCAACTTTCTTGGAATCCCTTGTTTCAGCTAATCAGAAGAAGATACTTCTCAGATGACCTTAATGCACCAACTCCGTGGTCTATATCTCCTGTTCAGAGAGCCTCACATCGTCTAGATGAAAATTTGAGTGATGAGGAGCAGCCTTTCAAGAATATAGGGTACTTTCTGCTCAACACTCATGATTTCTGGTTTGCTTGTGACCAAATTTTTTAAACAACGGCAATCTTCATTATTGTTATCATCTTGTGGTGACATACTTGCTTAAAAATTAAATTAGGATTTGTTAGATTTGACTCTGATTAATATTTAGGCTCTACATACGAATTTGTTTTGCATTTTATTTTATTGTGTCTGTTTAATTACTAACAAGAGATGGGAGAGGGCAAGATCTCGCTGTGGGTGGCTTTGAATGGTGTTTGCTAGAAATTTCAGTTGTGTTTTGATGACACAATTTGAGGTCGTTTGTCTGTGTGTTAGATAATCTCGTCATGAGTTATCATTGGATGCCTTTCTACTTTTAATTTGTTTTCTTTCACCCCATTTGCAGCTTTGCTGACCACCATCTTTATTGTTTGCAGTTTAATTGGCGACCCTTATAAATATAACGTGCTCCCTCCCCTTCCAGCACAACGCAATCTCACGCCACCTCCCACACTTTATCCCCAGCAGCCAGTTTCGGTTTCTGAAAGTTACAGCCTCCCAAGATTTTCCCTGACTGGCTCTCAAGAGATCAGCCGTAATGCCAGGTCAAAGCGCTCAGATATTAATGTATGATTATCCGTGCATGATCCTAGAAAAAACGCTGATAAAGATATATGATGATAACGGCCTCTGATTACTGAGCTACAAAGATAATTCGTGCTTTATTGTTCTCTTTGCCATGCTTGTTAAATGTTCTGTTGATTCTTTTATATCTACACCCACAGTAATTGGTTTTAGTCTTAACATTAGCTAAATGTGCAATGATTGAGTGTTGAACCTGAAACTGCAGGTTAATTCTTTGTAATCAAGCTCTCCTTATTCTTTTCCTTAGAATTTATGGTTGTATAAAAATCATTTTGTAATGGATGTGCGAAAGGTCACTTTGAATATTAAAACCTACCTGTTGGTTTCTGTGTTCTTTCCTTCTTCTTCTTCCTCCCTTTTTTTTTTTTTTTTGTTGGGGGGTGGGGGGTTGTGTTTTGGTGGTGGGGAGGGGTGGGGTTCTGGATAACCAGATTTAACAATTTATTTCTTTTTTTTTTTTTTTTTTTTTGGGTGTGTTTTGGTGGTGGGGAGAGGTGGGGGGTCTCTGGCGAACAGATGAAACAATTTAACACACAAGAAACCCATAAAAGAAACAGAAGTTGGTGCTATCTTCAGCAGATGGTATTTTCATGAGTGCAAGTGTGGGGATACGACACACATCAGAAGCAAGAACTCCCTTCTGTGTAGCTACCTAGCATGCTGCAATTTTATATAAAGGGCTAGCTTCTGCTTTGCAACTGCCCATACAGTTGGAATAACCACGTAGAGCCTGCTTGGTGATTGTAAATTGTCTTTCGCCAATGAAATATCAATTGTAACTTTTTGCATCGGTTGGTAGTAGAGAATAACAATTAATCTCATCAGTCGTTCCCCCCTCCCCTCCATGAACAAAATAAGATTATCTCAACTTCTATGTTTAGTGTAAAATATAAGGTATTTTGGCCCATGTTTTAAACAAGATATACACTGAAAAAAATAGAAAGTCTCCTATCTGGTTAGGCGCTCTGAAGCCCCAGAGGTGGTGCATGGTGAGTTTTGAGTTGGCAAGTTAGGTTCAAAGCCCACGACAAGTGTGGTGGTAGTGAAAATGGAAGGCATCGAAGAGAAGTGGAAGCAATTCCGATTGACTAAGGAAGATGACGTGATCCTAGATGTCCCTTCAAGTAGTAGGGAGGAGATCTAGAGGAAGGGAGAGAGGAGCTTGATTGGAAAGGTATATTCAGAACGAGGGGTAGGGCAAGATATCATAGCCAACACTATAGCTAGGATATGGAGGATCAGTAAGCGTGCAAATCCATAAGCTACCATTAGGACATATGACGGAGGATTGGAGCAAGCAAATAGGAAACTCAGTGGGAAAAGTTCTGGAGGTGGACGTTGAAGACGATGGGGTTGGATGGGAAAAGTTCCTGCGAGTTAAAGCGGAGATTCCACTATGTAAAGCGTTGGAAAGAGGTAGATTCATCAACGTTCAGGGGTAGAAGATGTGGATTGATTTCAGATACGAAAAACTGCCAAAAATATGCTTCACTTGTGGCTAGATAGTGCATAGAGAGAAGGGTTGCATGGCTGAGATGGGGGATTGGCAACTAGAGAAAAACAAGAGCATGCAATTTGGCTCCTGGCTCTATGCAGAGAGTAATAACAGAAGAGGTCCCGCATATTCTAAGCCTGACACGGGGTGTGGAGGAAAATGGGATTGGAAGAATGGGGCAGGCTTGAGCAAGGAGGCAGACGAGGCGGAGGGTTCGGCAGGTAGCACTGCACAAAGGTGGCAGAGGAAAAATTGTAAACAATGGCGTTTTGGGGAACAGGTTGGCATGTCAGATGTGGTAGAGGGTGGGAAGGAAGCTACGTTTTTCGAGGTAGGAGTGGGTGGGAGCAAGGTAGGAGAGGACTACGCCAAAAGCATGGACAAGATTTCACGATGACTGATGTGTGATGGAATGGGTGTTGATGGCTCCAAGGTGACGAAGAGGGGCAATGGGCAAGAAGGATCCAAATTATCAAAGGATTGTAATGGGCCAAAGGAAGGAATTGGGCCTTGCTAGGCTCATGATTTAATTGTTGGACCTAGAAAAGAATCAAGCCCACAAATTGCAGAACTTACACTCATGACTGAAGAGGAGGACAGTTTGCAAAGTTTACGTCCGGAGTCAACACCAAAATCATTGAAGAAAAAGGGTGATGGCAGGTGGAAGCGTAGAGCTCGCAACCAAGGTATGGCTAGGAGTGTAACCGGTCCGGTCTGATCTGATTTTAGACAAAATTTAGGACCAAACCGATATGCATCGGTTTTGCATTTTTCAAAACCGATTACGCATCGATTACCCTCCTAAACCGATACCCTGGTTTTATTGATTTTCAGTTGGGTTCGGTCTAGTTTTTCACTTTTAATGTACTATATTGTAGTATATTATAAGATATATTATAATTGTATTATAGATTATAGTGATAGAGTATTAGTATTAGTATAACTATTAATATGCACTATGTAATATTAGTATACCTATTAATACAACAAACAAAATCATATAAGATTTTAAAATTTAATATTATATTAATTAGTAATTTATCATATAATACAAAATTATTTTATATATAATTATATACGATAGAAAAAATTAAAATATATATAAACCAGTCTGGTTCGGTCTAGTCCAATTTTAGAAAAGAAAAATCGAAACCGGAATGATTTTGACCGGTTTTAAGAAAAACAAAATCGGTATAGGATCGAACCAAACTCGGGACTAGACTGATCCCACCGGTTTGGTCAGGTCCAATTTACCAGTTCACTAATTTTTTTTTACACCCATAGGTATGGCTTCCCCTGTATCTAGACTGCTTCTGTGCAAAAAGAGAAAACCAGAAGGGAGTGAAAAGGGGGTTCCCTCTCCCAGGAAAAGTAAGAGGGGACATGCAGAGAAATGTATTTGTGCTTGGATTTGGCGGAGGCTGCGAGTCAACCCTCCAAGACCAATAAAAATTTTGAGATAGAACTGTATAGGGCTTGGGAACTCCCGAACAGTTCAAAGTCTTTGCTTATTAGTGAAGGAGAAAGGGTCCAATGTGGTGTTTTTAATGGAAACTAAATTGTCGTATGGTCGAGCTCAAGTTGATGCAAGAAAATTTAGGTTTGAGGGTGCTCTTATGGTAGAAGCTATAGGAAGAAGTGGGGGATTGCTGGTAATGTGGAAATAGAAGGACCAGGTAGAGTTGGTCAATTACTCTAAGAGGAATATCAACGTGTTGGTACATGATGAGGAGTGCAAGTTTAAGTGGTTGCTAACCTTCTTCTATGGACAGCCTGATGCTAGTCTTAGAAGTGAAGCCTGGAGACTTCTTACTTCCTTCAGGCCAAAAGAAGGGGGTTGGGGGGTGATAGGCGATGTTAATGAAGTATTTACAAATGATGAGAAGGTAGGGGGAACCAAAGGAGTGAAAAGCTCATAGTAATGTTCAGGAGAGTGTTGGAAAATGGAAACTTATCTGACCTGGGTTAGAGAGGGGATAAATACACTTGGAGCAAACAACATGAGGATGACTCCTTCATTAAGGAAAGGCTAAATAGGGCTGTGGCAAACCCAACAAGGAGAGCTAAGTACACTGAGTATAGTGTGGTCACATTGCCTGCAATATGCTCGGATCACAAACCGATAATGTTGCATTGTGTGCATGCAAGGGACATCAGAACCACTTCAAATATGAGTTAAATTGGATAAAGGAGGAAGGTTGTAGGGACTTAGTGGCTACTGAATGGCAGAAAGGGGCTACTAGAGACAATTGGCTTGAAAGAATGCAAGTGTATGCAGTAAGGGACTTCATAAATGGAGCAAAAACATTGCAAAGAAGAGAATAACTGCAATTAGTGAGCAGACAAAGTTACTGGGTCGATTGCAAAGAGATGGGAGTCCTGGCAACATGGCTGAATAGAAAATGGTGCAAAAGGAGCTGGGTGCCTTGTTGGATCAAGAGGACACTAGGTGGAAACAACGAACCAAGAGACATTGGCTGGTATGAGGGGATAGGAAGACCAGGTTCTATCATGCCTGCGGGAACAAAAAGAAGGAAAAAGAATGAAATAAAAATAATAGTTGACAATGAGGGTAATGAGCTAACTGTTAAGGGGAAGGTTGCTCTTGGTTTCTGGAACCATTTCTCAAATGTATATAAGTCTTCCCAACCAAGATCTAGAGGCATTGAGCAGTGTGTATGAGCAGTGTGTACAAGAGGTGGAAGGAAGAGTTACTAATGATACAAGGAGGAGTCTAGATAGAGACTTCACTAAGGAGGAGGTGGCAGCAACCCTTAAACAAATGTCCCCATTCAAATCTCCTGGGCGAGATGGTTATGGTGTTGGTTTTTTCCAAGATCACTAGGCTCTGGTTGGAAATGAAGTAACAAACACAGTATTGGACTTTCTGAGGAATGCAAACATGCCAAAGGACCTAAACCATACGTTTTTAGCTCTGATTCCCAAGGCAAATTCCCCAATCACAATCCATGACTATCGCCCCCATAAGCTCATAATTTTTTTTACAAACTTATCTCAAAATTCATGGCAAACATAATGAAGCATGTTTTAAAAAAGATCATCTCATGGAATCAAAGTACTTTTAGCCCTAGTAGACTCATCACTGATAATATTATAGTAGCTTATGAATTGTTACGTATCATGCATTCAAGACAGAAGGGAAGAAAGGGTAGCATGGGCATTAAGGTGGCCATGTCTAAGGCTTATGACAGGGTAGAATGGGATTACCTGGAAGCCATGTTGATTAAGCTAGGCTTTATGCAGAAGTGGACAAGATTAGTGATGCAGTGTGTGAGGTCAGCAAGCTATGCTACGCTTATTAATGGTATACCAAGTGAAACCATTATCCCCTCAAGAGGTTTGAGACAAGGTGACCCTTTTGTCACCTTACCTCTTTTTGATTTATGCTGAATGTCTTAGCTCTTTACTTCAAAAAGCTAAATCTAGTGGGACTATTAAGGGAGTATCAGTGTCAAGGGGAGGCACTAGAATTAGTCACTTACTCTTTGCTAATGATTGTGTCATTTTCTATAAGCAAAGCAAGTAGAGTGGTGTTTAGTCAACAATATCTTGGCTCAATATGAAAAAGCCTCTGGCCAAACTTTAAACAAGAAGAAAACTAGCATTTTGTTTAGCTCAAACACCAAGCCCAAAACTAGGAACTTTATCCTTTAGCAGGCAGAACCGATAAGGTGTAACAACTACAACAAGTATCTAGGTTTGCCCTTAGTTGTTGGAAGGTCAAAATAAAACTCTTTCAGAGACTTGAACGAAAATATTTGGAAGAGAATTAGTAGTTGGAAAACCGACTTCCTATCCACAGCTGGTAAAGAAGTCCTTATCAAGAGTGTACTGCAGGCCATACCTGCATACATTATGAGTGTTTTCAAACTCCCTGGGACCTTAACAAAGAAATTGAAGTCCTGCTAGCCCCTTTGTGGTGGAGACACAACAACTCTGAGAGAGGAATCCATTGGAAAAGCTGGGAGAAATTGGGAATGGTCAAAGGGAATGGAGGCTTGGGTTTTAAGGACATAAATAGCTTTAATAGAGCCTTGCTAGTTAAGCAAGGATGCGCCTCCTAAAGGATCCCTCCTCCCTGGTTGCTATAATTTTTAAGGAAAAGTACTTTTGGAATTATGGACTGTTAGAGGCTTAACTGGGGTCAAGCCCCTCTTTTATTCGGAGGAGTCTTTGGTCAAGTTTGGACCTGGTTGAGGGGGGACTTGTTTGGAGGGTTGGGAATGGGGAGAGTATAAGAATATGGGAGGATAAGTAGTTGCCTAGACCAACTACTTTTCAAATTCAAAGCCCTATTAATACCTTAGAACCTGAAGCACGAGTTGCTGAACTCATTGATGAAGGGAACATGTGCTAGAAACGTGAGGTAGTTGAAGCTGTCTTCTCTAGGGAGGAAGCTATTAATATGTGCTGTCCCAATAAGTACCAAGGGATCATGTGATAGACTAATATAGTCATGGTCTGTGAAGGGCCTCTTCATTGTTAAAAGTGCTTATTATGAGAATTTTATGTAGAAAAGACAACAGCTAGGTGAAGCTTCAAGTGGCAGGAGGGTTGAGGACCAATGGAAGAAACTCTGGCAGATGGAAGTACCAGGTAAAACAAAGTAGCTGATATGGAAAGCTCTCAACAACATTTTACCTACAAAAGGTAACCTTTTCAAGAAGAAAGCCATTGACAGTAACCTCTGCCCAATCTGTAGAAGAGAGGAAGAAACAGTGGTGGGTGCATATTTTGTGGACATGTTCAGCAGCAGCAAATGTTTTGGGTGGGAGAGCTAGCCCTTTGTCGAAATGGCGGAGGAATTATGATGATTTTTAGCTACTTTGGCATGACTTATACTCATGGTTAGATAAGGGCCATTTGGAGCTCATCTTAGTGGTTTTTCACGGTCAACAGAAATGGGGTAATTTTTGAAAACAAGTTCAAGAACCCCTTAATTATCTTAAACCTGTCCTCAACTAATCTCAATGATTTCAAAAAGTCACAACAGAAGGTTACTAGTATCATAGCAGGGGACCAAATAAGGGAAAGAGACCAAAAGTGGCAACCATCTAGGTGGGCTTATCTCAAAGTCAATTTTGATGCAGCCTATGATAAGGAGAAGGAAATGATGGGGCTGTGGATTGTTATTAGAGATAGCAAAGGAGACCTACAAGTTTGTTTGATAGCTCCAAAGGAAAATGTTAGTTCAATTTTCCTAACAAAAAGCAATGCTCTTCTAAGAGCAATGGACCTATGCACGATCTAGGATTAAGCATGGTGGAGTTTGAAGGTGATACGAAAGCAGTCATTGATACTATCAAGTCAAACTCAGTGGATAACTCATGGATGGGGCAAGTAACAAATGACATTCAACAAAACTTGAAAATGCATTGTTCATGGCACTTGTCTTTTATTCATAGAACTAGCAACAAGGTTGCTCATGTGGCAGCCAAGATGGCTATGAGATGTGATGGTGAGAGGATATGGCTCAATGAGAGGCCTCCTAAACTTGTTCATGTAGTTTTGGAGGACAAACTTTGTATTGTGTAATATGTGAAATGAAATGAATGTTTCCCTTTCAAAAAAAAAAAAAAACAAGATATACACTATCCATTTTATTTGAAATGGCAATGATCCTTGTCTGGCATAGGGCTGATTGAAAATCTAACTCTGAATCCGACTCTATTTCGGCTCTGCTCTGACTCAGAGTCAAAGTCAAATTTCTTTTTTAATTTTTCAGTCGAAGGGGTTGCTGGACCTACTTCGACTCTGATCCAATTCAACTTTATGCTTTGACTCCGACTTCAATGTTGTATATTTGTTATAAAAATATGCATTTATCTATATATTTATCATATATATTAGTATATATCATATATACTAGTATAATTATATAGCTATATAACTAGAACCTATATAGTTAAATTCAATAATATACATACTAATAAATGGGGTCTTCCCTATATTAGGCACCAGTAATTATATTTGTGGCTTTCCTTTGCCTTAGTGAGGCCTTGAATAAAATTGGTGCTTTTGCCTCTTGTTTAAAAAAATGAAAAAAAAGATCAATAATATATTAGTATGAACTAATTATTATTTAATAATATACTTATACTATAAATAAATAGACTAATGATAATTTAGTATATTTAAACATTATAGTATTAGTACCACATATAGTCAAGTATAGAAATAAATTAGACACTAATATTTAAATAACTAATATAATAAGTTAATAAATATTATTATTAATTTACTAAAGTATAATAATATGTAATTAGACACTATAGTATAAGTCTTGTATAGAAATAAATTAGACACTAGTATATAAATAGCTAATAAATCTAGTATAATAAGTTAATAACACATGATACCAATTTAATTAAGTATAATAATATGTAATTAGATACTAGAAAAAAATCTAGTGTAGAAATAAGTTATTAATAAGTTAGACACTAGAATAATATAATAGCATATAATACTATAGTATAGTCACATGTAATTAGACACTAAAAAATGTGTAATATTATAATATGATAACATGTAATTAGATACTATAGTATAAGTTTAGTATAAAAATAAATTAGATATTAGTATAGAACTAAATTAGTAGTAAATAATTTAGTTTTAGTTTTTAATTTTTTGAAAAAATTGAAATTTTAAAGTCTACAAAAATCTTTTTTAAATCAACTAAGTATGTAACTAAAAAAAGAAGCTCAAAGCTTAAAGCCAAATCTGACTCCATTTTGACAAATCGAAGTTAGAGAAGTCTACACAAGTCCGAATAGTAAGCCTATGGGCCATCCAAGGCCTTCAATCTATCAATTATATTGTTCTCTCTTGTGATTGGCTTTTTTATGAAAGTAACGGGTGTTATGGTCCCATTTGCAAAGCCACAGTCTTGTACAGCTGCTTCCCTCCCCAGGACAGACAAAGACCCTCCATTTTTGTTAGCCATCTCATGCCTGTTACCAAGTTTGCAATGACGATCTTATACTCTAGATAGTGGAGAATCCATTCACATTGCTTTGAAACCAAGGATGTTTGAACGTTTCCTTTCCCATCTTTTCATTTCCATCCAAGTCGAGCATCCTTGGCTAACGGTCCGAATAAGAACCAACACATTTCCAGACATGTTAACAAAGTTACAGCGAGGGCTTCCACACAGAAACAAAGTCCAACTTTCATAAAGTTAAAAAAGAAAAAATGGTTAGATTGATAGAATTAGAGAGCCAGTTACAAAAAAAAAATATTCCAAGTAACTTAATATAGAATAAAAGAACTTATGTATCAAATTGGAAGTCTCAATATCCCATTTGAATGTTGAGCTGAGTTGAAATGTGTTAAGTTTTTTTATGAATAATACTGAGTTAATATGGTAAAATAAGTTTTGTAAGACCCAATTAAAATGAGTTTAGATGTTTTTGGATGTTAAAATAAGTTTAGATATATTTATAAAAAGTTGAAAAAAGTTGTGAGTCTCCCATATAAATAGGTGTTGAGTTAAAAAAAGTTGTGAATTGCACATGTAAAGAGATTTTAAGTTAAGATGAGTTTAGTAATTTGATAATTGAGTGTTTGGATGTTAGACTTAACTTGAAATTAGACTAAACTTTGTTGATTTTAGTTGAATCTAAGATTTCGTTTGAATGTTGAGCTGAGTTGAGATGAGTTTGGTTCTTTATAAATAGTAGTGAGTTGAGAGGGTGAAGTCACTTTTGTGGGGCCACCTAAGATGAGTTTAGATGTGTTTGGATGTTAAAATAAGTTTAAATATATTTATGAAAAGTTGAAAAAGACTGTAGGTGTCATATATAAAGAGATATTAAGTTGAAAAATATTATAGTTTCTATATATAAAGAGGTTTTAAGTTGAGATGAGTTTAGTAATTTGAGAGTTGGGTGTTTGAATATTAGATTTAATTTAAAATTAGACTAAACTGAATTAATCTAACAACCAAACTCTAAACGGGAGCTTAATGCGTAAAATTAACTTAAAAGTACGATAAATTAATTTGTTTGATTGATAATAACAAACTTAAAATATATTATTTGAAAAAAAAAATAATGCTACATCATTCTTTTCAATGTTCTTGAATCATCTCTTAGAAAAGAAAAAAAAAATTAATAGGTACACGTCTGTGTATTTATTATCACTAAAGCACAATCAAAGGTTGATCCAATTATGGACATACACCTCATTTTAGTGGGATGACGAGTAGTATATAAAGTTTTAAATTTTTTAAAAATAAGATTTTCAAAATTTTTTTTAGCATTGTTTAGTAGTTTATAACTTGAGCAGTGCTGGCACGAGTTGGTCCCGATAAGAGCGAAATATTTTTTTATTCATTTTTTTATATTTTTTTTAAATTAAAAATTTAAAATATTTATAAAAAATATTTTTTAATCACTAAATAAAAAAAATTAAAAATAAATTTGTATCGGGACACATCCTCAAGATAAATCCTAAGGAGATTTTTTGTTATAACTTTATTGGCCAAAAATATATTTAAGATCTTATTTGAATATAAAAAATATTTAATCCCATCTCATTATAAATTTTTTAAATTTTTATATTAAATATAATAAATAAATCAAAATTTTTAAATTATAAAATAATAATAATATTTATTTAACTTTTAATTTTCACGACTCTAACTCTCTTACCGGACAATCCGCAACTAAAACCTTACTTGCCGCTATCTTTCTTTTGGGGATGGAAAGTTATTTGCCGCTCTTTTTCCACCTTTCCAAGCTCAGTCGTTTGCAGTCTCCTCAGTTCCAGGTCTGACCACTCTCTCTCTCTCTCTGTCTGTGCTTCAACATTGGTGGATTTGGTCTTCAAAAACTGAACTACGTAACAGATTAATCTCCTGTATTTTTCGCCCTATTGGATCCTAAGGTTTTGTGAATTTGATCTTCTACGTTTTCTCTATAAGCATATTTATCTTTTCCATTTCTAACAACCCGAAACCCCAATGCCTCATTTGAGTTCCAGTTTTTTCTCTGGCACCGACTATGAAATGGGGGGCCGATTGAACAAGTCAACTTCTCTCTGTTCTAGGGTTTTTTATTCGTTCACTCGTTTTCACATTTAATTTTCTTCAGGACTGTATTTAAACCCCACAAATTTACACTCTTTGATGAGTTTTATTATTCAATAACTTGGATTTTGGTTTAACTTGTAATAGTTTGTCAGGTTTGGCCGCAGAAATTGTATCACCCTGAACAAACTTAATAAAAAAAGGTGGAACAATGGATGTCTAAAGTTTGGAGAACTAATGAATACCTTGAAGTTTGCATTGGTTTATTAAATTTGCAAATATGATTTTTCCGCTTGTCTTTATATTTGTATTCTATGCCAAAATCTCTGGTGAATTTTCTTATATTAATGTGTAATGTGTGCGCTGCCGACTTTATTCTATAAGTGTGCCCTGATGATTAAAAACAAAGAGTAGATGAACCTTGAAGTTGCCAACTTTTTTCCCTTTGTTTGTCAAATGAATGCAGAAGATTAGAGGAAGAGGAGGAGCTTGACCTCTGAATCGGTGATGGTGGAAGTGTGGTGGTCCCTATTGGGGGCTGCTATCCCAGCAGTTATTGCTGGGCACGCTTTTAGAATGAAGAAAAGGCATGCTGAAGAGCAGAGGTTAAAGAGTGCGAGGGGTAGGGAAAAGAGCCCTGATGACATATTTGTCTGTGAAAGGGTGTGTACATCAAAGAGAATGTTAAAAAAGGTCGGTGCCTTCTCAAAGGACCCAATTCCTGATACTTGTGTTACTGTCTGTGGTGTGTCTGAGCTTGATGCATGTGCTGATGCCTGTGCTCGCACTGTTTGTGTAAACCAACATCAAGTGCCAAACTGGAATGACGTCTGCTTAAGGAGATGCCAGAGTGAATGTCTCAAACTCTCTGATTCCGGTTATTTTTAATGCATTTCCCCCTCAGATGGTAAAGTTTGTAGATGAAGCAGTGTTATCATGGGGATTGTTGATCACACTTTCTGACTTTTTGTATTTTGACACAAAGTGATTTAATTTGTGATCAATTTCAAGTTCCATGAACTAAAATAGTATTTTCTTGAGGCTTTCTGTGGGGGAACCTGGTAATTGTTGCTTCTTTGCATTGCCAATACACTCGCTATTTTTGTTTGGATCAGCATGTCTTGAATCCATCAAATGCAAGGTGCTATCACATGGTGTCTTGGATCAGAACCATTTAGGTGCATTGTCAAGTTTTTTTTTTTTTTTAATGGGTGCCTTGCCTTATTGACATACATATCAGAGTATAACTTCTCCATCTCTCCCTTTGTGCGTGTGCGCATGGACACATGGTTATGTGCATGCTTTTGAAGAAGTGAGTGAACAGGTCATCTTCAGACTTTTCTTTTCTTCAGAATTGCTTGCACATTTCAAACCCTTGAACTAGACTACTGCATTTCATGCTGTTTCTGTTAGTTAGACCCAAATTAAACCTTATCTGCACTCATTCTCCTTACCTTGAACTTACAGCATCTAATTCTGTATAAATTCTGTTGTTTCCATTGCTGTTGATTGGATTCAAGAAAGACTATCTCTGCCTATTTAATGCCCTTTACCTCAGTCACATCCTTTTTAGTGGTGATATTGACAAGCGGATCTTGTACCAAGTTAAGCCAAGGGTAGGACTAAAGCAGGAATGAGCCCTTGCTAAATTTTTATGCACAAAAAGGAATGAATGACATTACTAGTGCACTTACATGGGACAACACAAAATTACCAGTATACTGACATGTGAGCTTCTTTTCCTCAATCAGTTTCACAGTTCTTTGAATTGATGCTTTTACAGTATGTATTTTTGTTAGGGATTACCTTGCAGTTGCAAAAAATAGTTGCTCCAAACTCCCCTAGATGTACTGCCATGGATGAGAATTTATTTTACAGACGTTGCAAGGATTGGATGTGGCAAGACGACCCTTGCCGAACTTCTTGTGGTTGATGGTTCGGCAACTTGAGAAACCATTTTGTTTTTTTTTTCTTGGTAATGGTGTGACTCACATTCAATATCTTATGTCTGCAGTTTGAAAGAATGTTGATAAGAAAAATTCTATATTACACCACTCCACTAGCATATCAGTTTGAAAAACTTTAAACTTAGAATTTGTAAACCTATCTTGCAAATTAACTGTTGTCATGTTAGCAGTGCAATGGGATATCTGCATCATATGCATCATATTTCGTCTTCATGAGAGACTCTCTCCATCTTTGGTCACTTCTGCTGCCGATTTGGCAGAGCTGCAGATTTTTCCACTGCTGCGCTTTTGCTTGTTCTAAGGGCTTGCTTGAAAAAAGTTTTTATTCCAAAATTCTCATCTGTCTCTTCTCATTCCTAAACATCACTCAAACATAAATACTTTCAAACTAATCATTACAATTTTTTCAAACTTAAAAAAAATTAAAAATAAAACTAATAATTCAACTTTTTCAAATCTACAAATAAAAATAATATTAAAAATTATATTCTAATTATATTTTATTTTAACTTTCAACTTTTATTTAAAATCATTTCATTTTATCTCATTATTCAAATCTCACCTAACTCAAACTATCTTATTATTATTCACTGTTATTTGTTGAAAGGAGGTAATAGTTATTCGCAAAAAGTTGTGAACAATGAAACCACCGCTGGTGGCGGTGGAACCTTTACTGAAAGCGGTGAGAGTGGCGGGTATACTGTTATTTGTTGTCTTGAGATGATTTTTTAAGAGATCTGCCTTCCCTTCTTCAAGATCACTGGTTAGGGAAAGCAATAATATAGTAGAAAACACGACATCAAGTGGACTGATCCGCAGTCAATGATCATCTGTAGTCAGGGAAAGCAAGGTAGCCACGCACAGGTGGGAAGGAGATGGGGTGGCCTAAATCTAGAAGATCTCGGCGAGATGAAGCTATTGGTACTGCGTGTATAGCTGTCAGAGTGTGAAGGCCACATGCAGCAACAAGCCGTGTGTGAGGTCAACGAGCCGAACATTTTGGCATAACTCCACTCTATCCCAATAGATCGGGGGTTGTAGGATGGGATGGTAAGGCGCATGTAGGTAGATGGCGGTCAAAGAGCAGTATGTCTGACCAAAACCAAACCGTTCGAGAAAGGAGGGAAAAAGCACTATCTTGAAAGTGTATACACAATGCAGAAATTGGATTTTCTAGAGAGAATGAGGACTATCTCTCTCTAAAAGCGTTGGACGATGAACCTCCTTAGGTGTCGATTTCTCTTAATTTCGTAAGTTAAAAGTTCTTTTTATTCAAATAAAAAGAAAATTAATATCTAACTTTGTACAATATCCAAACAAATCTACTAGGTAGATATTCCCTCAAGAGAAATGGGCCAAACCCAATGGCATAATGGCCCATGAATCCAGAGACAAAAGTATGTTCAGTAGAAACCAAGACTACACTGCCAAAATGCACCAATACAAAATTCAAATCCAACCATCTTTAATAGTGATTTAATAACAAAATAGGCAAAAAGTATTATTAATAATCTCCAATGTGATACTCTTCCATGATATTCGCCCAAGATATTAATTTCTCTCAACGTGATATTCGCCACACAAGCATATTTAAAGCCCTAACAGTCTAAGTCCAACAAAGATTAGAGAGGGTCAAGCCATGAGATAAGCCCTACCAATTGAACACTCTGCCCATATAAATAAAGGTCAAAACACACGACAGAGGTAACTTTTGGACAATTTGAGAATTGAAATAATCCACACTTTATTTTGACTTAGGTATCGAAGGTATCTCTCATCACACCAAGCCCTTCTTACCTTATTGGTGCAAGTTGATCGACCCTCTAGGGCATGAAGCCAATTAAGATTATGTAATGGGAAGGAAGATAATACAACAACTAAGAGTATAAGGGCTTTCCAAAGAAAAAGAAACTCCTTAGTCTGTGTGCAGTATAACGAACCGACTCTTCCTTTAGCTATGGGCTCATAGGGTAGGCCCCAATGAATAATTTCCAAAGGGGCTAGGTGTACATAAAAAATTGAGTTCCCTGCCAACAAACAAAGGCCTGGAACCACTCTCTTGTCCAAAATGATGAGGCACCAAAGCCTCAGGTGATTGTGGCGAGAAGGTGGTGCTAGACGGAATTTCAAGTCTGCCCTCCCTAAGTTATTTGGTATCACCTAAGACCTGAGGGAAGGACCTGGGCCAAAGTATCATCTAGGTTGGTGGGCAGGGAAACTCCCCCACCAAGAGGAGAAGTACTAAAGGGCAAGGAAGGTATAGATATCCACCCCCCCTCCCCCCTACTAAGGTCAGCACTTGAAGGATCATCACGAGATAATTCCTGATGATCAAATGGGAAATCGAGAGTTTCCCTGCTAGCAATTGTGGAGGGGATAAATAATGAAGAGGCATCACAATCATGCTAAGGTAAATCTTCTTGCCAATCCCATGTGCACCAACCTAATATCCTAGAATCGAAGACATTCCCTCGATATCCTCAAAGGGCACCTTGCGAAGGGGACCCATAGAACCCTTGGGCGCGGACCCTAGAAATGTAAAATGCAATACCACATCGATATATGCCTAATCTTGGTCAAGGGTCCCAACCAGGCTATTATGAGTTGGTTAGGTCTGATGAACCTGTGAGTCGCCTAGCTCAAGGGACTCAACGTCTAAAACCAATGCTAAGTCAACCTTTGCCTGCTTTAGAATCTCTTCCAAGCTGTCAAGAGTGGGTGAAACCGGTCAAACCAATCTACTGCCTCCTTATGACGATGAAACCCACCTTTATTGTTCAACACCATCTGGAGGAATGGAAACCTCATGATCAGAGCTTGACCCATGAGTCACTATCCTAGCAAGGCTTCTTACCTTTTTGCTCCAGCAGAACAAAAGGGGAACCTTTTCTATTTGTGAGAAGTAGACGGCCCTTTTAAAAAGTGGCGACCAAGGACATGGGAGCAGCTCGACATAACTAAAAATCGATGAATATTCACCCGAGTAAAAAGAATGTTGTTATGCACCGCCTTAGGATTATGTTCAATCCAAGTACAAACTTATTGTAGGTAGGCCATCTTTCGATCGAAAAGCAAAGCACTACACTAAACTCACGGTCCTTAGGAATAATTCCCTATAGTGCCCAAACCAAAAACTCTAGGCAATTGACTTCACCCACGGGAAACTCCCAGCTTATACCAAACATGAAAAGTAATTTAAAGTAATTTACTATGCCACTGCTTGGAGTGAGAGTAGCGAGACTCCAAATGTGCTGCCCTGTATTTGGTCTATGAGCAGAAATTGAGCTACTTCCCATCGTGGCACTGAACTTGTAGCTAATCTCTTCATGAGCAGTAAGTTCGGGATATTTCTTATCGGTAGGTTCCAAAACTTGACGCCACATAACACAACAATATAACAAAATCCTTGAGGCATTAGGAAAAGGTTGTGAATGGGGCTTAGCCCAAAATATCTATAGGGTTGCGAATAGGGTGACAAAATGGGAGTTGAAACCCCATTAAAAACATGCTTATATATAGGGCAACCACAACCTATTCGGCAAATCCTTCCAAATCGACAGCCCAACGATGGGCCCCAAGAACTTCCAAAACTATGGAATCTGGGGCCTTGTACAAGTTTCTCACTAAATCCAGGTTTGCTTGTGAATTCGTTGCAGACTAACAATGTACTTCGAAATCATTCTGAAGTTGTGACTCGAGGGCATGAGGAACGTGAGCCATAGGACCCAAAACATGAAGCATTGCAGGGAGCCATTGGCGATAGCAAGAAACCTAAAAGAAAAAGTTGAGAGATGGAAGATAGGGTTTTGAAAGGAAGAGCAACAATAAGAAATGACTAGGGTTTGTAGGAGAATGCAATGGTAGGAAACAGAGAGCGTAAAAAAGAAAGGAACTTAAAAAGGAATAGTGATAGCTGGACAAACCCCAACAAGAAAATGCCCAACAAGAAAATGATAGGTGTCACTGATAGGGAGGTAAAATAGGCAAATCTTGTGATTCGCATTGCACAAAAGTATGTGGGAGGTAAGCCAACACAAGCTATCCTAAATGCGGGATATGTGTCGCCAAGGTAATTGATTACAAGTGAAGATGGAACATGCCAAGAAGCCTAAATGAAGCACTCATGCCACTTAGGATGTTTAATTGCAAATGGATTTTGAGCGCCCAAAGGTCACTGAAGTGACAAAAGAAAAGGGAGGAAAAGAATGAGAAATTTCCATCACACTCATGCGATAAAAATTTGCATAGTAACTGCTAGGCCAAATATTCCCTCAAGGGAAATGCGCCAAACCCCACGTCACAGAGGTGAATAAACCCAAAGATGACAGCCTACTAAGCATAAACCAAGGCCATGACTGCCAAAACGCACTAGTACGAAATTCAAACCCAATTATCATTAATAATGATTTAATGAAGGAATGGGCAAGAAGTAATATTAAAAATCTCCAATGTGATATTCGCCCAAAATATTAATTCCTCTTAGCACAGTATATGCCACACAAGCAAGTTTGAAGCCCTAATGGTCCTGAATTCAACAAGGATTTAAAATGATCAAGCGATAAGATAAGTCTTACCAATTGAAAGCTCTGCCTATATAAATAGAGGTCAAAACAAAATTTAGAAATAACTTATGAATTATCTGAGAATTGAATATTTCATACATTCTATTTTGACCTAAGTATTGAAGGTGTTTCTCACTACACCTCTCTTATCTTTTTGGTAAGAGAGTACGAGATAAGTCTAAAACAAAGTTAATCGCTAGTTGAGGATGACATTGAAACTATAAATTTGTTTACATATCAATTATCGAGTCTCAAAAAATAAAATTGAATTTAGTTCAATCGAGGAATGATCAAAATTTTATTTGTATTTATAAAAAAACACTATTAAGAATTAGAAAACTCTTTTTCAACTGCAATGAGTTGAAAATTCATCATTTTTTAAAAAGGAAAATGTTACTTTATTCCTTAAATTACCTTTCAATTTTCAAAATGAGTTATCTACTTTTTCTTTTCTTATTAAAAAATATCTAATCAAACGATAACAAAAATTAAAATAAAAAAGGAAAAAGAAAAGGCGTAAAAAAAATAGATAACTCATTTTTATTCATTCACATATTTAAAGGTGCAAAAAGCGATTATCGAGCAGTAATTTAGGAGGTTAAAGGCATTGCCTTTGCCCATTCGGAAACCATCTATAAATAACATCGTTACTGATTACTCAGTCCTGGACCCAAAGCAACCGTTTACGGTCGCATAAGGGCTAAAACCTATTTATCGACTTTGTTCCAGCTCGTAGGGCCGAACGACACCTTCTTCGGCACTGCCTCCAGCCTCCAGGTGCTCTTAGCCTCTTCCTCCTCCTCATCGCTCTCGCTCTCCTTCAACCTTGTATTTGTTGTTTTCCTAATTCTTTTTTATTTATATCTTATGTTACGAAATGCTAAACAGATTTTACTCCGTGAGAGATAAACCCTCTTAGATTCTTTTGAGGAAAACAAGTTGAGTTCAGAATCTTGATAATTAGGGTTTTCCTATTTTATGATTGTTCACATGATTTTTAATCCGGACAGATTTTATTGTAGCGTATGGTTGTCTTTTTTTTCTTCTATTTTTTTTTTTTTTTAAATTTCTCTCCCTGTTGTCAGTTTTCGTTATTTTCCATATATAAGATCAAAGTTTCCTTAGTTCCTCAAGATGTCTGGGGAAGAGGAAGAAAATGCTGCAGAGCTGAAAATCGGGGACGGTAATTCTCTCTCTCTCTCTCTCTCTCTCTCTCTCTCTCTCTCTCTCTCTCTCTCTGTGGGTTGTTTTTTTTAGTCTGGAATTAGTGTTTAGGAATGGAATTATATAGGCATTTTAAAACTACTAGAAGCGCTCGCTTAAGCGGAATAACACCAATTTTGAATGTCCACTTTATTCTTTTCGTTTGAGTGCGAAAACTTTTCAGATGAATTGAATGTGTTACTGATGTGTATTTTTGATAAGCCAGGATGATATGATACGCCAAAATAATATGATGTTAGACATAGATATGACTAGGACATTGGGCGTTTTGGAAGATTGTATGTTGCTGGAAATTTAAGTTCATTTTGTGTAGATGATACTTGTATGGTATTCAGTTGCAGTTTGGTTTTCCATGAATGCCCTGTAATGTTTTTAAAGAGAATACTTCTGAAGTTAGTGCCTTTTTCCTTCTTTCTGCAGAGTTTTTGAAGGCCAAGTGTTTAATGAATTGTGAAGTTGCTTTGATTCTCGAACACAAATATGAGCAGCTTCAACAAATGTCTGATGATGCAGGGAATCATGTTTCTCAGTGAGTATCAGACAACTTTTGCTCCCTTATAAACTCACTCTTTTCAATTAACATACAATTTATTTAGTACACGATCAGGTCTTACAGATTCTAGTTCATTTATCTATTATTTAAAAATTTTTGCTTTTTTATTTTATTTTACTCTGAGGATCCTGAATTTTGTATGGAAATTTTTTAACTTATAATATAATATCTCAATCGTTATTTTTTATTGAGTTATGGATAATCTGTCGCTTGGATATCAGTCCTGTTTCAGTTCCATATGTCTTCTCCTTATTACACTTAAATTACACTGTGCTAGTTGGATAAAGGAGTTTTTTGTGTGCTATCATACTTTATGTACCAATATGTTAAAAATATTTTTAAAAATTTTTCCCTTTGCAGGTAAATCTCATGTTAAAAAATTAGGTATAAAGAAGGGAATGAAAGAAGAAAATCTGTATAAATCTCTCTTTTATTTTAACGACAAACGAAATAAATTATGTTTCCAAATTTTTGCATTTAGAGCATTTATCTTAGGTTATGGAACTAGATATTGTAGTATGAGAAATACTTTAGCCGCAAAGAGATTCTACAAAAGTAAAGCCATGATGTGATACGTTAGATTGTAAAACTACTTTTATTGTAAAGTAAATCTAACGTATTACCTATATAAAAAAAAGTAGATTTAACGTATCATATGAAGCCATGCAAATTTGTGAATTTACTTTTGTGGGATTTCTTTGTGGCTGTAGCCTTCTTATCTAGTATATATACAGCATGGCACTAGAATTCCTAAATCTCGTAATTTCATGGTGTTCCACTGTGGGCCCATGGAAATCCTAAATCTCTTCTCTTCCTCTCTTGCTCTCTCTTCTCTTCTCTTCTCTTCCTAAGTTCTACTGCTATTTTTATCCTAAATTCGTATATATGTTTGAGGCCAATCCAATGGGTTCTTGCGTTAGAAATGTTTATGTGCGAGGGCTCAATTTCACCTGGCCAAGATGTGATTATGGGGCAGCCTCAAGGTTGTGCATGTTCCCCATCATGTTTTAATATAGGGAGCTGCCCTAAACTCATGTAATCAGATATATTTATTTATTTAATTTGTGCATGTACAATTTTTCTTTCATTATTTAACATTTCACTAGTGCATTATTTCTATTTTTGTCCCAACTGAAAAATGAAATATCTACTTCACCATAAAAAAGAATGCTGATAATCCCCTAAGCTCTCTTTTGATATATTTCTCTCCTTTACCTTGGTGGAGCCATTTTTTACTTGCTTCGATCTTTGCTTCACGTTATCTGTAGATGTATTATTATTTGAAGTTATATCTACAATATTGCGTATGATTACTTCGAGTGGTGTGCAACCTATAAACTCCCTTTGACCTATTTTAAGATCAACTTGATTTCACCTGCCATAAGATCTTGTGACCATTATATTGTGATTGCTGAAGAGTATTTTTGATGGCATCAGTGAAGATAACAAAAACATGTAGTTGCTGACAATGGGTAGGACAATTTTATTTTCTGCAGTGTTAGTCTTTCTGTTTTATGATCTTTTTAATAGGTCAGTCAAATTTTACTAACAATCAAAGAGGGCATTTTTCATGTACACCACCTATGCACAAGAAATTTCTAAACAGAAAATGTAGAAAGATTCAGAAAATTCTGAAAAGTAGGACAAGTATTTTTTTTTTTGTTCTTTTCTATCAGTGAAGAGGAATTTTATTGATGAGAAAAAAGGCTTAGCTCAAGTATACAGGACCTATGCATGAGAGAAAAGGAAAGTTTAGGGCAGCCGTCCAATGGTGGAGAGTATTACACAGCCAGCCTTTAGATCCACCACTGTCTTCTCACAACATTTGAGACTACGTTTGTTTCTTTCGCTCCAAAGAGACCACATTAAGCAAGGTGTGATCATTTTTTCACAGATATTCACTCTTACTGGCCACCAAACATTCTTTTCAACTCACAAAGAGTCCACCACACGTCTTGGGATGACCCAATCTAGCCTAAAGTGCCGAAGATTGTCCATTATAAGGAATTTGCTATCTCACAATGAAGTAAAATATGGCCAATGTCCTCCCTACTCTTTATATGTATACTACACAAAGAAATTGTTATAATATGCTGCCTTTGTGGTTTTACATGGTAAGAATCTTTCCTAGGCTGCAGTCTAGGCAAAAAGTACTAGCGTTGAAGGAGTATGCTATGTATATATTCCTCCAGGTAAATGGGCGTACTGTCATGGGGAAAACAGAGCTTGGTAAGTAGACCTTACTTCAAACATCCCTTTCTTAGAAGGGAAAGGTATACATCCCCTTTTAACTGTTACTCTAGTATTTGTATTTGAGGCCATTCCAATGGGTTCTTGCTTCAGTAATGTGTGCGAGGGCTCAATTTCACCTGGCCAAGATGTGATTTTGGGGCAGCCTCAAGGTTTTACATGTTCCCCCTCATGTTTCAATACAGGGAACTGCCCTAAATTATGTAATAAAATATATCTATTTATTGAATTCGTAAGTGGGTTTCCTCTGATTTTTGTTTGAAACTCAAGTTTTTGCTGAGATTTTCCCCAACATATTTCATTATTTTACTGCATTTTTTATTTGGAATGTCTTGTCTACCATCATGTGTTTCAGTGCATGGAGTTGGGCCTATGGCCAGCCTCTGAGGCACTCTTCGCCTCTGGTTGCTTGTTACTATCCTTGGACATATTTACGTGTGTGTGTATATATATATTCAAAATACTTATAATATATATATTCAATTGGATCTTGGTTATTCGACCTAAATAATTTTGCTTGTGAAATAACCTAACAAATATTGCTGAAATATTTTGGTAAATTTACATGTGCAAGTTGACAGATTCTTCGAGTGGGTGACATAAGCTCATACATTTAGCTAAGTCAAAGTAAGGAAGAAGACAAGAAAGATGTTTCTTTCTTTTCCCTGACTGAAAAAGAGAGATCTATTTCAGAACTACTGTTAAAAAGAATGCTGATAATCCGCTAAGCTTGTGTTTGATATATTTCACTCTGTTGTCTTGGTGGAACCGTTGGTTAATTGCCTTTGATCTTTGCTTGAGGTTATCTGTAGATGTATTATCATTTGTAGTTTATCTCCACAATATATTGACTTGCTGGCAATGGGTGGGATAGTATGGTTTTCGGCAGTGTCATTCTCACTGTTTTATGAAGTGTTTTTTTAACAAGTCGGTCAAATTATTTTTTATTTTTTGATAGGTAGAGAAAAAACTGCAAAACACGTGGCATCATTTACTGATCTGTAAGTCACTAACAACGTCATAGGTTCACCCAAGGACAATGCAACTCAGTCGAATTTTATTAACAACAAAAGAAACCCCTGGGTTGGCTCAAGTGGTAAAGCCCTTGGTCTTGGTGGTATGCTCCCTCCAATGTCTAAGGTTTGAGTCCCACTGGGTGCAAACAATCTCTAGTAGTCATCGGACTGGGGGATTTTTCCCTTGAATAGTTGAATTACCCAAGGTGCACTTGTGGAAAACTCTTTGCCGAGAGCCTATGCACCCTCGGGATTAGTCGGGACACTGTTCCAGACACCCGGAGCCAATAAAAAAAATAACAAAAGAGAGCATTTTAGAGTAAAAGGATTGAGAAAATCCTGAACATTAGGACAAGAAAATTTTATAGTAGCAATCCAGTGGTAGAGTATTTTAAAAAGACAGCATTTAGATCCACACTGTCTTCTTAAAGCATTCAAAACTAAATTTGTTCCTTTTGCTCCAAGTACACCATGTTAAGCTAGATGGGCCTGACTTGAATCTTTCTTTGACAGGGCCATATTTACTTGATTCTGACTTCTTGAACTCTTTTGATCATTAAATTGGATGTGGATCTAAATGCTATTATCAATAACCACATTTTTCTTATTTTTTTAATTATTTTTTTTTCAGAGTATTTGAGAAGTCACAGCAGTATGTGAAGCGCTTTAGCCGGTATAAAAATCCAGATGCTGTTAGACAAGTGCGAGAGTATCCTCCAAACTTACATAATGATGGAATTCCATTTCCTTCTTGTCTGTATGTGTGCATGAGTACCACCTAAATAAACACCTATGATTTCCACCTTTTATTTCTGACTAATTTTAAACACAATATAGCACAGAATTTATGACTGAAATCTTACGGTTCAAAATATAATATATGATCGACTTTAAAACTAGTGGTTCAGTTCATTTCTTCAAATCCCACATTTCAAACCTTAGCAAGATGGTTCGTATTCCATAGAGCTGGGACATCTTTTTGAACTTATCATAATAGCAAGGACTATTCCGTTGGATAACATGCTTCATCTATCCTATGATGGATTTCATTCTGCAATCCCATGGTGCCATTTTATTGTTTTTTCTTACTAAGTTTGCTCTGTTATCTTTTATTATAATAGTGATTCGCAGTTGAGTATCTCTTATATGTTGCCATTACAACTAATCCTACTGGTGTTACTCAAAGAATTAGGTATCGCATACCTCCTTAAAGTGCTTGATTGGGGCAGCATGGGATCGTGGTGGGGAAATGGTGTTTGTTTATTAGTTAGTAACACAAACTTGTTTTTCAGGCTATCTCTTCCTTGCATTGACTTTGTGAATCTTAACTGACATTTAGAATCCTCAGTAGATATCAATTGGCTGAGTTCGAGGTAATGTATCACTTTACTTATTGAACTCATATCTAAAAAGTTTGTTCTCACCTAAAAAGAGAAGAAAACTATACATGCTGTATCGCCTTTGTTGTGCAGCTTTGTGTTCTTGGCAACCTTTGCCCTGAAACAGTGGAGGAAGCTATTGCCATGGTACCATCTATTAAGGTATTTTATTCGTAGGCATAATCCTTATCCTTCTCTCCATGTGAATTGACTGTCCATTCTACCTCCCTATGCGATTTTGTTGGGAGACATGCATGATTATTTAACACATACACTAGTATGTAAATAGAGCATTAAGAGTTGATATAACACCTTCCTCCACACCCACTCCCCCTTCTCTTTCTCTGGTTTACAGCAAGTTAATCTGTCATCACCATGAACCACATAGAGTCACGATGTTGACAATAATATATTGTAATTCATGCTTTATTTATTTGTTTTATTAGTCTCCCATAATGAAGCACTTGACAGGAGATTCACTTAGAAGAACAATGAAAACGTCATACTTCATAGTGTGACAAACTTTTAACTTATTTGTCTGTGCGGGTGGGCATGTGCTTGACCGCGTGTGGGTGTGGGGGTTGTGTGACTGGAGGTTAGCTTATAAAACAATTAAAATGTCATACTTCATAATGCGACAAACTTTTAACTTAGATCTCTGTGTGTGTGTGTTAGCATGCAGCTCTGTCCTATCAAAAGAAAAAGAAAAGAATACTTGTAGTTATATTTATTTTTAGAAGCCGGGACACATCAGATACATCCACATGCCTACATTTTGTCCTGATAAATTTTCCGCTGTTTTGTTTATGTCTTCTCTTCTGCCAATACATGCAGTACATCTTGGATTAGTGCCTAAATGAGAGAGAACATATGATTATTTTGAAAAAAGAAAGCAAACAAAGCTAGAGCATAAAATTGAATGGAAGTACCTGTACTCATTTTTTATACGGAAATGGAAGATCTTGGCCAAATTCACGACCAAGCCAATTCCAAACACATATGAATACCTGCTTGGAATTAAATGAAAAGCAACGTTACGAAGATTATGGGTCTTTGTCAGAAGGCCTTGCATGTGACTGCATTTCATTGGCTGCTTCTCCATGTTGTGTTTAGTAGGTTCGTGGTTAGTTTAATAGAGCAGCCCTCTTTGTTTGTTAATATATTACAAGGCATTATCTGAACTAGGAATACATTTAGAACTGTCATATTATATCTTATTTGATCCTGAATGATATCTGCTTATCAAATCTTCTTTTTAATGCCAGACCAAAGGACGGGCTCATGACGATGAGGCAATTGAGAAAATGTTGAATGATCTGTCGCTCATCAAGAAATTTGAATAGAGACTTGTGCACTTGGATGTTTTGAAGTGTCTATCAATTTGTATTTACCGTATCATGATCCTCTTAATGTTTCCTAATGATGTGGTGTTGTAATATAATCATCCTATATACACGGCAACATGCCCAAATGATCAGATCAGAGTAGGTAACCGTTCTCATCATTTTGCATAAACTCTCTCAGATTGTTTTGGTAAAAGTATGGATGAGATCTAATACTATTAAAAATCAATGTAATTTTATTCCAAACCTAAACCCTGAGGTCATTTGTAATTTACTTTAAATTAATTACATCCTATTTCGCAATTGACACCTTAATTCAAACTGAATTTGCAATGTTAATACCGACTTACAGGTAAGTGTCAATTAACTTGTTACTGGGTTGGGTTTGGACATTGCAAATTAATGTGTACCAATCAGTTTTCATAAAATTAGTGTACGCTTCCACCCTACATGTACCCCACAGCTATGCGCATTGGTTTTAGGCCCTTTGGTCACTGAAAAACTCTTCTATCCAATGCGCATGGCTGAGAAGAGGAGTCTGGACACTGGATCTTGTCTTGCATGTAGTGCAGTTATCCTGATTGCGAGATTAACTGACCTGTGTGCTATATAGTCACTATCTAGAGAAATATATTGATGCAGGGATGAGAGGGCTAGAATGCGAGGCAGAGCTTGAGGAGAAAGCTCCTAAAGTTAAAGCCAAATCCAAGATGTCGACGGTAAATGCATCATTCATTACTAGTATCCTCAAACAGGAAAGTCAATGACATGGGTTAATGCTGTAGCAACTGGAGCCAAGATCGCTATATCTTATTCCTATTGCACGCTGAGAAGTAAGCTCTGATCTATATGCATCTTTAAAATTATATCTTTTGAAGATTGATTTTGCATATAAAGAAAAACTCTCACATTGGATTATGCATATTTGAATAAAATAATAAAAAAATATTATTATTTTTTATTAATATTACCAATTTATATATCAAAATGATAACTTTTATCAATAAATATTAATATATACTAAAAAAACACTTTATATCATCAACTTAATATAAATTTAATATATCAAAATCATCTTAATATAAATTTCACAAAATTGATTTTAATGTGTATGAGAGAGAAAAAATAGTAAAATAATATTTGAAGAGAGAATTGTGTTTCTTCATATAGAGTTCAACTTAACACTGTTACTGTTAGATCTGAAACTTCTCAATCTCATTTATTACTAAAAAGATATAACGAATTATAAGGATTAAAATTCACGACTTTATTCTCCTTTGTTACTAGAAAGGCCTCGTAAAAGTGACTTCAGAGCACTGGCAGTGGCAAGGGAAGTGATATGCCAAATCCCAGTGGAGCTACAAAAGTGATATGTAATATTACATAAAATTACATCCAATTTAACACAATACAAGTTTTAAGCTACAGTAAATCAGGGTCTGGGGTCATATTTGACTAGTTACTATAGCAAGGTCAATCACTTTGTAGCTAAAATAAAAAATGTTAATTAAAGAAGATAGTTCGTTTCAAGAATTATGGATATAATTATTGGGTAGAAGAAATGTTGGTAAAAGATGAAAGGTTGACAAAAGAAGATAATTAGATGGAAAATATAAATATTCGGTTGGTAAGTTAAGATATTTATATAGAATTTTAAGTGAGTGCAATAAAATAATTTTAAATATTATTAAAAATATAATTGTTAAAATAATAATTTGGTTAGAATATAATTATAAATTAATATATGATTGGTAGAAATGTAAAATATGATAAAAATTAATCAAAGAAAAATAATTAAAAATATTTTATTATTATATAAAGTTTAGAAGGATAATCCAATGTGAGATAGGTTTTGTTTGGAATATATAAAAAGTAAAATGTATAATATTAGATAATAGATAATTGGATAGTGAATCAATTTAATTTATTTTATTTTATTTTAAATATGCATCAAACGTGATTTTTTAGATCTAAGCTAAAACACTAAAATATAAAAAACAAACCCTAAAATCCTAACTCTAATTACTTTTCAAAAGAACCCGTAACCACCACCTCGACTGTCTCTCGAATCCAATCCTTGCTTACAATGGCAGTTAACAGCCACTGACTGAAGACCACCGGAATCTAGTGGACTCCAAGTCGGAATCCAATCGGCGGTCATCGGAATCCCTTCCCGGTGGTTGGGCATCCTTTTTTTAATAAAGAAATAATTGCGTTTCTTATAAATTTGTTTTTTTAATTTTATGTATTTTATAAATTTGTATTCTTATAATAAGTCTTATCTTATTAATTATTATTAAAACACTATTTGGTTAGAGGATAAAGCAGATTAATTCTTGTAAATAAATTTAAGAATGAACGTAAAACGGAGTGGTTTCGTCTTCTTTCCTTCGAGTAAAAATAGCCGTCGCCGCCACTGCCACTGGGGGCACAGAAAGACTCCCCGGGAAGCTTTCCCTTCGACTTCACCAAACCTAAATCTGAAGCCTTTGAAAACTGTAAGATATTCGAAGAAGGTGGCAATTTCTGAATAGCTTATATAACTTGTTTTGAGTAATCGAAGTGTTTCCTTGAAGGTGCGTTATAGCTTCTGTAATAAACTAGTTTTTCCCAGGCCATGCGTAAGATTTAGTGCGTATTCTTTTCTTCCGCTTTCCGAATCTTATTCTCATATATATATATATATTTTTTTTTGTAATATATTTTTTTGCACTCTGTTCCGTTTATTTACATGGAAAATTTTAATTGGAAACGGTTAAATTACAGATGTAGAAGTCCTTTATTACCCGTTTTGTTGAGCTTAGGTGAATTTAGTAGAAACAATACATTTGAAATAAATGGAGCTTGGCAGGTAGAAAGCGAAATAAAACGTAAAATTTGGAGTAAATTTATGGGGTATGCTTTCGTAGCATGTGGGGATGGGTAGACCAAGAAGCAAAAAGGTAGAAGAGAATCAAGAGATGTTCACGTAACATGTTGTTAGCGTTTGGTTTTCAACAGCAAATTATTGTTGCTTATATAGTTCATGTGATGAAATAATGCATAATGTCATTTTGTTTAATAGGTAAATGCATACTGTCATTTTTCCTTCTTAAGAAAGAAGAAAATCTCAATCACAAATCTCATCCAAATAATTATAACAGGCATATTTGAGTGGAAGTGACTATAAATAATGAAAAATGTTAAAATGGAGGGAAAGATTGAATTCAGGCTTCTAGATTATTTATGGCTTAATTCCTTTTTTCTTTTTTGAGATTCGTAATTCTACACGTTTGTGCCACTTTTGGATTCTAAAGTTGTTTTTCACCATCCATTTGGTGTGGAATTATGAATGTTTATCTTTTCAGTTTTGTGATCCATGGATGATACATAAATCATGAATGTATTAATTGCCCCTGTTTCCATTCTAGCAGAATTCTTGAATGGGTGAAGTTATTCTAGGGATGCCAGGGCCATGGGCTGATGATCATTGTGAACCATCTGATCATTATACATCAAAAATTGGAGGACTGCCTGTAAGTTATTTCTGCTGATCTGCTTGCGCAACTTTTATTTGGTGTTATTGAATTTAATCTCTACTCCCTTTTCCCCTTTCTCCTTAACAGGACTGGCCTCTTCAAGAAGAGGCTATAAGACCCAGCCTGCTTGAGTGTGGTGCATGTGGTAGTAAACTCTGTCTTATTGCACAGGTTTAACATTCAACATCTTATAAATTTTGTAGAGAGAATATCATTTGATGTGTGCAAAAGCTAAAATTATTTTGTTTCTTCCCAGGTTTATGCCCCAATTTCATGTAAGAGTCTAGAGATCGAAGATCGTGTTCTTTTTGTTTTTGGTTGTGTGATACCGAAATGTGGGAGCAATCCCCTTAGGTATTCTTCAACATTCTTTTTCTATATTACTGTTAGTAGAACAATTGATATCCATGTTTTTCTTTTTCTCCTGCTAATTCTGGTGGCTTGCAGTTGGCGAGCTCTTCGTGTTCAGAGGTTACCTAATGTAGATAAACCACAAACTGCCTCTGTGGATGTGGCCTCTTCACCTGGACCCTCTGTGTTATCACCGAATACCAGCTGGTGGGAGGGTTTTGATGATAAAACTGGTGATGACATGGATCTGGAGGAATTGGGTAAAGCACTCTCCGAAGCTGCAACCTTTGCTTCTCAATGTTCTCATTCCAAGAAGCCACAGAGAAATCACCATTCTGAGACTTTCATGACACCAGCATCTGCAAGCACAAGAACAAGACTGACAGATGCCAACACATCAGGTCTGGTTATGACGTGGGAGACAACTTAGAACATACTTATCCACTTCTGTGTTGTGTTTCCATTTTTTCATATCATAGCGTATGTGATGCCCAATCCGCTCCCTCATCCATTTTGTACCAAAATGCTGAAGTACAGCACTGTTTTTCATGAGAAAGGTTAAACTCCTCTCCTGTGTTCAATTTTCAAATACAATTACTCATTTGACTGAGAACAACCCATGTACAATAAATCACATCACGTGGAAAAGAAAAGAAAAGAAAAATAAGGATGTGGATGAAAGAATTTGAATCAACTTCCTTTACATTAAAAAGAAGTGAACTAAGTTAGTAGAATCAAGATGATTTATTTATTGTTTTACTTGAAACCATGGGTTGACTCAAGTGGTAGGAGTCTTGGTTTTGGTGATATGCTAATCCAAGTCTAAAGTTCAAACGCTTGGATGTAAACAACTTCTAGGGGCCATTGGATTGGGGGAATTTCCCCTTGAACTACCCGAGGTGCACTTGAGGTAAACTCCTTTCCCAGAGCCTGTGCACCCCTGGGATTAGTCGAGACTTTTTTCCGGACACCCGGTGTCAATAAAAAGGAAAATCGTCGGTCCACTTAAGTGATACAAAGAAGTATGTTGTTATACTATTTATGGATTTAATAGTCTCAAATTTTGTTGTTGTATTTACTGGGCCTCAGTACGACTATGAGAAATCAAGAGTGCATCTGCAAAACTTGATTTCTCATAGTTATGTGAGAGATTGTCACAAGATTTTGTCCCCCCCCCCCCCCAAAAAAAAAAATGCAAGAATATTAATTCTATATCCTTTTTTAAGATATAAATTGTGTTGGAAGTGTTGTACTTGATTTACATGTTTGTTGATTGCAGTGGTGCCTTGCTTTTATATTTATTCTCAGAAAGAGCCATCCTCAAGGGATCTTACTTCAATTTGCTCAAATTACTCGTCACTTTCCATTAAGGAGAATGGTAGTGATGCTGAGGGTCATGTACCAGGAGAAACTTGGGCAGAGGAACATTATGAACATGATAAAGCATTGACGGCTGATAGGACTTACCTTAAATTCAAGCGTCAACTGGATGCATTTCCAGAGCAATGTTTCAGGTACAAATCTAACGAGATTTTATGACCCAAATAACATACGTGTGATTCAACTGTTAGCTTGTTATGGCGGTCAGTTGAGAGAGCACTTCTCTACCATTTTTTTTGTATAAACCCATTCCACAGCCTATTCTTATGATCAATAAAATTTTGTTTACTGATAAAAAAAAATGTTGTTTGAATACTACATTTCAAAAGGGGTGATAGTTTAGAGGTGAAAAGTGGATTTTAACTGTAACTTTATATATATTTTCGTATGTAGGTGATGCATATATCGATGGTAGAATTAGAGAATTATATCCTTTAACCTTCCAGTTATTCTTTTTAATAGTTTTCTCGCGTTGCTGTGTACTCAGATATTCATATGGTGGGAAACCACTTCTGGCTACAGCAGATGAAGGAGACCCTGGGAGGTGCAGGCTATGTGGTGAATCAAGGCTCTTTGAAATGCAGCTAATGCCACCATTATTGTACTTTCTACATGAAGCGGTTGATGATCATCAACGAGTTTTGTTGGAGAATTGGGACTGGATGACGCTCATTGTATACACTTGTTCCAAGGTGAATTTTCAACTCTTCTGTACTTAGTCTAGATTACAAACCTTTCTCTCTTCCTATCTACAAGTTTCACTAGTATTGGAGTGGCTTACGAAACAAATCAGTTTGTCACTTTTGTGTTATATTAAAGGCATCCTTAGTGAATGGGACTTTTCATGTTTGGCAACAGAAAAGTTGAGTGAATTTCTCTCCACTTCTAATTTTTTTTCCAACTTCATTCCCAAACATAAAAACTTAAAAACATCTCATTCAAAAACTTTTCACTCTTCATCTCACAAATTTATTTTTCAAACGTATTTTTAAGATGGGACCCACAACTTTCACAAAAAACCATAAAACTTTATCTCAACTTCATTTCTTCAGTATTCATCAAAAACTTCTCCAGATTTTTGCATCCAAACATCACCTCAGCCACTAGCCAGTGAGTTAGGAAGGAGAGGGGATTGGTTTGGATCTGGTTGCTTCTGAAGTTTTGATTTATTTTGTTCCAAGTGCACCCTAGCTCCTTTTCACATTAGCAACTCTTCTTAGTGAAGCAGATGCGTGCATTTATCACCACCCTTTTAAGCTTGTATATATAAACTTTGATACCCTCAATTTTTAATGAAATTTGGTCTTCTAAAACTTTTGATTCTGTTCTTTATTTGTTAGAACTGTTCTCAATCGTTTGATCAAGAAAAATTCAACTCTGGAGGCTGGACTGTGGCAGAAGAAGCTGTTGTGGTACAATGTGAGAAACCCTTGGATGAGTCTGCTCGACTTAGCTATTTCTCGTGATCTGTAATATCAGTTTGCAGAATTAGCAAAAACCTACCTCTCGTAGTAAATCTTATACACTGTCTGTGAACTGCTCATATATTCAGAATCATGGAGGAGATCTTAACATTGCTGCTGATGGGGTTATTCTATAGTAGTTTCATTACAGAAATGAAGGAACTTCTTATGTATTGATTAAGGAAAGAGTTAATACTGCCTGCAGGGGTACTTGGTAATTTGGGGACAAGAGAGATTCTGGTTTCACATGGTGGAGTACGATCTTCTCGTTTGAATAGGATTACATCCATTTTGATACTTCTTATAAACACAGGTTTCATAATGAATTACTATTAAGTTCAAGTGAAAAACAGAGGATGCTTGTCCTTATGGCTTGGCTTTAGATTGATATTTGATAGGGACAATCAAGCTTTCATTTACCTATAGCAATGGCTGACCCTATCTTTGCAAGTCTGATCGATATGGGATGCGACATATGCGTGGAAAATCTTCTTTGCATATATAAGAAAATAGAAATTGCGAAATACTTTGTAGCAGCACCCTTTATGGGAAAAAGATCCCTTCTATCATTCTATGTGGTGCCATTTTTTGGGTTTGATTCTTTATGTACTCCTACTTGCCTTGGAAAAAAAAAAAAATAAGAAGATATTTTTTTGTTTAGGTTATGGGAAGACAATGAAAGATTTGTATATTATCTATCCAGTCATCTTAACAATCGGGACACCTGGCAAGAAAGATGTAGAAGCTGCAACAATGTATATTAGGCGTTTCTTCAATATGAACTAAATTATTCTTTGACCTCGATCTAAACAGAACATAAAAGAATTAATGTTAAGACTTTACACAATCTACATTAGCCTTGCCCAAAACGTGTAGAAGAGTTCTAAACTTGAAATTTTCATCTTTAGGTGAATAGAAACTTCTTTTATTTTCCAGAGTAATTGGCATAAAACAACTTAAACATAAGAGAGACAAACATTCCAAATCGGCCGCATAATATTTATTGAGTATTTAATATTGTCCAAAAAAATTATTCAGATAATTATAAATGTTGCATATTCGACATTATGTATTTGAGTACTACTATTCAGTCTTATGAATTTGTCCCCTCAAAGTTACCATTAAGAGAAATCACAATTTCAATCATTTTCACTTTTTTAACTATTAAAAAATAATTTAAATATCCGAACGATAAGTCTGAGGAGACAAATTTACGGGACTAGGTGTCATTTTTCATATGTATTTATCTCTTCCACTCTAAGCACTATTGTCCAAAAAAATTTAGGAGATTCAAATCCACAACTCAGACACGCACTTGACACATTCGGGCCACGCCAAATCATAGGTAAATGGAAACAAAGCAAGACCGAGTCGTATCACGATGCGCAGACGCAGTCTTGCTTACCTCTCACGGCAGGGAACCATTCGTTTGGCCTTTTAGAAGCAGAAGAAGGACAGGTAGCCATGATAAAAGGTCCAGTTGAGGGGGGCGGCAATGGCTGGCTTGTGGCACCCCACCTCAATGAAAAGGAAACATCATGAATATATATATAGCGCCAACGGAAAAAGTGCTAAAACACGTCACACCTTTTATCTCTATTCTAAACCAAATCCGCGTTGGGATTGTCGCGTGGCTTGTATGCATTCCAGCTTTCTGTTTAATTTTCTACGTAGCTGTACATTCAAGACTTATTTTATACTCAATTTAAGGCATTTAATCTAAAATATTTAGGATTTATCGTTCTTCCAATCGGATCATCTTTGCGTACACCAATCTTTCTCCATACTATGAAATAACATTAATAAAAGGCATAACTTATGTTGATTCGTATTTCTTAGATTAAAAAACTACACACACTCGTATATACAATTATTAAACACTGTCCTCTTCCAAAGAAAGACATTATTAAACACTGCCACCTCACTTGATTGTGAGATATTTTTTTGGGTTTTTCTATCAAATTATTAAAAAAATATATATTTATAAATTAAAGAATACACCTTTTATACATTAGCAGAGTTGACAAATTTATATCATATTTGTATCGAATTCACGGATCATATCACATAGTATCATTCCTAACAATTAAGTTAAAAAAGTTTATATTTTGTAAGAAAATAATGCCATGCTATTAAAATTATTTAAGTAAATATTCTAACCACCAACTCGTAAATACAAAGATTCAATTTTTGAAGACAATGGTGATATATTTCCGGACATCTCGTAAATATCATAACTATTTTTTTAAAAAAAAAAAAAGGAAAAAAAGAAAAAAAAAAAAATTGCCCGTTCAGAGGGGTATTTGCGTAATTAATTAAGATCAAGAGGCCCACTCTCGTAAAGCTGGAGACTATATATAGCCGAAAGTTCCATAAGCCTGGGTATGTCACTGGAGTCATACGGACCAATCGGAGTCGTGCTGTCATCCTGCTGTGCTTTGCTCTTTTTCATACAGCTAGCTCCTCCAAAGTTCCAAATACAAAAACAAAAGCCTCTTCCTTCTCTTATTGGTGAAATTCATCTATACAATACAGTATTTGTTTCTTTGAAGAACTCGTACCAATCTCATGGAGGATCGTAAGGAGGTCTCTCTCTCTCTTTCTCTCTCTCTGTGCTTTTGTGTGTATCTCTGATTCCTATTTTTTTTTTTTTTTTTTTAAAATGTTCTTGTAGTGGTTTCAAGTTATTTCGTTTGTTTGCCGAGAAAAGGCAATGAAAATACGAAGAAAGTAATTGACGGGGAGTATATAGGATTTTTAGAAAAAATTGAAGGCTTTCTTTTTGGTGTTGTTTCTAGTTCAGTTGGTCAACTTGGAGCCGGATAAGTAGATTTCAGTGTTTACCCCATTCACGGGAACTAAAAAACCAAATTTATAGATATATTTTTCTCTCTCTCATTTTCGTTCTTTTTCTTGGCAACCAAACGGATTACGAAGTCCATTTTGAGATCTCATTGTCATGTTTCTTTCGACAGATGAGTGTACCTGAAATTACAAAGAAATTTAGATCTATACATAATTGTTATTTGTTTCTCATCAGTTCTAAAAAAGCTAAAATTCACTCTTTGAAGAAATTAAATTTTTTATTTGTTCAACTGAACGGGACATTCAACCACGTAATCATTTCGCTTGACTTTCTTTTTTCTTTCAAAGATGAGACAGTCAAAGGCGCCGGCTCCTTTATAATTTTTCCCCTCTTTTGGCTTGCAAATTCAACTCCTGTCATGATCAACTTTCTGCTCTAATAATATGTATTTGGAAGAACATTTCCAACACCGGATTTCATTTGAGGTATTCGAAACTGATAATTTTGGGACAATCAGTAAGTGGAAATGAAATGAAGGTAGAACTCCGATTTCTGAACTTGTGTTTGAGAAGGCAGTTCGCTAATTTAATTGTCTACTTTTGGGCATTGTGCAAAGGGGTCTTCAGAATGCATGTCATGTGACTCGTTGTCATGAAGTCACGTCTATAATTCACGTGTTGAGATTATTTTTAAGAGTGGATGGGATCAATACCGCGTGGTCTGTTAATTTTGCATGTGATGACTTTTGTACCATGGAAATTTGTATAAGATGCAGTGTAAAGTTTGCATTCCATGGCTTTTTTTTTTTTTTTTTAATATATATATTTATTTATTTATAATCTCAAACTAGGTTATTTGGATGTAAGGATTACATAATTAGATACCCTGAGGGGTAGCTCAATTGGTCAAGCCTTGGATTTGCTCCCCAATAGTCACTAGCTCGAGTCCCCTCAGGGCCACTGGAGGATTTACCTGGTCGTTAACTTCAGGACCTCTTAGGATTAGTCAAAGTGCGCGTAAGCTGGCCCGGACACCCAAGGTTATAAAAAAAAAAGGATTACATGATTAGATACCTAAGTTCACTGAAAAGAGGCATTGGTGGTTTTTTAATCATTTGTAATTTTTCTATTCTGGGGGATAGACCTCTTGATATATATGAAAATTTTGATGTTATTTGCAGAAGGTCGCTCCCTGGCTATCAGTGCCCCAGTTTGGAGACTGGGACCAGAAAGGACAGGTGCCAGACTACTCTCTGGATTTCTCAAAAATCAGGGAAAATAGAAAGCAAAACAAGAAGGATGTGTCTAGAGCGAGTCTTGGAAATGAAGAAGAGTTCATTACCTCAAATACCACCACCAACGCAAGCGAAAAAACTCACATTGATGATGACCACCACTACCATCAGAGCCAGCATTCTCCAACTGTAAGATTCTTGGCTAGCTTTGTGGTGCATTATTTGTGACATTGTTTAATAATGCATCTTGTACAGCTAGATATGTGGTAGTTGGTGGTTATAATGGAAAGGAACATAATAATGAGTACTGCTACATCTACACAAAAATCACACAAAAACAATCTTACAAGCTGATGTGACTTCATCTGATCGGTTAGATTTGCTTTACAATAAAAGTAAATTTACAATCTGACGAACCACATTAAACCACATCAGTTTGTAGAATTATTTTTGTATAATTCCTTTACTTCTAAAGTATTTCCCTAATAATATAATATACCATAACCATTGATGGTGGCATACATGTGGTAGGCCGGTGGGAAAAGTGCGAAGTGGTATTAAATACGGTGGGCCAAAAATGCTAGTCTGTGAGTAGGAACTTCCTAATAGAGACTCGAAAAACACAGACACACTAGCATGCATTAAATTATTGTTCTAGTTCGTAGATTGGAAACAATAGAATAGATAATTGTTGCATTGGTGAAGGGACAAAAGAACAAGTGCATAAATCATCCACGATATTTTATTCCCACATTAGTTATTCATCAATGACGAGCATGGTAGATATGCATGCTCAAGGTAGAAGCTTAATGCAAAATAGCAATGCTACTCATCCTTTTATTTATCTATCATTTCATCATCCCATAATGTGGTATTTAATGATTGGAAAACTATTAAGAACTTGTTGGGAATGTTCTGACTGTTTGGTATACCCACTAAACAGTAGGAAAATGATTTAGGTTTTTTATTTCAAAATTTATGGTTGATGAAATCCAATGCTAATTGTTTGACTTTCTTTTACAGACAAGGAGGAGCTTTCTCAGCTACTTCAACTGTTGCGTTAAAGCCTGATACTTGAGGGAATGTTATTTAGATGATTTCAATGTAATGATATTGCATTGGAAGACTGGTTTCTTTTGCCTGTATAATGGTTTCTCTGAGCTCTTTCCATCGCCGTTTTATCGGATAGGAATGATGTTCCTTGCTTCATGATGATAACGAAAACATGTTTGTTCCTTAGCGCCTTCTGTTTTAGAATTCAATGCGAGTCCATAAGAAGTGATTCCATTTCTTCATCGGGTCTGGAAAAAAACACAATTCTTGATAAGTATGGCAGTTTTAGACAATGGGATGTTCAAGTAAAGAGAATCAAGCTTCATGCAATTCAATCCATGCTCTCAAATGACATTTCAGTTTGGTAGAAGATTGTGAAATTAAATCCTATAACAAGAGTTAGAAATGAATCAATATTGAAAGCGCATGTGACAACAGGTTCTAGTATACGTATTTCTGGTTGTAATTCACACCTTCCCCTTTCATAATAGATTTTATGTGCGGTGTTATACAACAGAGCAGTCAACAGAATACTAAAAGGAAGCTTGAATCCTTGATCACCAAAAAGCCTAATTACATATCAAAGCTCTCCGCTGCTCTACCTAATCAGCTAAGAAAAAGCAGATGACAGGGAATGTTTTAGGTCTATCAAAGCTTGGGAAACTGAAGATAAATCTCGTAGCAAGAGCCTTACTGCTGGAAAATCCTGTCAGTTGCTTCCAAATTGACTTTTAAAAGGATCCTAGCTTCTGCAATTACACCTTTTTTTATTATCTGAACAACATCCTCATCCTCAAGCACATGTTCCTCCCATATAAAAATCGTCATAAAATGACTCATGAACCAACAAGATCAAAATTTCTGGTAGTGTGCTGAATATGAATAACCAACCTACAGTATCCTTCTAGAAACAATATATGTAATCTTTCATAGCCATTTCGTGACATTCTGAATCCATTCCACAACCTGGGTCTAGAAGCATGGCTCCATAGTACATGTACTTGAAAGGATCCAGCAATCAAAGAAAAAGAAGAAAAAAATCAGTCATCTTTACTAAGAGAAGTCCCCTCAAATGTATGGTGCTGGAATTTGGTGCGTGCATCTGTCAGATCTGTGTAAGCCCCAAATCTTAGGATCCAACTACATAATGATACATCTAAGCCATCAAACATTTCCTACCACTCTTCTTTATGAACCTGTTATTAAAGAATACTTATTCAAAATAAAAATTAAATTAGTATAAGGCCAGAACGGATAATGAAAATATCCAGAGACAAATTTCTCACAAGTACAAGTTAATTCATGAAAAATTACTCCTACGCCCTCTTTACACTTGCACCCTCAAGCCCAGACGATTGAACAAAATCATCAGTTTGCAAAACCAGGAAAAAAAAAAGAAAAAAGAAAAAAAACAGACATCCGAGTTGGATGGAAAGGTTTTACCTGCCTTCGTTTCTTCTACCTTTTCCACCCTTGCCACCCTCAATAATTGCAGGGAGATCCAACAACTGCCAATCAAAATTAAAATAAGAGAGAGAGAGAGAGAGAGAGAGAGAGAGAGAAGCTGTCTCAATGAGCAAGCATCCACAATGCAAGCATGAAGGGGAAAAACCTAGTTAGAGTTTACTCATCAAGGGATTTCGTTTATACAATTGCAGATACAAACCATCAACAGCAAGGAAGCCAGACCAGATAATGGCATCCATGCTAGCATATGATAGTGGTGGCCCTCATATGGAAAAAAAAAATAAAAATGCACAACCCGTATGCTATCTGTGACAAATCTGAGTTCCACTAGGATGGTTCAATTTCCACATAAGTTGCATGATGAAGAACTCATTCCAGAATGGTCAGCAGATCAAAGCTCAGGTTTATGTGGTATTGTTACCACCATGTTTCTCATCAATCATTCATGAAAAGCATAGTAGAGTCAGGCACATAACCAATCCCTTTGATCTGCAGAATTATATTGTCCAAAACTGAGTATATAAGATCGGCCTCAGCATGAGATGTGTCTTTTGCAATAAATGTATAAACATCCTTATTCAATTCTATCCAGCTGCTTCCAGGTTCTTTTACAACCCCATTAAAGTCCATTCTCTCCCTTAGCCTTTTGACATCTACCCACATATCTTTAGATGCAAAAATATTGGAAAGTAAAATATATGATCCACTATCCGTTGGATCAATTGAAATTGCCATCTCTGCTGCATATCTCCCCATATCAACGTTACCAGCAACTCTACATGCACTGAGCAAGCTCCTCCATACTACTGCTGCTGGTTTTATTGGCATTTTCTCAATAAATTCCTTTGCTTCAAAGAGTTTGCCTGCTCGGCCCAAAAGAGAAACTATGCAAGCATAATGTTCTGTCCCGGGTTCAATTCCAAAATCAACCATTGATTCAAAATGACGAAGTCCATCTTCTACAAGCCCAGCATGACTACACGCCGAGAGCACACCCACAAATGTTACATAGTTGGGTCTTATTCCCTCCTTTATCATCCTTTCAAACACCTGAAGAGCTTCATCTACTTCCCCGTGGTGCGAATAAGCTGAGATCATGGAGTTCCAGCACACAACATCTCTCCAAACTGTGGAATTAAAAGTTTTCCATGCCTCTTCCATGCTTCCACATTTGGCATACATATCCACAAGGGAATTTGTAACAAAAGGCTCTGAGTCTACTCCTACCTTTATGACCTGGTTATGGAACTGTTGACCATGCTGGAGACTTGCTAGGTTACTGGCTGCGGTGATCAAGGCAGCAAAAGTGAATTCATTAGGTCTTTGTCTTGATAACTGTAATTCCGAGTAGAGCTTGAGAGCCTCTTCATTTTCCAACTGTTGAGTATATCCACAAAACATTGCATTCCATACAACAATATCTCTTTCAGTTATCTCCTCAAAGACAAACCTTGCATCCCTTATACACGAACATTTGGAATACACATCTATCAAAGCACTCCCAGCAAATACATCCAGAGATGCCCCATATTTGATGATCAGGCTGTGAATTTGCTTACTCAATTCTAAGGTAAATAAAGTAGTTGATACACCAAGAAGGCTAACAAATGTCAAGAGACTAGGCGGGAATAATCTACACCTCATCTGATGGAAAAGATCCAATGCTTCATTCAGCTTCTCTTCTCTCGAGTATCCTTCAATCATTGCATTGTAAGAGACCACATTATGATCAGCCATAGCATCAAAAACTCTTTTAGCATCTGTTAATGAACTGCACTTTGCATACATATCAATCAAACCATTTTTTACAAAATCATCATACTCAAGGTTTGCCTTGATAGTGTAAGCATGCACTTGTCTCCCATTTTCTAAAGCCTCGAGTGAACCACACGATGTGAGAATACTAGTGCAAGCAAATCCATCAGGCTTCCAACCCAGTCGGGCCATTTCAGCAAATAACTTCATAGCCTCCAAGTTGAATGAATTTTGCATGTACCCTGCGATCATTGTGGTCCATGATATTATGTTCTTGACCACCACCTTATCAAATATTTTGCGTGCCGTATGTACTTTACCACATTTTGCATATAAATCTATAAGCACATTGGTCACTGAAACATCCATCTTCATTGCCCTCCTCAACACGTAAGCATGAATTTGTTTTCCTCCTTCAAGAAACTCAAGCGCCGAACAAGCACTCAAAACACTAGACAGCACATATTTATCAGGAACAACATCAGTTTCTCTCATTTGGTTAAACAACTGCAACGAAACTTCACTTCTTCCACTTTTCACATACCCCACTATGATTGTAGTCCAAGTAACCGCAGTTTTCTCTGTCAAACCATCGAAAACCAATGTTGCTTCATCCATATGGTAATTCTTTGCATAAAAATCAATCAGCGTGGTACCCACATAGACATCTTGAAAATATCCTGTCTTAATTACAAAACCATGCACCTGGACACCTTGATCAAGTGCACCTAATTGCGTACAAGAGCGAATAGCACTAGCTAAAACATACTCATTTGGATTCTCGTCAGAACTTCTCAGAAGTCCCAAGAACACCATCAAGGCCTCTTCATTACAATCATGTTGGCTGTACATAGATACCATTGAAGACCAAGTAATTAAGTTCCTCTCTGGCATGTTATCGAACAACATCCGTGCGTCACGCAGACGACCAGATTTCGAGTGCCAACGCAAGAGGATGTTGGCAAGAAACACATCATTTCCGAATCCCGAAACAACAATTTGGCCATGGATTGTATTATAATACAGTATTGGGTTGTCTGAAACGGGTATTTGCAAGAGGTAGGCGAACTTGCGCTTTATGGTGCGGAGCGGACGGCGTGGAAAGGATGGTTCTTGTGAACGTAGAAGAGAAGCTGCTAAAGTGGAGAGGTTGAAACCTTGGTGCTTAGCAAGTTTGTAACAGTGTGTTAGGCGGTATGTTAACTTGGAATGGTTTGTCATCCTACAAAGAATGCCTTCTTAAATTTTAAATATATATATTTAAAACATTGACACTCACTTTCTTTAAGCTCCGTAGTATTCGAAAATATCCAGAAATTTGCAAGCTTTGATCAATAATCAGGTATAAGTTGACTAATTTTGCCTTCCTCGAGAGCCATCTTGCGCTCGGTAACTTTGAGCCATATACACACCCAGTGAAACTGTGCACCAGGCTGGCGAACCCACTTCCCCTTCCGATCCCAACAATGGCCATGACCGACAACCCCTTTTTCTTTATTCGGATTAGCAGCCTAGCGGCTAATTTAAAGTGAAACAGCAGGAAGCCAAATAAATAAATAAATTAACAGTCACACGTATAAAACTAATTATACTAAGATTTAAGTGGATGAATACGGTTTAAGGCTGTGTTTGGTTACCTGCCAAACTCAACTCAATTCATTTTATATAATCATTACAATTTTTTTAACTTTTAACATAAAATATAATAAATAATTCAATTTTTTTAAATTTTAATTCAACTTTTTCAAATCTTAAAATAATAATAATATTAAAAAATAATATTTAAAACTTTCATATCAACTCAATTCACTATCCAAACCGGCCCTAGGTTTATGTTCATTGGCGAAATTGGTCTCAATAAACTTATTATCAACAAAAGTAGAGTACAAGAAATCAATCGTAAAAATCTTCAATCCTAGAACTCCAATACACCCAATAAACTCTCATGAATCTCACAAAAAGATCTATTTTTCTCTCTGTATTATGGCTACTCAAAGTCACAATACAATAAAAAGTAACATGTATTTATACTGTACGACACGAAAAACCCTAAGTATGAACAATCTGTCAGGCGTTCGCTGAAGTGGCATGTCGAGCGAACAATCTGCTTATCATTCGCTCGAGCTAACTGTCGAGATAGTGTCGAGCGAACAATCTGCCTGAGGTTCGCTCAAGCTAAGATCAAGCCATAGTCAAGTCTTTGGAATGATGTTTTCAATAGGTACTAAGCCACATTCAATCAATTTCATCAAGCCTAAAACAAAAGAGTTCTTCTATACAGATACCTATTGTTCACTCTGCCTATGTGGCATTTTATTATTATTATTTTATAGTGAAAACGTGTGCATTTTGTTCAAAAGGTAGATTTCAATTCCCCCACTGCGTTCTCCATTTATGCATTTCCCTGCGTTCTCTCCCCCCCAGTCGTTTCCTTTCGCCGCCCTGAACTCAAACCTCTGCTCGCACCGTAGTTGAAATATGCTCCGGAATCGTGTGGCTCCAGCCCTCCGGCACCATGTGGCTCCATCATTCTGGCACCGTGTAAGGAAAGTCCTCTAGGTTCACCATTGCAGTACAAGGGTCGTGGTGGCAAGGTGGTCCAGGTCTATCACCGGAAGTGGGTCATACACATCGAGCGGAACACTCGCGAGAAGTGAATCGAGTCCACTGTCAACGTCGGCATCAATCCATCGAAGGTGGTAATCACCAAGCTCCGCCTAGACTAGGACCGTAAGTCCCTCCTCGACCATCGATTACTTCAATATATCAAGGAAATATTTTTCTGGGATTGCCAAGCTTCTGTTATTACATTTGGTATGTTTTTGAATTTTATATTTGTTGGATTTAAATATTTGGGTCTCTCAGAGAGCTGGATGTTTTGGTGTTTAAGTGATGAATGCGAAATTATATGAGTTTCTACTTATAATTATTTTAGAGTTTGCTTCATGTTTATAGGGTTTTGGTGATTCCCTTAGAGTTTGAAGGTAAATCATAGTTAGCTGCATAGCTTTTAATTATGATATTTTGGTTAACAACGTTTGCCATTTCGATATATTTCCTTCTATAAATGTTGTGATCTATTTTGGACATGGCTTTTAACTCGAATTCTTGGGGCTCATTTGAACCTTACTGGTTTAGAGATTCTAGGTGATTAATGTACTTAGTTGTATACTTTTGTAGGTCTTGTTTAACTTGTAGTTTGTGATTTTATTTTTCTGAGATGTGAATGTCAGTGACTCAGTATGGATCATTTGGGTTTTTACCAAATGAATTTGATTGTGATAATCATGATGCTACTTTTGTGACCGTTGATGCCTGAGATTGGTAAATGTTAAATGTTAATTAGATATCCCTTACACTCCCTGTGTCCTTGAACGAGGACTACATATCTTTTTCATCAATAAAACCTATAAAAAACAAATGTTAATTATATAAACAAAGTGACTTTACATTGTTAGGTGTGACCAATTTAATTGTCGTATGATAAATCATTTATGTCTTTTTTATGGTTATACTTAATATAGAATACGATTCTTTCCTGTTCACCTGTAATCATATGTTGTTGATTATCGTTATTAAGGTGTAGTTGATTCGAGCAATTTTGTTTCATGTAAATCTTCTTAATTGGGGAGTTCAAGTTGTTCTTTTGAACCACCTTAATCATGTTTCTTAGTTGACTTTGTTGTTACCGCCCATAAAGAACATTATGTGCTTTTGATATAACTTGAATTAGTTGAGAGTGATGTTATTTACATCTCTGGAGTAAATGAATTTTTATTTTTATTTTTATAAGTAACTCTAGTGTAATAAATACATCAGAGAAACATTTCATCTGCAAAGGCACAAAGGAGTGTAATAAAAGGAAACTCTCCACAAGACTAAATATACATCTTGATCACAAGACTAAATAAAGGTTCAAAGCCAAACAAAGAATTGGAAGTAAAGAAATGCAATAACTGATTAAAGAAAAAATTATAATATGTTTTAAGAAAGACCATCAGGATCCAATTCTTACCATCAAGTTTTCTTTTCTCAACAGTAGCAGTTTGATGACTCTCATTCTCAACTTGAACATCCATTTTGTCACCATATAAAGCATCCCCAAGAACAACTGCATGACTTTCCTCCTTCACAATAGGTACTCCACTTTTGTTGAGTCATGTTTTGATCTCCTTTTTTCCTTTGATCGCTAATCCCAATTTGTTTAGAACATTGAAGTTTAGTTGTCCTCAAATGTAAAACAAAAAGCCAACCTCTTGTATGTTTTCCTTAAATCAACAAGATTATAAGCATGCACCAGAAAACAACTTAGGCAAAGGTGGCATTGCATTAGGTACTATATATCCGTGTGGCTATTTCATGGGTGCAATACCCAATTTGTTGGCCTTTTTTCTTTTAACGAGTTACAGGGGCAAGGAATTTAGATTGGATAGTTACTCAAAAACAGCAATTAAACGAATGCAGTAATAAAATCTATCATAACCAATATAACAGCAGGCAGCATGCTGCCAAGATTGAGACTTAGGACAACTTGTCGATTTGCTATTTAGTTTCTATTTCTTTGTTTGGTTTGGAAGAAAGTTTGGAGAGTGAAAGAATAACTCCATTAACCTTCTTGGATTAGAGTTGGAGAGTGTGTGATGAAAAGTTTAAATATTTTTACAGTTTGTTGAATCTAAGTAAGTTAGGCACAAATATCTCTTTCTCAAACCAGTAAGATTAAGAAAGTCTAAGCCTTTAATGTTACTTGACACGTTGTTAACCACAATGGTAGCTGCCAGTTGGAGGTGTACCTATGGATGGATTTGACCCAGATAGAGGTTGTAAATTAGCAGCAGATCAGCCATTAAAAATTTGTGTAAGTTTAATCATTCAGACAAGGATATAATGCGAGTTGCTCCAACAAATTTTATATATTGTTTCATGCGAAAGTCTTTGGGCTGCGATAATAACCATCATCCTTTGAAATAGAACCTTTTTTACTTGCCAAAAATCTTGCCTTGGAGATCCATTTGCTTGCTTCTCGCGTTTACAAGTGACCTTTTTACTCTTGAATGTGACTACTTTTAACGCAGTTTTTTTTCTAGCTCTTGAACATCTAATTAGGTGTCTTTCTTTTCTGTACTTGGGTTATGCCTAATTAATTATGAGGATTAATTATGAGGTTTATATAGCATATTTCCTACTTTTTTTTAGTATATAAAGTATACCTTGTGAATGCACATTGCAGTTGCATGATAAGTGTTATGTGCAGGTTGAGAGATTTCTTATGTTGATATGATATTCTTGTTCTCAATACTTAGTTCAACAATCGTGATGGGCAAAGAAGAAGATGGAAGGCCACCCAGGCCTTCTATGTCGATTTCTATGACCCATGTATGATACACACTGGTTATTTGAGTCTATTATGTTGTCATATATTGTAGCATTTAGTTAATCCATTATTTATTTGTATATTATAGGGATATTATGGTACTGTAAATCCATATAACCCGCCATATATGATGCCTCCAAATATATTTCTAATTCCATATCCATATGCTTGGGGTAGCCAGGTAAAGTTATTTTTGTATCTTTATATATATATATATATATATATATATATATATATATATATATATATATATTTATATATTTGTTTTCTTGCGTGGGTTTGAGTTATTCTAACACAGTGGGTGGGTAACTGCAGTATGTGGCAATGCCACCATTTGGATCAACCATGCCATCCCTTTTGGCGAGTAATCCGGAGGAGTTAAAACGAGGTGAAGATACAATCCAGGTAGTTCACTTGAGTATCTTCTTTATTTATTTTTTTTAATTGAAAGAATTTTTTTTAGTGCATGCGTGGGTTTAAGTTATTCTAACACAGTGGGTAATTGCAGTATGTGCCAATGCGACCTTTTGGACCAACTATGCCATTCCCTCCATCGAGTAATCTAGAGGAGTTGAGACGAAGTGAAGATACAACCAAGGTAGTTCACTTCAATCTCTTCTTTATTTTTATTTAATTTTTTTTATTTAGTGAGTGCGAGGGTTTGAGTTATTCTAACATAGTGGGTGTGTAACTACAGTATGTGGCAATGCCACCCTTTGGACCAACCATGCCATCCATTCATCGAGTAATCCAGAGGAGTTGAGGTGAAGATACAACTAAGGTAGTTCACTTCAGTCTCTTCTTTATTTTTATTTTTTTATTAATTTTTTTTTAGTGCGTGCGTGGGTTTGAGTTATTCTAACACAGTGGGTGAGTAACTACAATATATGGCAATGCCACCCTTTGGACCAACCATGCCATCCCCTCCGTCGAGTAATCCGGAGGAGTTGAGACAAGGTGAAGATACAACCAAGGTAGTTCACTTCAGTCTCTTCTTTATTTTTTTTATTTAATTTTTTTTAGTGCGTGTGTGGGTTTGAGTTATTCTAACACAGTGGGTGGGTAACTGTAGTATGTGACAATGCCACCCTTTGGACCAACCATGCCATCTCCTCCGTCGAGTAATTTGGAGGAGTGGAGACGAGGTGAAAATACAACCCAGGTAGTTCACTTCAGTCTCTTTTCTTGATTTTTTATTGCACCTCCATATTTTCCTTAATGAATAACACAATAAGGAAAATAAAACATTCAGCAATGCCACCATGCAGACCAACTACCCCCTACCCTCATTGTGCAAGTGAAAAGAATGTTGGAGGTACACGTTTAGTCATATGAGTTAACATCCATGCCATATAAAATAAAAATGTTTTCAGCTAACCATGCAATCTTCCTTTTTAGAAACTGAACCCGACATAAATATATCTCCAGATGCGAAGGGGATGAATGAAGTATCAGATGATGATGATAAAGTTGACCCTCCAAAAGCTGGTATGAAATTTGCTACTGATAAATAGGTTTTACTCTATTACAATCGATATGCCAAACAAGAGGGTTTTGGTGTTATTATAAAAAAGACGAAGAGAGATATAGATGGGAATGCCAAGTATATGACGATTGGCTGTGCACATGGCATAAGGCATCATCCTAACCATAGTAATTTATCAAAGCCATGACCAACGACAAAAATGGATTGTAAGGCAAAAGTAAATGCTCGTTTTATGAATGGGGAATGAGTGTTGACCAGTGTTGATCTGTTTCACAATCATAGTACTGTTAGCCCACAAAAATCTAGATTTTTTAGATCTCACAAAGTTTTAGATGAATACAGTCAGAGGATGCTCGACTTGAATGACAGAGTGGGTATTCAAATGAATAAAAATTTCCAAGCATTTGTGACTGAAGCGGGGGGGTTTGAGAATTTAGATTTCCAAGAGAAAGATTGTAGGAATTTTATTGACAAAGCCAGACATTTAAGAATAGGTAAAGGAGGTGGTGAAGCACTGAATGACTACTTTAAGAGAATGAGGAAAATGAATGATGGCTTTATGTCCGTCATGGATGTGGATGATGAGTTTAGAGTGAGGAATGTGTTTTGGGCTGATGCACGGAGTCCAGCGGCATACGAGTATTTTGGAGATGTTATCACGTTCGATACAATGTACCTAACAAATAGGTAGGAAATGCCGTTCACTCCCTTCATTGGCGTCAACCATCATGGACAGTCTATACTCTTAGGGGTAGCTTAATTTCAAGCAAGGATATAAGTACGTTCGTTTGGTTGTTTAAAGTATGATTAGAATGCATGAATGGACGAGCACCCCAAGCCATCATAACAGACCAAGACCGTGCAATGAAAAATGCCATTGGCGTTGTATTCCTGCAAACAAGATATAGATATTGTCTCTGGCATATAATGCATAAATTGCCAAAAAAATTGGGATCCCACTTGGAATACGACGCAGGGTTGAAGGTTGTAATTCAGAATGCAGTCTATGATACATAGAGTTGCAAAGAATTTGAGGAGAAGTTGGGGCAGCTAATTCATAAGTATGAACGTACTGAGAATGCATGGTTGTAGGGGTTGTACACGGAGAGGTCATTTTGGGTACCGGTTTACTTGAAAGGTGTATTCTGGGCTGGTATGTGCACTACCCAACGGTCTGAAAGCATGAACACCTTCTTCGACAGATTTGTGCATTCTGATATGACATTAAAAGAATTTATCAATCAATTTGACAATACTTTGATGAAGAAGGTGGAGACGAAGACGGTAGCTGATTTCTAGTCGTGTAACCAAACGATCCCATGTGTTTCGTCATTCAAAATTGAGAGGCAGTTTCAATCATTGTACACAAATGCAAAATTTAAAGAGGTCCAATCCGAGGTTTGGTGGATGCTTTTATGTAACCCTTCACTTGTCAGCACACAAGGTAGCATTTCCACTTTCGATATGCTCGAAGAAATTTCTATCCCCGATGGACAATCCAAAATTGTGAAGTACATAGTTTACTTGAACGAAGAGGAATTCGAAATTAAATGCACTTGTACTCTATTTGAGATTAGGAGGATTATCTATAGACATGCATTTAAAGTCTGTCAGATGAAGTACATTCATGACGTGCTAGATAAATATGTGTTGGATCGATGGAGGAAAGACATAAAGAAATCTTACAAGCTGGTTAAGAGTAGCTATGATGATTGTCGAGTCAATACGAATGCACGGTGGCATGACGTTGTTGTTAAAAGATGTCTAAGATTTGTGACACGTGTACCATGGAATGATGAGCATGTGAATGCATTCTTTCATCTTTTGGATGAGTTTGAGCAAAAGATAGTAGGATTATAGCCTGAGTTCTGTTCTTGAAAGAGAATGTGGACGCCTATAGGCGTAAGAAAATATTAAGTAAACACGTTGTTTGAGGGAAAGGGAGACCGCCAACTTGAAGAAAGGTCCCAATGGTCGAGAAGGCTGCAAGGAAGCGAAAGAAGAAACAGGTATTACATTATGGGAAACTCTCTTCCCATGTGTCGATATTTGATTCAATACATATTTTTTTCTAATATGTGTTATTTTCTATTTTCCAATTTAGACTTATAGGAGAATATTTGACAATGAATAACAAAATGTTGACCCTAAACCAGTAGGAGAAGTTGGTGCTACTATTGATGAGGTTGTTATCCTAATCCAGTGTAGTAATCTAACACAAGTAACGCCTTCAGCCAGTGATCAAGTTTGAGATTATTTTCACGTATGCATTCATTTATATATTTTCCATACATTATCCAAGATTAATGTATATAATAGTAATTTTGATCATTGTCCATATCTTCAGGATACGCCAAGCTTGCCCTATGGAAGTTAGCATAGATACCGACAAATGTTTTGGTTACTAGTTTCACCTAGCTTGCAATATCCATGTTGCTACAAAAGGTAAGTTTTACAAAGTTGGCAAGCGGGAGAAAGTAAGAGGAAGTTAGGAGAATATATTTATTTCTGCCATCTACTCCATTACTAGTAGCATACTATTTTAATTTTCTTCAATACACCAGTATCACATAGTTTAGATAAGAAATATGATTGCTAATGAGTTTTCTTTATGTTATTCAGCATCACTTTTTGGAGCAGGCTGACGACTTCATTTATTGTTTTCGTTTAGGTCTGAGCATTCTTCGGCAGAACTTGGGAGAATAATCCATGGTTTTAAACTTCCTACTGATGATATAACACATCACACAAATTTCTATGAATGCATTATTGTGCAAGAATGCATTTATTGGGTGGGTAAGGAAATGAGATGTGGCGCAATGCATTATATGCTTTTTTCTATGCATATATATATAGATATAATCCAAGTTGTCTCTGACGCATCCAGGAACTCCCTTGGTGTTGCTAACCAGAATTTCTACTCTTTAACAGCTTTGTGGTTGTGCACATGCAGTTTTGTACCTTGGGAGGAGAATGATCATCATCATCTTGGTTTTCTACCATTGAATTGTGGGGAGTGTAGTGAATATTATCTCGGCATCCGACCCAAATGAAGTGAAACATAACATACTAATGAGACTATATCTTATATTTATCGTGAATTTAGAAGCTTGCGTTGGCATCCACTGTGCTTTCTATATTTGTGGAAGTCTAAATACTTGTTAAAGTTACATATATATGTGTTATTGTTCCTGAAATTATATTGTCTTTGCATTTAATTTGGACTTGTTAGTCATCTTACAGTTGGAAATGGGTGCTTTTTTATCCGGATCAATTGTCTAGAATTTGTCAAGGTGTGAAACATTGATATTTTGACACAAATCATTCAAGCGAAGATGACTTTTGTATCAGAATTTGTATAACCACTTGCTGAATTTTGAAGTTATCATTTGAAAGTTATCTTGAGAAATTTGTAAATAGATTTGTATATGGAGTGGAGAATAGGTTCGTAAATAGACTTGTATATGAAGTGGAAAATACTTGACGAATTTATATAATGATAGGGAATGCCTCTGATTTTAATTAAATACATTTCCTCTTGGTTGAAGGTACCATTTTTTTTTTTTAGTTGTGTGTTTTGGTTGAGACAAGTATGTTACCTGCTGAATTTTCAGCAGTACTGTTCCCATTATTTTTTTTATTTGAATATGTCTGCCTTAGCATATACTATGTTCGGTGGGTCTTCAGGTACCAGATCATTCATGATCATTAAGGGTAATTAGATGTGGATTTCTGTTGCACCCAATGTCCTAAACTGCATTCACCTGTATCTAATATTTGGTGAGTAGTAAGATATTTGAAGAACCTTGGTTTTATTCTTATAAAGTTAGGCAGCAACCAGGTGCACCAAAATGATGCGACCCGCCCATTTTGTTTCTCTATATAAAATATTATATGCACTATGGACTGCTTAATAGCTAGACAAATACTTAGTTCAAAATTTTCAATTTGGGATTTTTAGCCTAGTGGATGGATTTAGATCATGGCATACATGCATTTTCTGGAAATTTGTGCTTTTCTTGACTCCAAAAGCTACTATTACAATCAGTTTGGCTTGATTATATGTGGAATTCATTTTGATAAATGTGTAGATTCCGATGTGGGTAATTGCCTCTTGGTTGTGCATGTGCCCTTCCTTCTAGGTTAAGTAGAGTGCAAACTTCATTGGGCTTATTGTATGTGTTTGTGCATATGCCTCCTTCATCCATTTCCAGTCTTGAATAATCTCATATTGAGTGTTCTCATATGGATATTAAGTCGGGCAAACATAACATACCAAATAAGTCCAAGAGAATTTGAGCGTCTAAGGAATTCATGCCAAAAATGGGAACCAACTTGAAAGGCATATCTTCAAGACCTCTTTTTATGGTAATATTGGTATTTTCATGTTAGGCATCCTAGATTAGTAGACTCATTTTTTGTATCGGGCATATAAACTTCTAGAAATTTGCAAATGGTGGTGTGAGTTTTCAAAATATATCCATATTTGTCCATGCCAAAAATCCCTCCACAAAAATCTTGGCAATGCCAAAATATACTCAAAAAATCAATACACAATAACAGGCTGAAAGTAGATATTTTCCATAAAATGAGCAATCACTTTTTTTTGCACTTGGATCCATGTATCCATTCCTGTCCAAGCAAAAAATATGTCCACAAAAATCTTGCCAATGCCAAAAAATACTCCAAAAATCAATACACAATAACAGGCTGAAAATATGAGTTAATATCCACAATAACCATATAAGTTTAATCGTGGCATAGAGACTAGAGCACTACATATAGAACCAACCCAAAAATCTTACAAGAGATATAATCCAAAAAAGACACAACAAAATACTTACAATCCTATTCTCTACTATCCTTCTTCCAAGTTCATCTTCTTGATTGTTAAGCATATTCTCTCTCTATTAGTTTGTCATTTTCTTTCTTTTTGAGCTTCATATTCACACAACAATAAAGCATCCTCCCTCTTCCGAAATTCATTCTCTCTTGTCTTGTTGGCACTCTCACGTATTACTGATTGAAGTATATATTCCCAAACGAAGAATTGACATATTGTTTCTCCCTTTGTACAATTCAAGATCCATTACTAAAACAATTTGTACATGAATTCAAAAGATGACTAGAAAAGTTGGAGGTTAATTACCGTTTGATAATTTGGACAAGTATAAAATTTCCTATTTGGATTTTTGTGGGTGCGGGAGATCTTTAATGGCGCTTTTAAACCACACCAACAACTCAGTGATTCAATTTCAACATCATTCACTATAGATGATGATGATTGACAAATGCCAAAATTTCAATGCAGTTGTAGATGCATGTTAAAATGCTAACAAGCAAAAGAAGTTAAAGTTCCTGCAAATGCAGTTAATAGTATTGCATTCTGAGAATAAAAGCATGACATGGCAAACTATCTGAAGTCCATATAATGCATTAACAAAGTTTATGTCTTTCAATTTTTTAATAAATATGCTACTTGAGTCAATTCTCAAAAAACCTTACTAAACATGCATATAATGCATTAACAAAGTTTAGTTCAAACTTTGTTTCCTGCTTTAGCAATAGAAAGATAAAGCAATATAGAAGGTTGATTGGAGCTAAGTAATAGTAATTTATGGTTTTAGAGGACATAAAGAAAAAGATAAATAGCCAACCACCAAAATTAACCAAAACAAAGCCAGACAAAAAGTTCATGGTAGGCTCTTTGACTGGAAAATGAATTTTGATCCACCTGAGATGACAACAAGAAATACATAAATAAATCAATAAATCTAAAAACGACAAGATGACATGCTTGGCCTACCTTAGATTGCAGTCAAATTCCCCGGAAAGTTTTATCTTGTCTAATAAAGAATTTAGTTGACAATCTTTACGTCCATAAGAATATGTTCAATCATTGTATACAGGCTACAGCATAGGAAACCTATTAGTGTTAGATTGCACTAAAACAATTGAGCATGTCTAACATCCACAGATGTTGTTAAATGCAATGATGTGAAGTTCCAAAAGAGTAACTAGAGTTATGAAAGCACAGTGAACAGGACATATCCCGATTCAAAGTAGTGGTTATAAACTAGTGAAAACCACAACATAACTAGAGCTGAGAAAGACTATAGAAACATTTCCTCATTATGCTCAAAACCATTACATGTCTTCATATCCATACGCTTAGACCGCTAAGAAGTGAACTATCAATAGGCTGCAAGGTCAGGTTATGTTAAACTAAGTTATTTAATGTCTCTCATTTCACGCTGACGTTCCACATTGTTTAAATAGAACCACACTTCACAGTAAAAAGAAGACTCATTGTGTAAAAATGCCTCAAATCAGACATAAAATTTCTATAAGTTTGTTATTTCATGATTTATGAGCCAACACATTATAGCATGTTTAGGTTAAATCCTCTTACAAAATATAGCATTGTGCCTTGCATGTTTGTCTTTCTGTTAAAGAAGAACTGGTGGCAATATTCAGACAAAGATTCCAGTCTTTGGCTATTGGATTTTCAATAGAGAAAATAGAAAGTTAAATCTACAGAGAAATGGTTAAGACTCAAGAGAATGTGTAATATATTATTACAGATTAGTTTTTCTTCTTATTTTTTTCCACAAAGTTTTTATTATTATTATATTTATAATAAATTGTAATATATTATTACATATAAGATATACTTTTAGTAAATTCGAGTGAGTATGAGCTAACAGTGACAGCATACAGTCATGAGATATCTACAAGGATTTTAGTGTAATAACTCATCCATGATGAGCAAGCGATTGAAGTGAATACGAGTTACTAAAGGTCAACATGAGAAAGCTTTGTATAAAGAAGCTTAGAGTTTGCAAGCTTCAAATGCATGCTGGGAAACAAAACAGTATGTACATATCAAAAATGATCAAGCTACCTTAAGCCTAAAAAGATTTAAAAAGTCGGGATAACATGGCCCTCAAGTTCTCAAATCATTAAACCTAAACTAAGATAATAGAGGAATAACTATAGGCCTGTATGACTTATCAATCATGGTTAATCTCAAGTTCAATCCATCAACAAACCAGAAATTGAAAAACAAATATACGAATTATAAACAAGAGCACCATTAAAATACAGTTATACCATACAAGAAATGGGTCTAATTTCTTCAAATGCCAAGTTCCCAGTATTGTCAATTTGAAAAGGAAACATTGCATGCTCACAGACCTTCTCTCTTTGCTTGGAGATTTGAAAATTTTAACAAGCACTTGTTATGTGGTAATGGAAACCAAATGAAAACAAAAGATCCCCAAGAAGAATAGTTAGACATTCAGCATACCCACCATTGCCACCATTCAACATTCAAAGGATTATTTTTTGTGAGTAGTAATAAAGGTTTCAATAAAAAGTATGAAAGAATAATCCATATACACATGATGTATACAATGATACCATCCCCCATCAAACTTTAAAGGAAAGAAAATGCAATCCCCCCATAGAAAAACAGGAGACATAACATAATGATTGGATAAAATTATATGTAAGAGCATGTGATAGGTACTACTCTATCTTGACTCTATAGAAAAATATTTATTACTGAGCACACTGTATGTGATAGGTAGTGATGAAGGGCTAACAAAATAAAGACAGTATAATTATTCCAATGTTCCAGTAGCATTCCCTTGAAACTTCCATGGGTGTATCTATAAAGTAATAAAGCATAATGTTGTATTCCCATGTCCAGACGAGGTATTACTTCTGACAAGCACATGCAGGAGAACAAAATTCAAATCAGGACCCAATTGCAAGACCAAAGCACAGAATATCACTAAGGTATAAACTTTTTGATCTATAACAGGTATCAACCTCATTATTTGGTAAACCAAAAGCTACTTTAATGTAATGGGTGTATCTATAAAGTAATAAAGCATAATGTTGTATACCCACGTTCGTATGAAATATTACTTTTGACAAGCACATGTAGGAGAACAAACTTTAAATCAGGACCCAATTGCAAGACCAAAGCATAGAATATCACTAAGGCAGAAACTTTTTGATCTATAACAGGTATCAACCTCATTATTTGCGTAAACCAAAAGCTACTTTAATGTAATGGGTGTATCTATAAAGTAATAAAGCATAATGTTGTATATCCATGTCCGTATGAAATATTACTTCTAACAAGCACATGTAGGAGAACAAACTTCAAATCAGGACCCAATTGCAAGACTAAAGCACAGAATATCACTAAGGCAAAAACTTTTTGATCTATAATAGACATCAACTTCATTATTTGGGTAAACCAAAAGCTACTTTAATGTAATAAATGGGATATCAACAACATATTTATCAAGGTAGTAAAATACTATACAATAATAATGAATAATCTATCTATGATAGCTAAAATAACCTTTTTAATGAGAGTGGTTCAGCTACATTCATTTCACATTTCGGATTTCTTTATATCGCCTGGACTAAGGGGATAGATCTAGAACTTAAACTACTACAAGATATGAACCCAAAATAACTACATAGGGGACGACCTCAATAAACCAAGCTGGGATTGATAAGCAACTAAAATCTTCTTACCAAACACAGAATTTCCAAAACAATTTCAACAACAATTTTAGTTTTCAATATATTGTACTAAAACAATAACCCAAATAAATATCAGAACATTTGTAAAAAATAAGGTGAATAAACGACCCAAGAAAAAAAAATTGCTAAGTAGAAATGAAAAATTAAAGAATATTGTTCGGTGTACACTTAAAAAAAAGGTACCTTTGAGGATGAATCTTGCAGCGGGTTGGGACTGAGAGAGAGAGAGAGAGAGAGAGAGAGAGAGAGAGAGAACAAATGTAGAAACTCCAAGATACACAGAATTAAAAAAAAAATAAAAAAAAAATAAAATAAAATAAAACAACACCCTACCTTTGAGGATGAATCGGTCCAGCGGATCGGTTAGACTTCGAGTCAACAAGTTCGAGAGGGATAAGAGCTTCAAGACTAAAGGGGCTTTCTAGGGTTCAGGACTAAAGGGGGTTTTGGCATCGGGGTGAGAAAGAATGGGGCGTTGGGACTGAAGGGGTTGATTTTTAGGGTTCGATACTGAAGGGGGTTGTTGGCATCGGGGTGAGAAAGAATGGGGCGTCAGGTTCAGAAAGAAGCTTCGAGTGACTCCATAACCATAGTTGAAGTAATGAGAGGTATAGGGGGGACAATGAAGGTACAACCTTGGGAGGTCTTCTTCGAGTGAGTTCGACAGGGTCTTCGAAGAGTGAGAGGTCTGAAGAGGAAAATTGAAGCTGGAGAATGACTCAAGCTTGGGTTTCAATTTTACACTTTATTCAATAAATCATTACGTGTAATCCAAACCGATTGGCCACTTCAGGAGTGTGGCGTGTGGAAAAGAAAACCGGAGGATAGATAGAGTTTTTGAAAACAAAATTCATTAAACCAGAGCTGACCCCCTCTACCAAATCCCCTAAGGGAATCACAGACTCCAAACACCAATCAAGTCCAAACAAAGTTTAAACTTGTACACTGGAACTGGCTTTGTTATCATATCTACTAGAATCTCAATGGTAGCAATCTTCTAAATTACTATCACACCCTTTGTAACAACCTTTCAAAGAAAATGATATCTGACATCAATGTGCTTGATTCTCTCATGATACATTTACTTTTTGGTCAAATGTATTGTGCTCAGGCTGTCACAAAACACAAAAATTCCATCTTGTTGTAGTCCCAAATCACTAATCAGACCTTCAACCAAATGGCTTCCTTCACAGCTTCTGCTACTACCATATATTATGCTGCTATAGACTACACACTGCATTGGAATATGGAACACTAGCCATAAAACCTTTCCTCCTCGTTTGTCTGAGAAGATAGAGATGTTGAAAGTTTAAAATGTGTAGTAAGTGGTGTACTTGTTGGTTTAGACTTGGATAGTCAAAATCTCTTAAGATCTTTTTCAATGTAGTTTTCCTGAGACAAGTACAACTTTCTAACTTTCCTATCTCTATGGATCTTCATCCCAAAAATCTTTTTTCCAACACATAAATCTTTCATTTCAAACTCATTATTGAGTGGGTTTTCAACAAGCTAACATCAAATATGCCTTTTTGGTAGCAATAAGCGTATCATCAATATAAGATAATAAATAAATGAAAGACCCATCAAACAATTGCCTGTACTAAACACAAGTGTCATAGCTACTTCTCAAATAACCATGATTAATCACAAAAGAATCAAAGCACTTATACCATTGCCTTGGAGACTACTTCAAACCATATAATGATTTCTTCAATCTGCACACATGATCTTCTTTACCTTCAACAATGAACCCCTCTGGCTTATGCATATAAATGGTCTCCCTTAAACCCACCATGCAAGAACACTATTTTAACATCAAGTTGTTGTAGCTCTAGATCATACAATGCTACCATGCAAGCAACACTCGAATTGAACAATGCTTCAGAATCGGAAAAAAATTCATTGAAGTCCACACATTCTCTCTGACTGTAGACCTTTGCAACTAAGTGTGCCTTGTACCTTGCATCTGCAACACCCTAGATTCCTTCTTTTCTCTTGGAAGATCCATTTGTAACCAACAGTCTTCGTCTTCTTCAGCAACTTAACCAAATCCCAGGTTTGGTTATTGTGAAAAGACTCAATCTCTTTAGTCATTACTTCATTACTGCATACCACTATGTAAACTCCTTACTCTTGACAGCTTCTAAAAAACTGACTCTTGACCATCAATGTCCTTTGCCGTAGTAAGTGCATATATCACTATGTCTGCATGAGCATATCTCTGAAGTAGCCAAATCTGCCTCTTCTGTCTACCAATAGCTATACTGTAGTCTTGCTCACACTGTGTGCCACTATTAGAATCAGAATTGTGCTCATAAGCAATAGCATGATCTTGAGTGCTACTCTACACCCATTGTGAAGCTTCAACCTGCAACTCCACCTTCTGACCATTACCCCACTTTTCACCTATAGATACAATAAACTCTTTTCTCAAATTAAGCATGGATTGTTTATCAAATATAACATCCATTCTAATAACAAACTTGGGTGATTTAAGATCAATACACCATAACTTGAATCCTTTTACCCCACTAGCATATCCAATGAATATGTAGTTCGTTGCCCTTGGCTCAAGTTTCCTTCATTAACATGAAAATATGCAGGATAGCAAAAAATTTTCAAATTTGAATAATTAGCAAAAGTACTAGACCATACCTCATTTGGAGTTTTCAATTCAATAGATGTGACTAGAGAGCGGTTAACCAAATAGCCAGTTGTGTTAACTACTTCAGCCTAGAAATCTTTAGACAAGTCGGCATTCGAAAGCATACTACGGGCTCTCTCCAACATAGTCTTATTCATTCGTTTTGCTACTCCATTTTGTTGTGGAGTGTGTCTAACTATGTGGTGCCTGACAATACCTTTATCTTTGCAAAATTCATTAAACTCGCCTCCACAAAATCCCATACCATTGTTAGTTTGAAGTCGCTTTACCTTTTTACCTATCTGATTTTCAATTAAATCCTTCCGCTATTTAAAGTTAGCAAATACATTGCTCTTTTGTTTTAGAAAATAAACCAAAGTTTTCTTGAGTAATCATCAATAAATATGAGTAAATATCGAGCTCCATCTTTCAATGGAATAGAAGATGGACCCCAAAGATTGGAATGAATATAGTCCACAGTATTTTTAGTTTTGTGAACCCTTGTAGTAAACTAAACCCTACATTGTTTTTCCAAAACAAAATGTTCACAACGGTCAAGTTTTCCTATCTTCTGATCACATAACAGACCCTGCTTACTAAGGATAAACATCCATTTTGCACTCATATGACTCAAACACATGTAACCATGGAGACCTTATTGACTCTAATAGCCTCACCTTTACCTGTGTACCAAAAGGCCAAAGAATCTAGAGTGTCCAAAGAAATAAGATTCTTCTTCAAATTTGGGATATGTCAGACATTAGACTAAGTCTTGACAATCCCATCAAATATCATAATCCTAATTAAACCAATCCTAGCAATTTTACATACCATATCATTCCCCATCATAACAGAACCACTGTTGTGTTAACTAGCTCATAGAAAGTGAACTAGTCTCTCTTGGGACACATGAAAGGTACAACTTGAGTCCAAAACCCATTTGTGACCAAAGCAACTATTACAGCTGCTAATTGCTAAGACAATATTTGATCTGTTAGACTTATCATCAGCAATGGTAACGGTTTTAGAGGAACTAGTAACCTCCTCACTATTTTTCCGTTTAAGACACTATTTCTTATAATGATAAAATTTGTGATAGTAATGATGCTTAACATTTTTCTTATTAAACTTTGACTGTGAACTGCCTTGGATTTACCCATGTTCTTCTTTGAACCTTTCTAATTGGATCTACCCTTACTAGAGTAACCCTTAACAAATAAGCCATTGGCTTGATTATCTG